>NC_136071.1:685727627-686187627 GCF_964261635.1 Lissotriton helveticus | reverse complement strand
TGTGTGTGCGTGTGTGGCGCTCTGCGTGTGTGGTGCTGTGTGTGTGTGGGTGTGGCGCTCTGCGTGTGTGGCGCTGTGTGTGTGTGGGTGTGGCGCTCTGTGTGTGTGTGTGGGTGTGGCGCTGTGTGTGTGGGGGTGTGGCGCTCTGTGTGTGTGTGGGTGGCTCTGTGTATGCGTGGGTGGCTCTGTGTATGCGTGGGTGGCTCTGTGTGTGGGTGGCTCTGTGTGTGGGTGGCTCTGTGTGTGGGTGGCTCTGTGTGTGGGTGGCTCTGTGTGTGGGTGGCTCTGTGTGGGTGCAAATGCAATAGGTCACGCATTTGCGAGAGATTAAGCTATTGGCATTGTAAATGACCATGCCATTTATTTATCTAACTTTTGCAAAGGCGAGACCGTTGCATTGTAAATGCTTGTTAGCTTTGTTACCAGATCTCAAAAACATAAAGCCACTGCTGCATCACAAATAGTTAAAAAAAGAATACCAAGGCGAAACCTGGTATAGGGTTTGTATCAAGCGGAAGCAATGATGATGAATGTTTATAAATCAATCATTTTTCTGTTTTGATGTAAATACATTACATAAACTGATTGGCTGACCAATGATTGCAGCCAGTGAAAGATGTAAAAAAATCAGAGCCGGAAAGGCACACAGCCAGTTCTAAATCATGTATCGCTTTATCATTACTGTCATAACTATCACACTATTATCAAAACGAAAATAAGTCTTTGCCAGAAGATATACAGGTACATTCTACTAGAGCTACGGTGTGAGTCGTAATTTCCTTTTAGGGAGTTACCCAATCAGGGAAATTAATAAAATGAGCTTGTAGATGTCATTTTCTTGATTCTGCACCCAAAGTGGTTGTCTAGTGTATGTGGGTGGTTCTCTAAAAGTTTCTTTTTTTTACCTCGGCCTGTAGTATTTTGTTTTTAATCTTCCTTCAGCTACAATTGGCTTAACACATGGGAACTCTGAAGGGTATGCAGCATATTTATGAGTAGAGTGGGATTTGCTCTGTGGAGGAATGTACTTGGAAGAGGCAGATGCCAAATAAGACGTCCCAAAGAAACACAAGAACAGAAAGAACCGTCTTAACCACCAAACACACACACTCAAGTATGATAGAGAGTAGCGATAATGGCTGCAAACTTGAGGTATGACCCGAGAGAAAGACTACAGAAGAATCGGAGGGGGCACAAACACCAATTCAGTACAATTTCAATCATGCAGGAAAGATCAGCAGTTTGCCCAGAGTAACCCCAAGCATAGTGGATGAATAGATTTAACATGAATAAAGAAGCATTCATTACTGTGAATACAGGATTTACATGTGGGGGAACATGATCTTCTGACTTATCTGAACTGAATAGATACTGTGTTCGAGGCATGTGGGCTGCTAAATTCATATCTTAGCATTAGATCGCCGCCTAGTGTTGGGCTCGGATGATTGCACATTGTTGTCCTGGAAGAGTCTTCGAAGTATCCTGAGATAGGTGGCTCCTCCCCTGGACTACAGTGCGCATGGGCATCGGCTCCATCCCCAGATTGTTTTTTTCCGCCATTGGGTTCGGATGTGGTCTCGACGTCTTACTGTCGGAACCAAGTAAAACTAACTTTTAGCGGCCAAAAGGCCTCGATTTTATTACGTCGGTATTGTCTGCGCACGGTCTCGAGTCTTCCGTCTCTTGGAGCCGGAATAAGCGGAGTTTTCTTCGCTCTCTGAACTTTGAGGCCTTCTCATCGCGACAAGACTGCAAGCCTTTTCGGACATGGAGCGGAGCCCGTTTAAGTACTGCCCGCTCTGCGGGTCCAAGTACCCACACATCGATCTACACCCCGTCTGTAACAAGTGCCTTTCGCCTGACCACGACGACGGAAAGTGCAAATTGTGTGCGCAGTTCCGCTCAAAGAAAACTCTCAAGCTTCGGCGCGCGGTGCGCTTGGAAGCTAAGCAAGCGGCCCCGGATCCGGAGAACATCTTCGGCGACCAGGCCGAAGAGGTCCAGGGTCACCATCTACAAATCTCCCCACCAGAGACGGAGGTCGAGGCGGATCCGGGAGACGACGACGGAGTCGCGGGTCAAGGCCTTGAATACGTCGAAGAGGTAGGAGACGACGATGAGATTTATGGGGCCGCGGCAGACAGCTCGGGGGACGAGCTCTGCCCCGAAGGTTACGAAGATACCGACCGGGACACGGGATCGCCTGTCGGCCTTACCCAAGACCCGTTGCCGCAAGCCACAGCCCCGCCTTCGGGCCCGGCTACGGACTCACTTGCTGAGCAGACTGTTTCGAAAACGAAACTGAAACCATCGGGATCGACGACACCTAAAATGGCCGACCCGAAAACGAAACCGAAACTTAAGGACTCGAGTGTCCCTAAGATGGCTGCCGTGCCGGTGAAGAAGACGGTGCCCGCTACCCCATCGGCTCCGTCGACCTCCGGCCCGCAGAAGCCGAAGAAGTCCGTCGATTCCGATGCTGCAAAATCGAAACCGACGCCTGAGGAGGGGTCCTCCAAGAAAGATGGTCGGCACGGGTCAGCGGCTACGACGCCGTCCAAGCCCGCCAAAGTCGGCTCCAAGGAGGCTACGCACAAGAAGTCTGCGCCCCGGACTCGGGAATCGGAGGCGCTGAAGACGGGTTCCGCGCCCAAAGCGCACAAGGCCCACAAGGACGTCGGATCCGAGGGACCGATCGGACCATCCTCGTCAGCGACGAAACCCACTGTGAGTGAGACGTCCCTCATTGCAGACTCACTGCAAAGAATCAGGGAGAAAGCCTTTGCCCCGTCGGCTCCGATACCATCGCCGCAGCCGCAAAAGGACACTCCGGCAAAGCCTTCTGGGAAACTTCTCTTTCTTTTGCCACCTAAGGAGGCGCCGAAAGCGTTTTCAACCAAATCGGCTCCGAAACAAGTTTCTTCGCCGGCTGGCCCGCTTCCACGTCGGGTACTCGAATCAGAAGACGATTCAGAGCATTTCATCGACGCTGACACAGGCAAGCTGACCCTCTATAAGAGGAAAATCACTTCGGAGCCAGTGGACTCCTATGTCATCCCACTGAAAAAGAAGAGGGTGCCCCTTGACGCCTCAGGCCTCACGGAGCCAATCCAGCCTCCTCCAAGACGGAGCCCTACTCCCTCCCCAGAACACTCTGCGGGTGAGGGGTATGATGAGGACGAGCAGTACAATTTCCCTATCGATGAACCTGATGCACAACCGGATTCATACGATGACACTGGTGACCAGAACACCCAGGGTGTGGGGCAGGACCCGCAGCTCTTTAATGCACGTGCATCCCCGACTGAGGACTCAGCAGGCTTTCATGCACTACTTGAAAGGGCGGCAGCCAATCATGATGTGGACATGCATGCCGACCCGGTTGAGGAAGACTTCCTTTTCGACACCTTTTCAGTCTCTGAAAGGACAGTAAAGACACTTCCTATGCTAAAAGGAGTCCTCAAACATGCTGGGGACATTTTTAAGGAGCCTACAAGAGCGAGAGTTGTCAACCCTCGCATTGAAAAGAAGTACAGGCCTGCACCTGCGGACCCCGCCTACATCCGGGGACAATTGCCACTGGACTCTCTTGTGGTCGCCAATGCCAGGAAACGTGCCAACTCCCAGACAACGGGTGAAGCTCCTCCCCCGGATAAGGAGTCCAAAGTGCTAGAGGCAGGGGGCAAAAGAGTAGCTGCACAGGCATCAAACTTTTGGCGCATCGCCAATACACAGGCGCTCTTAGCGCGTTACAATAGGGCACACTACGATACCCTAGAACAGGTTGTACAACACCTGCCTCCACAGTTCCAAGAAGCTACACAACTGCTCATTAACGAAGGGAAGCTAATCTCAAACGCAGCCATCAAGTGTGCGCTTGACGCTGCTGATACAGCTGCTAGGGCTGTCAACACTAGCGTTATGCTGAGACGACAGGCGTGGCTACGCATCTCAGGCTTTAAACCGGATATTCAGACGACAATTCTTAATCAACCGGTCAATCCTGATAGTCTGTTTGGTCCAGATGTTGACACCACCCTAGAGAAAATAAAAAAGGACACGGAAACTGCTAAATCCATGGGGGCCCTGCAGTCTCAACAGTTTCGTGGCAGCAATTTTCGTCGCTCAGGTGCACGTGGGGTCACCAGAGGACAAATGGGTCAACAATCCCAGTTCTCAAAAGGTGGGGCACAATCCTCGTTCACGAAACAAAACAAGGGAGGTTACAGGAATAACAGCAACAGAGGTCGCGGCAGAGGAAACAACAACCCCCGCTCCTCTACTCCAAGCAAACAGTGACTCTCTGTCACTGCCCCCCGACCACCTAACACCTGTCGGGGGGAGACTGCAGCAGTTCCTGCCCGTCTGGAAAAACATCACCACAGACAGGTGGGTGCGACAACTAGTCCAGTATGGTTATTGCCTAGAATTGAAGTCCACTCCACCCAACATCCCGCCAAGGCAAAGGCCTATGTCCGCAGAGCACTTGCTCTTATTGCAGCAGGAAGTAGTGGTAATGCTGCAAAAGGGAGCAATCGAGCAAGTGCCGGTGGGAGAGGAAGGCACAGGGGTATATTCCCTGTACTTCCTTATTCCAAAAAAGGACGGATCTCTCAGACCCATTCTAGATCTACGCCCCCTCAACCTGTACATACTATCGGAACATTTCCACATGCTTACACTGCAACAGATTCTTCCCTTGCTAAACCAAGGAGACTTCTTAGCAACCTTAGATCTCAAGGATGCGTATTTCCACATTCCACTACACCCGTCACACAGGAAATACCTCAGGTTCACTATTCAAGGCAGGCACTACCAGTTCAAGGTCCTACCCTTCGGAGTCACAACAGCCCCGAGGGTGTTCACCAAGTGTCTGGCGACAGTAGCGGCGCACCTCAGGAGGCAGAACATCCATGTCTACCCCTACCTAGACGACTGGCTCGTACAAGCCAAGTCAGAGCAGCAGTGCGCCGCGGACATGTCAACTACAATTCACCTTCTTCACGATCTGGGTTTCTCCCTAAACTACCCAAAATCGCATCTTCAGCCGGCACATGTCCGGCAGTTCCTAGGTGCAACGATCAACACCCTGACGGCCATGGCACAGCCAAACCAAGTCAGGATAGACAGCATGCAAGCCCTGATCCAAAGGTTCAGGCCACAACACTCGCTTCCAGCGAGAGTGTTCATGCAGTTGATAGGCATGATGGCCTCCTGCATCTTCATAGTCCCTCACGCACGGCTACACATGCGCCCGCTCCAGGAGTGCTTAGCGACTCAGTGGACACAGGCTCGTGGACAATTGACAGACCTAGTGTTGGTTACCAGTCGGGCATACGACTCTCTGCATTGGTGGACTCCACACAACCTTTGCAAGGGCCGACTGTTCCAAGAGCCTGTGCCGCAGATTGTCCTGACAACGGACGCATCTCTCCAGGGATGGGGAGCTCATGTGCTCACTTACACAGTGCAGGGACTATGGTCAACGCAGCAACAGAAGATGCACATCAACTATCTGGAACTGATGGCAATCTTCATGGCGCTCAAGTCCTTCATTGTACATCTGTGCAACAAGGTCGTGCTAGTCCGGACGGACAACATGACCGCGATGTACTACATTCAAAAGCAGGGAGGCACCCACTCGCCACAGCTGTCTCATCTGGCTCAGAGCATGTGGAAGTGGGCCATTCAGAGGAACATTTTCCTCATGGCAGAACACCTCCCAGGAAAGGACAATCAGATGGCGGATCTGCTCAGCAGGTACAGCCATCAAATGCACGAGTGGGAGTTACACCCATCTGTCCTCCACCCGTACTTCCAGCAGTGGGGTCATCCGGAGATAGACCTGTTTGCCACAGAAGAGAACGCAAAATGCCAACACTTTGCCGCCAGGTTCCCTCACCCACAGTCGCAGGGGAATGCGATATGGATGAACTGGTCAGGCAAATTTGCGTACGCTTTTCCGCCAGCCCCTCTAATACCGCTGGTCGCAAGAAAGCTAAGGCAACACGAGATGACTCTCATCCTAGTTGCTCCAACGTGGGCGCGCCAAGCATGGTACACCACGTTCCTCGAACTCTCAGTGGTACCGCATCAAAGACTGCGTCTCACGCCCAGTCTTTTGACGCAGAACCATGGAGAAATTCAGCATCCAGATCCGCAACAGCTCAACCTGGCGATCTGGCTCCTGAGGTCCTAGAGTTTGGGTACCTTAACCTGCCTCCAGAATGCATGAGCATCATCAAGGAGGCGAGGAAACCAACTACTAGAGCATGCTATGCTGCAAAGTGGAAGCGTTTTGTCATCTACTGTACAGCCAATGACATCAACCCGCTTGATGCATCTATCCCCAACATCATCTGCTATCTGTTGCATCTTTACAAGTGCAATCTGGCGTACACTTCCATTCGGATACATCTATCCGCCATAGCGGCTTATCTTCAGAACAGGCAGCACCTCTCTGTCTTCAGAGTGCCCGCCATTAAAGCCTTCCTTGAAGGTCTGAAAAGAGTCATTCCCCCAAGGACACCGCCAGCTCCAGTGTGGAACCTCAATGTCGTCCTCACCAGACTGATGGGACCACCATTTGAGCCACTGCACTCGTGTGAACTCCAGTTCCTTACGTGGAAAGTAGCTTTCCTTATAGCTATTACGTCTCTGAGGCGTGTCAGTGAGCTGCAGGCGCTCACAATCCAAGAGCCATTCATTCAAATTCATCCAAATAGGGTAGTGCTACGCACTAACCCCAAATTCCTTCCTAAGGTGGTGTCACAGTTTCATCTAACCAAACTATTGACTTACCAGCATTCTTTCAAAACCCGCAAACGGTGGCCGAAAGAATGCTCCATACCTTAGATGTACGGAGGGCGTTGATGTACTACATAGACAGAACACAACCCTTTAGAAAGACAAAACAACTCTTTGTTGCCTTCGCACCACAACACAAAGGCAACCCAATTTCCAAAGCAGGGATAGCCAGGTGGATTGTTAAGTGCATCCAGATATGTTATCAAAAAGCCAAGCGCACTTTAACAATACCCCCCAGAGCGCACTCCACACGCAAACTGGGGGCATCCATGGCTTTCCTAGGGAACATTCCTTTAGAGGATATTTGCAGGGCAGCCACGTGGGTCACACCACATACCTTCACAAAACACTACTGTGTTGATGTGCATTCCAAGCAGCAAGCAGCTGTAGGACAGGCTGTTCTCAAGACACTTTTTCAGGTTTCTGCAGCTGGCACGGGCAACCGCCGCTGATGGAGGGACTGCTATGTATTCTATGCTAAGATATGAATTTAGCAGCCCACATGCCTCGAACT
The DNA here is from genome assembly GCF_964261635.1 of Lissotriton helveticus. Classification (NCBI taxonomy): domain Eukaryota; kingdom Metazoa; phylum Chordata; class Amphibia; order Caudata; family Salamandridae; genus Lissotriton; species Lissotriton helveticus. The sequence goes on along the minus strand of NC_136071.1, from coordinate 686,180,306 downwards.
GAATATGCTACTTACCAGTATGCATCTGTTCTTGGCATGTAGGGCTGCTAACATTCATATCGCCCGCCCTCCTCCCCGGTGCCTGTCGCAGCTGCAGATATACTATTGTATTTATTCATTAGCATGGACATCCTTTACACTTTTCACTCCATCTTCTGCCACAATGGCGAAAAACAATCTGGGGATGGAGCCGATGCCCATGCGCACTGTAGTCCAGGGGAGGAGCCACCTATCTCAGGATACTTCGAAGACTCTTCCAGGACAACAATGTGCAATCATCCGAGCCCAACACTAGGCGGCGATCTAATGCTAAGATATGAATGTTAGCAGCCCTACATGCCAAGAACAGATGCATACTGGTAAGTAGCATATTCATTTTCTCGAAATGCGGATGACTGGTGGGAACTTGGGACATGAAGGCACACAAGCTACTCTCTCCTTGCCAGCTGCTCGGTGGAGCCTAATGGTGGATAACAGACGCAGCTCATAAATTGTTACTGAGTTGATTATGGATACTGTCCCATTGCCTTTCAGTTCAGAGGTAGATTAGTTGGGAAAGGAAAATAGTTCAATTTGATGTGGGAGTCTCCCTGGCAGGATAATTTAACTGTTGGAAATTAATTTTTTCACACATCCCAACGAAACACACACCACATGAGTAACACACTACATATAAAGGATCATATGGTTCTAAGAATTGCATCACAACATCCAAGACAAACTGGGGAAACATGTGAAAATAAAAACTAGGAGAAGGAACATGAAGGGACCCAGTAAAGTAGTGAAGCGATACAAAGTGCTAGGTGTATATTAAAAGACAGGGGGCACAAATGGCTTTTTTTGCAGAAAGGCCCATCTGACCGGACCGGAAGTCCCTCCAAAAGCTTCGGAGAGCACAGTTAATTTATACAACGTACTCTGCGTATGCTAAGGAAGCACTAACTTGGATTCGGCCAGGAGTTCCATCTCAAACAGTGGTAGAAATAAAGGAATAGGAGGTTCGATATATTGGTGTTATGGGCAAACTCAATAGGCAAGACATAGCTCTAGTGAACATTTATTCCATAAAACCTGAACTGTGCATTTTTGCCAGAGATCTTAGAACACATTGCTAAAGTGAAGCAGTACCCGGTAATAACGGGGATATTTTAATTTTGTAGATGAATGGTTCTTAACTATTTGACTTCTTAGGACTCGCACTGAATCAATATTGGAATCTGTGGACCCCACTGAGTTATTGGAAGCCGGGGACACCGGCCTAAGCATGTTTTTGATGATTTGAACCACAAAGCAATGCTCAAAAATACAGAAACAAACATTCATCAAACAAATACACAAATAATTAAATAATGTATTTAATTTACAAACCAATCTAACAATATATATATATTTTTTAAATGTTAAAAGGAAGAATGAGATTTTTTACATTGAATCTAGGCCAATCACCACCCATACTATATTCAGTTTGGTGTGCCTACCTTGCTCCCACAAATCAAGCTCAGGATAATTACATAATGTTTAGCCTCCAGTTTCAAATTCCTTCACGTTTACAAAGTGTTTTAAAAATGTAACGTATATATTTTCTTCTTTACTTATATACATTTTATTAATCTGCTTATATTTACTTTTCTAAGCAGTCGCGGACCACCTGAGTTGGCTTTAGGGAGCCCCAGGGATCCCCGGACCACAAGTTAAGCAACACTACTATAGATTTCGTATCACCTTTGCCTACTTCAACAATGTTTTTTTTGTTTACAAGGCTTTATTAAGTAATATCAGGAAATACAAAATACCAGCAAGATACAAATCAAAGACCTAATAAATGGAATATAGAGTGTAACTAGCAATGAAAGCAAAAAGAAAGCTATTTATATATTAAGAGGCAATAAAGGGGAGGGAAGAAAGCAGGGGGGAGAAGGGAAAAATTACAATTGAGATATTGAGTAATATAGAACTTCAAACTACCCAAAAAAAGTATGAGGTTAGAAATGGCTGTGTGGATATGAAAAATGTGAGATATGGGACCACATTTTCTTCCAAAAAGAAATAACAAGAGGGCAAAGAAAAAGTAGGTGCATGAGGCCCGCTTTGGGGGGCCACAAGTCCAACAATTCGTGTCTGTAAAGTGTGAGAATGTAGCTATAGAAATAGGGGTTATGTAAAGCTTTTGACAGAGAAAAAACATAGATTGAGTGACCGAGGCAGAGCTAGAAATTATTAGAGAACGGGAACAAAATTTGTCCCAGAAATTAATGCTCCATTCACATCCCAGAACAAGCTCCCAGGCATATTCTACTTTAGTTTTAGGACGATCTGGGTTAGGAGATGACAAGTATTTATAAATTAAGGAGGCCTTAGGGAGAGTAATCAGAACATTAAGAAGAGAGGTTTATCCCAAGGGAAAGGAAGTTAAAGGAAGAGAATAGAAGGTATCAAGAATTACTGCCATTAAAATAGAAACGTTCTGCAAGAAGGAACGAGGACAGTCAAATTTGGACTGGAAAGAAGGAAAAGAGCCTGGAGTCAAGCCATCAACTAGGTCATTAATCCAAGTTATTCCTTTTCTTCTCCAGGAATTCCCAAAAATAGTTCTATTTTTAATAGTAGTAAGGGAAATATGCCATAAAGGAGAACATAGAAAAGATTCCTTGGAAATAATCTTTGGTTGAGTCAAAGGTTTCAGTAAAGAACACATATGTCTAAACAATGAGGAGGAGAAATGAGGAGATGTGGCTGAAAAGGCCAGGACTTCTTTCATAGAAAAAGGCAGAAGCAAAGAACATTCAATAGTGAACCATAGAGGTGTAAAAGGGGAGGGATTAGAGAGAAGCCATTTGGTGGCTTGACAGAGAAAGAAGGCTTTGTTATAAGTATGAAAGTCAGGGAAGTTAACACCCCCTTTGGATTTTGTCTTACAAAGAGGAGATAATGATATTCTGGCTTTTCTTATGTTTCCAAAGAAATTCGGAAAGGCAAGAGTCAATCTTCTTAAAATAGGAAGATGGAATATGAATAGGAAGCATAGAGAGAGTATATAGTAAGACGGGGTGATCATCATCTTAATAGAGTCTAACCAAAAAAGAAAGAGGGGATTCCAGGATGAAAATAATTTATCAATACGATTGAACCATATTCAATTTAACTGAAGAAGAAACAGAGTTAGAGAACCATATTCCTAAGTGTTTAATTTGAGATCTGTTCCAGGAGAATCCAGTAGAAGAAATGGAGAGAGGGAGAATTTCTGTTTTATCTGAATTAATCTTGTAACCAGAGACCAGGGAAAATTAAGAGAATTCATGCATCAAGGGAGGAATAGATACATCAGGGTTAAATATAAAAAGTAAAATGTCTGCATAAGCAGAAACCTTTAGATGTTGATCACCATAAGAAAAACCGGATATAGAATCATTATTACGACTTGATAATAAAAAAGGCTCAAGGGCTAGAATAAATAAAAGAGGGGAAAGAGGACAGCTTTGACGGACACTACGTTGTAAAGGAAATTAGGAGGAAACAAAACCATTAACTAGCACTGATGCTCTAGGGGCAGAATATAATAAGGAAATAAGATAAATTATCTTGGGTCCAAAGCTATGCCACTTCAAATATTCAAATAAAAAGGGACCAATCTACCCTATCAAATGCTTTTTCTGATTCCACGGAGATAGCTGCTAGGGAGCAGAATAGAGAGGCCAAACTTAAGACATTAAAAAAGAGACAAGAGTTATCCGAAGCTAATCTACCCTTGACAAATCCACATTACTCCCTACCAACCAAATGAGGCATAAAAGGTTCTAAACGTAGAGCAAGTAATTTAGCAAATATTTTGTAATCTACATTAACCTAGGATATGGGCCGATCATTTTACAAAACCTAGGATCGCAGCCTTCTTTATGTATCAAACAAATTGTAGCTTCTTGGAAAGTACCATAGGTCTGACCAGAAAAAAAAAAGAATGAAAAAGATCTAAAAGCTTAGGGAGTAATAAGTTAGAAAAATGTCAATAAAATTCTACTGAAAAGCTGTCTGGACCAGGTGTTTTGCTTTTCTTTGGAACTGTTAGAGCATTGGAAATTTCTTTAAGGGATAGATACATTTCAAGTGCAGAAAAATTAAGATGGTCCGTAGAGGGGGCAGGAATATTATTGAGATAAGAGTGAATAAGCGGATTAGAAGGAGGGGAATCTGGGGTGTGCAATTCTTGATAAAATGACTTAAATTCATTAAGCAGGTCCTGATCTTTATGAAACAGATTTCCATCTGAGGAATAAATAGTCAATTAAAGTACGATCTTTCCGGGATTTAAGGAAATTAGCCAAAAGTTTGCCAGATTTATTATGTCCTCCGTAATATCTAGTACTACTTAATTTGTGTTTATGGGCTTTAATATTTGCTAGTGCATCTTTGTGTTGTTGAAGAAAACATTTCATTTTTTGGAGACAGTCTATAGTAAAACCCCTAGCAGAAGCTTTAAAAAAATCCCATGATATGTGGGGAGGAGTAATATGTGCATTGTTCAGTTAAAAAAAATTCTTCAGCGAAGGTAGTAAAAGATGAGAAAAGCGGATTAAGTAATAGGTAGTTATTAAAATGCCAACAGGAGGCATTAAGATGAGGAAGGAGCAAATCAAAGTCCGTCTCAGAGCATGATCAGACATGACAATAGGTTCAATAGAAGAAGAGATTGAGATAAAGATTGAGAAAGAACGAAATAGTGTAGACGAGATAATGAATTGTTAGGGGGAGAAAAAAATGAGAAGTCAATTGTATCGGGGTGAGAGAGTCTCCAAGCGTTTAGAAGGTGTATTTGGGAAATAGAATCAAGAAATTGTATGAGATTCATGAGGAATAAAGCGTACCTGGGACTGTCTCCTAGAATGATCATCTCTAAACTGAGTACATTTTTGTGTAACCATAGGCCAGAAAGAGTAATTAGGTTGAGTAGGGCCATAAACATTAAATACAGTCAAATAAATATTATTGATAAGCAGTTTAGCTAGTAACCATCTCTCCTCTGTATCAGTCTCTGGTGATACAATCTTACATTTGAATTTTTTGTGACACAAAATTATAACACCATTTTGTTTTGATAATGTGGGAGAAACTAAAACTGAACCAACCCAACCTTTTTTCAATTTTAACGCCTCCGGTTCTGTAAGATGAGTTTCTTGTAAAAACACCAGATCAGGGTTATAGGAGGCAAGATGTGATAATATTCTCTGTCGTTTGATTCGATTAATAAAACCTTTCACATTCCAAGAGATTACTCTGAATATAAACTGCTAATAATATATAAAGAACACAGAGTTCAACATTAAAAGTTTAAAGTAAGAGAAACAAAAGGAAAGGTAGAGGAGGATAAAAACTGCAAAGGTGTTGAAGAATAGGGAAGAAAAACAGAGAAGAAAGATGACAAATTCCTTTGGAAGAAAAAGTATATACGCGCAAAAGAGCAGTAACACCAGGAAGAAGAGGAGGAAGAAGCAAATAAAAAGGGAAGAAGAAGCGAGAGAGAAGAATAAGAATACAAGGAGACAGTACATATAAAAAAATGACTTTGTTTCATGTCTGTACGGGGGAACAAAAGGAAGGATGAGAGGTGGCAACGGAAATACGAAAACAGCACACCCAACAAAGGGCAACGCACCACATCAGTACGTCAATGCGACATAAACATAAACAAAGGCGGAAATATGTAGTAGGAGCACAATGAGAAAGACCTGTAATAGGAAATAAAGTTATGTTAACAAGAAATACATTGAAGTAAAATAATATATAACGATAGCCATAAAAGCATTAACAACTGTATGAGCACAACAAGAGGGACATCAAATTCAAGAGTCTGGTGGAGGGTCAGCAATCTCCATCGAAGCAGTAAAATGTGACTGAACAAGTATTCTCAGATCCGCCGGTTCCTCAAACGTAGAAGTTTTGTTTAGGAAGGTAACCTTAAACAAGTATGGAAGAAATAATCCATACCAGGCGCCCAAGGAACGAAGAGCAGGGCAAAGATCAAGGAATTCCTTTTGTCGTTTGGCGGTGGCTGTTGAAACATCCTGAGAGAAAAATACTTTTGTACCATGCCAAGTCGGTTGTTTTTTGGATGTAGCTGTGTTTAGCACTTGTAGAAGGTCTGTGAACTGTAGAAATAAGAGTTATTCCACGAGGCCTATATGGAGAAGCTGAGGAGGATAAACTTGGGCCCAGTCTATGTGCTCGTTGAATATTTGATTTGGTCGAAGCAGGAAGGTTCAAGAACTGTGGAAGTAAAGAAGGAAAGTCTGCAACAGGTTCATCCCCTTCAAGGCCTTCAGGAAGTCCATAAATGTGCAGGGTATTGCGGCAATTTCTTTTTCAAGGTCTTCGGTAGATCTACTCAGTTGTAGAACCTCTTTCTCCAAAGAGTAAGTTCTGAAGGGGGCGTGACCAGCCAACCATCATGACTGACGCGAGTCACTGAAGCTCCGACCGATACCCCAGGATTATCCTGGGATTTCTCCTGTAGAGGTGCAATTTGTGCCTACCTTGTGCGGGACTGGTGCGGGGAAGCAGTACGGAGCTTGTACAGCCTGGTGGTTTTTGGATTGCGGAGCACCGAGCGGGGAGGGAGAGCAGAGAGGCCCAGGAGGAGAAGGCGCGCAAAGCGTCCCGCATGGCAACGGCCGCTGCCAGAGCCTGAGGCTGAACCGCGCGGCGACTGGGGACGCGCTGGAGGTACGGCTCTGTACTGCCCCTGTGAATGAGGCGTCCTGGGCGCTGAGGCCTGCCAAGAACCAGAGGCGCTGATTGACTGGCGCCGCCGATGGGCTCTGAGGTGCCGAGTGAGGCCCGGGCGAAGTGCGGACCCACAAAGGAGGTGAGGCGTGAGCGGAGGCGACCTGGTCTGCGTCCTGGGGGTATCTTCTGGCAGCGGAGTATCGGAGAGGAGCTGAGGCTCAGGAGGGAAAGCGCGCTCAGTGCCAGAGCGGTAACGGCGGCCTCCACGTCTGTGTTGTGGCGTGGGGCTGCAGGAGGCGAGCTGGGGGTCTGGCCCTGCACAGGCCCTGTGAGTAGTGCGAGCCCTGAAGTGACTGTGTGGGCGATGGGCTGCTGAAGGCCGCAAAGACCCGGAAGCCTGTATATGCTGGCAACTTGGCGAGAGCTGAGGCCTGGGCGTGTCGAGGGCCCCCCATCCACGGTGAAGTGCGGGCGGCAGAGGTGTGACCTGTGCCCCCAGGAGGATTGCAGTGTGCCCTAAAGGCTAGCGCACATCAAAAGCGGGGCACAGAGCAAAACGGGCGGTTGTCCCCCTGCAGGGCGACACGCAGCGGCTGGCAATACAACCCAGGAGCAGCCATCTAGTGAGCAAGGAACTGGGAGAAGGTGTACTTGGATTGTCCAGAGGAACAGGAGGCCACAGAGGAGCTGGAGGGGGCTATTTGTCGCCAGGCCTTGGGATACTGCTGACCGGCAGACTGGTGAGGCAGGGAGCGGGCGCCATTTTAGGGGAGGCGCCATTTTGAACGGGACTAAAACTAGTGTGGCGCACTCCCGACGCAAGCAGCAATCCTGAAAGCGGGGGCGCACCTGGTGATAGTGAGGGGGGCGCCTGTGGGTCCTCCCTATTGGGACTCCGAGAGTCAGGGTCCTGTGAGGAGCTGCCGAGAGAGCACGGCCCTTGTTGGGGCGCTGACTGATCGCACTGCCACGGACAGACCGTCCAGAACTTTAACAGGTGCAGCTTTGTCGTGGGGGTTCTGCACGCAGTAGGGGTGCCATAGGGCGGGTGCGCCCAGGGACTCAGTGGTCTTCAAGCGGGCAACTATCGGGTGCGATTGGTGGGGTCGAGACGTGCCTGTCCTGGTCCCATCGAATGACACAAGAGGCCCTGCTGGGCAGTGCACCAGAGAAGCAAGGACAGTGGTACGGTGCCCCAGAACAAGCGAGGAGTTTCAACCCCTGCACTGAACAGGAGAAGCTGATAGCGGGTTGAACATCCCCTAGTGCCTGTGGCTGGCGCAAAGTGTATGTTTTTCCCCCCCAACTGTAGAGACCAGACATCTGGTCCAGGAGGAACGGGCCATAGAACTCCAGACGTCGCACAAGGGGGGGGCTCCCCGCGGAACGCTCTGTAAGTTGCGTGGCACGGCACACTTTCACTTAGACAGAGGGAGGGGACGCTGGTCCGGGAGACCTGCAACTTGTTGTGCCCTTATAATTTGCGGACAGCTTGTGGATGCCAACTGCTCAACAACTTGCGATGGGCAGGCTGCGGGACAAGTTGCAGCAAGGACAGACGCGCACGGGGAGCTTGGACCCCCCACAAGGGAGCCAAAATGGAGCCGCAAGCGGCGGCCCTCTCGGCCAAGATGGACTCTGTACTTGCAGCGGTGGAGAGGATTGGCACTACCCTGGAGCAGACCAAAGAGTCCCTAGAAACACGGATAAACAAGGTCAAGTTGATTTCGCCCTCCTCCACGCTGATCACTGTAAGCTGGTTGAGAGAGTTACAGCAAATAGTCAAACACTTGGAGCTCCAACCCGTTACCCAGAGCCACACCGCAGCACTGCAAGATATGATTGACTGGGTTCACGCGCTTGAAGACCGGATAGAAGATGCGGAAGGGCGCTCCCGGCGCAATAATATCTGTGTGGTGGGCCTTCCGGAGGGAGAGGAGGGCAGAAACCCGGAGCAGTATGTTGAGTGCTGGTTGCATGATCTCCTGCCCCAGGGGGCGTTATCACAACAATGTGGGAAGCAGTCAAGTTATGAGAAGCAACTACATGGCGGTGAAACGTCAACTTAGGGAGCTGGAGCTGCCTTACTCCCGGCTGAGAGTGGTCACAAAGGAGTGGACTCGCTTTTTCGACTCCCCGACGGAAGTGTGGGACTGGCTGGAGGAGTCGGGACAGTGGACAGGAATGAGAACCTCAGGTTCAGAAGCCGGCAGCCAACTGGAAAGAAGATCCAGACGGCGTAGGCTGCGGGGGGTGGGGGTTTGGGGGGGCACCAATCTGCAAGACCAGGCCCAGAAGCGCCCAGCCCGGATAGAATCAGAATGGAACAACAGGAGGTACTTGAGGCGGTGGCGACCCTTGGGACAGTGCATAGCAATGACCGCATGGAGGCCTTTATGTGCAGTGCTCCGGGAACCAGTGGCGTGGCATCTCCATCCACCGTGATCTCGGACGACATGAACCTGCCAGTGGTGACTCCGCAGGCTGCTTACCAGATTGTGTGATATTATGACAGAGTGCTAAGTCCGGACAAGGTTAACACACACTAGCCAAGAATTGCTATTCCCTTTGTTATGTCTGCACACATGTCGTTGAACTGCACTGTGCACTGGAGGAGTCCTTAGAGCTTAATGGGGCACATGTGTAACACCAGGGGACAGTCTGCTGCGCGGGGCGGGACACACGGCGCTTAATGCCACATTCGTCTACACTTGGAGGCCCCAGCCGCTGTGACTCGCACCAGACCTGTGTGTTAGTTTAATCCACGACACGCTACTGCACCTCCCGTACACATGGGAGGGGGAATAGTGCAGACCAGTCCCCGTTATCGCACGCACCCCACCAGGCAATACACTGGAATAGCTCACCATTAACTGGAGTTTCTGAGGTTTGAACGGATGCCCATTCAGGGATACGCCCTATTTGTTACACTGTTTGCAGTTGTTATATTGTTTACATGGCAGCACACCAATATGCTCCCCTCAGACCCTAGCCCAGACTCCTTGGTGTGGCCACTTCGCCCCACGCGTCGCCTGACTACCCAGACTCATGATGACACACACTCATATCGTGACCTGGAACATATGTGGCATGCACACACCGTCAAAGCGTAATTCCATCTTTTCCTACCTACAGCGACACTCTGTGGGGATTGCCCTCCTGCAGGAAACCCACATGACCCCGACTGAGCTTGACAGACTTCGTATGCATTAGAGAGGGCAAATCTACGGCACCACCTTTTCAGCACATGCGCAGGGTACACTGATCTCGGTGCGGGCGGGCATTCCCTTCAATTGTGAAGAGGTGGAGGTGGATCGGGAGGGCAGGTACACACTAGTGCGGGGGAAACTGAATGGTCAAGAGATGTTGTTGGGATCATTATATGCACCTAATATGGATCAGCCGTCCTTTCTAGCGCAGCTGACGCAGCTCCTGCACCCCTATGCTGGGCTCCCTTGGTTACTAGGAGGGGATTTTAATATGGTGCTGGGTGTCCAGTTGGACAGATCTTCCCCCCCCTCCGTGCCACAGTGGCCGAGTCCAATGCGCAGGCGCTTAGGAACTGGCTCACACACTGGCCGCTGCAGGACCTCTGGCGCATACTCCACCCGACGGATCGAATCTACTCCTACTACACAGCAGTCCATGATTTGCATGTCCGTTTAGATAGGATAGTGGGTTCCCAATCATTGCTCCCGCTTATTGTGTAGTCAGAATACCTGAGGCGGACACACTCCGATAATAGCCCCCAGTGGTTTCAGATTAGCTGGGAGGCGGATCGCTCGCCGGTGCCCACGTGGCGACTTCAACCAAGCTCGCTGGAGGACTCCGAGTTTCCCTCTTCCCTGGGTACGGCTATTTTAAAATATTTTGACATTAATGAGGTGACGGCGAGCAACGCATTAGTGGAGTGGGACGTCCACAAAGTGGCTGTCCGGGGGCACTGCTTGGGTGCCACGTGGAATATACGTAGGACGCTTTCAGACTCTTTGGCACGCTTAGAAGATGAGCTATTACAATACGAGCGGGAAGGAGAAGGAGCGGGTAGACACTCACACAGGTTGGAGGATCTCCGCGCCCAACATGCAGAGCTTCTGGAGTAGCTCAGATGTCACAACTATGCGGCACACACAGCCAGAACACATGCTAGGGCGGATAGAGCGGGCCGCCTATTGGCTTGATTGATACGGCAGGAGGGAAATCATGCCCTGATAGGAGCAATTCGCAGGGTGGACGGGACGCTGGTGTATACACAGCGTGAAATCCACCGTGCCCTCACTGATCACTATAAGCAGTTGTACAAGGCCAAAGGAGTTGGCCCCAGGCACCTTCTAGAGGGGATTTTGGAGTCCATCCAACTGCCCACAGCCTCAGAGGAGCATAGTGAAACACTCAATGAGCCTCTCTCCTTGGAGGAATTTGGAGAGGCGATCCAGTCAATGGCATCCGGGAAAACGCCGGGGCCGGACGGTTTACCTGCTGAATACTATAAAGCATATTGTGAGTCCTTGGCGCTGTTACTTCACGCACTCTACAATAAAGTGGTAGAGGAAAGATCGTTGCCCCCCTTCAATGCCGGAGGTGTTCCTGGTCTCCCTGCCTAAACCGGACAGAGACCCCACGGCTCTAGAATCATATAGACCCCTGGCGATGCTTAACGTGGATTATAAAATCCTCGCAAAAGTGCTGGCGGAACGGCTGGCACCAGTGGTCCCCCACTTAGTACATGCAAACTAGAACGGGTTTGTCCCTGCGAGGTCCGCGTCGTTGAATCTCAGGATGTATTTCAGGGTGGCAGCAGAGGCCACACATGAGTAGCCCAGCGCGGGATGTCTTATCCTAGATCTGGAGAAGGCATTTGATTGCCTAGAATGGGGTTACCTGTCGGCGGTGCTGTTGCGATACGGGTTGGAAAATGTGGTTCCTCCATATGGTCGGCCTGCTATACAAGAATCCCACAGTCTGGGTGCGGCTAAGCCCCTACGTCTCTGAAGCGGTACCGGTGGGCCGGGGGCACTCGGCAGGGGTGCCCACTGTCCCCGTTTCTGTTTGCACTGGCAATTGATCCCCTGGCAGTGGCTATACGGGCGACTCACTCTAGGGGATAGTATACCACTGGGGGACACGGTTCATCAGGTGTCACTTTATGCTGACTAACTGTTGGTGTATGTGAGAGTCGTGGGGCACATGCTGGGGCGGCTGGCCCAGCTGCTGCAGACCTTTGCCACCATCTCGGGGCTTCGTGTGAATGCGGGTAAATCCTGTCTTTATGCTTTTAGCGCGGAGACTGCGGACCCGGGATATTCTCTTGACGGTACGCAGGTACAGTGGAAAGAGGGTACCTTCCGATACCTGGGGATACAAATCTACAGTCACCCAGCTGATTTGTTTGATGGGAACCTGGGAAGGGCAGTCACAGCGCTTAAGTCACAGGTGAGCTTTTGGAGTACACTTCCACTGACAACTTCAGGTAGGGTGGCGCTCGCCAAAATGGTTATGCTTCCCCGCCTCCTGTACTACTTTCTTAATTTGCCGCTGTTTATTCCGGCCCCCTTCTATAGAATGCTCAGTAGGATGTTGCGGGACTTTGTCTGGGGCGCTGCTAGACACAGACTGGCGATTGGGTAATTATACCTGCCGAAGGTTCGGGGAGACCAGGCTGCTCCTTGTTTCGAACACTACTATCTGGCTGCTCAGCTGCAATGGGTTGCCCGCTGGCTGGAGGATAGGGGCAGGAATGATACAGCCACAACAATGCCGCCATACTCGCTAGAACAAATAACTAGACTTTTCCATCCTCTTGCCACAGTTACTCGGCCAACGCTGCTCCTCTTACCTGTGACACACAAGTGCTACCGAAGGGCCCTATATCTCACCCGCAATGCTGTCCCTTATGCGCCGGCCATACCTCTGGAGGGTTCCCCAAGCGGTGAAGGGGTGCTTACGGCTTCTGCGCTTGTGGATAGACGGGAGGCCGATGTTCGTAGGCTTGGTGAGCTCATACCATACGAGACCCTGGTGGCAGAGGAGGGGCCCCCGCCCGGGGGGTTTTTGGCGCTCCGCTCCCTGATGGCGAGATTGACTGCCAAATGGGGGGACATGACCACGGAGCCCAACCAGCATCTAACTATGCAAAACCTACCCGTCATGGGGAGAGGCAGGCACCCGGTTCGCTGGTTCGCGGCATTGCTGAGGGAACATGCGGCTGTCAGCTTGGGCCCGCTTCGATGCAAATGGCAACTGGATGGGGGCGGCCACTGGTGGATAAGGAGTAGGAAAGGATACTTATAACTCCTGTGCGTACTCCAAGAAACATGCGATTCTGCCAAATCCAGTTATTCATTGTCCACAGGGCTTATCTCACACCAGAGCTGATCAACGGGTATTTTCATCGTAATGATGCACTGTGCCCTAGGTGTAATTAGCTGGGGCGGGGTTCGTGCACATGCTGTGGAGCTGTCCAGGGTTGAGCATCTATTGGCGTGCGATTAGTGGGCTGTTGCAGGGTAGCACGGGCCGTACCATAATCTTTGACTAGTCCGAGTACATCTTGCATCATTTTAAGAGGTCCCCTAAAGACAAGGTAACGTCCCGATTCCTGGATCTGGGGCTCGTGGTAGCAAAGCGCCTCCTTACAAGGAGATGGAAGGAAGGAGTATGACCCGCCGCACACACGGGCATGGAGTTCCTTATTTCAGGCATGGGCCAGGGCAGAGGGGACTGCCATCCGAAGGGAGGAAACGCTGGGGTTGCAGAAGGAGCCCATAGCGGCCCACTGGGAACAGATGCTCTATGCCTTATAGCGCCTGGAATGGGAGGGCCACATGAGACACACGGAGGAAGCAGGTAATGACCACGCAAGCGGAGGCATGCCACAGGCCGCTGTACTGACAGGATAGTATGGTCCGACTTTCTCCTACTCCACTCCGGCACAAATGCAACTACACTACCGTGGTTATGGCTGAGGAGCACACAAATGGCCCCTGAGGGGTGGGGGCAAAGGTAAGGGGGGAGGGAGTTAAGCATGTACAAACGGTTTACGCTGCCATTTTTATTGTTCCTTTACTTTGTAAGTAAATCATCTGTTTCATTGATCGAGCTGAAGATCAGCGCTGGACTACAGGAGTAACTGGGAGGTTGATACCCTGCTTTCCTATTGCAACTTAGAGAATGCATCTGAACTGGCAGAACACAGTGCAGCTAGCTCCTGGGTGAGCATTCATTGTGTCATTCGCTGTAAAGTTTGAATGCATGTTAAACTAATGTGTCCACATGCCCATGTACTGATCAACAATCTATGCATGATTGCAAACTTCTGTATGCAATGCCTGTTATTAGTGAGTGTAATCTTCAAACAATAAAAACAGATTTGACCAAAAAAAAGAGTAAATTCTGAAAGTTGAATCTTGTACATCATTAAGATGCTGTTCCACCAAAGTAAGGTGGGAATCCATAGATGACCATTTATTATCTAAGGTCTGTAGACAAGAGTTCGTTTCTAAGATGAAATGTCTAAGGGCCTGGATCTCCTCCAAAACAATCTCCAAAGAAATCGGAAATACAGATTTCGGAGGGAAGGGAGGTTCATGTTTGATCCTCTTCACCGTGGATGAGGTTTGGGGTGCCGTAGATGCCAAGGTTGATGCAGCAGTGACACTAGAACAAGCCTTTTGTGCCAACACCTCAGAGGGGAGTGAGGAATTATTTGGAGCTGTAGAATGGATAGCGTAAGTTTCTGAATCGTTGGACTGCTGTCTCTTAGTACAGAGAAGTAAGTATTTGCTTCTGCCAGTGAGACGTAACAATCAAAAATCAGGAAAAGGCTTATTTGAAAAGGCACCAAAAGAAAAGGGTAAAATTACCTCACAAATCTCAGTGAATTCTATTAAATAAATAGCTCTCCCAATGTGAAGGATATTTAATCGATATTAAGGCGAAAAAGGTGAAGAAAATGGTGAAAGTTCTCCTTTCCATCACGCCATATGAAGAGATTTGAGGAGAAGTAATGAAGCATAAAAAGTAAAATGGCGGCCGCAAAGTAGTTAAAGATTCACCTGCATCTTTTTATGAGAATGCCCTGGAGAAGAAGAGCAAAAAAGATGACCTCTTGCTGAGCAGGAATTCCGATTTCATAATATGCCCACATGTTGACAGTAGGGGAGCTGGAGCCGCTGAGAAGGAACCGCGATGTCCGGAGGGGTGCGGAGCTCCGTAATTAGGCGGCCATCTTGGGTCACGTTGCACGCGTGTCTCCCTACTTCAATAATTATAAAAACAGCCCCAGCACTAAATACTTGGTTACAGCAATTAGCATTTACTGATAACTGGAGAGCCCTCCAACCAGAGGCTAAAGACTGCTCTTTTCACTGCAGCATGTGCAATCTACATGTCAGGCTAGATACATGTGTATTCTCCTCCAATATACATTCCAATGTTGGCTGAGTAGAATATCTAAGCAGAACCTGGTCAGACCATAATCCAGTACTTTTTCATCAACTGGGGTAAGCAGAGCTCATTAATACCAATGTGGAAAATTAGGGTAGAGACCTTAGAAGACAGAGTGTTCAAAGACACAAGAGGGACATAAATGAAATGTTTTAGAGAAAACAAGAGCACAACATAGTCTAGACTGGTTGATCAGGATCCATTGAAGGTGGTCATAAGAACCCTGTGCATGAACACAGTAGTTAGAATGAGAGTGATTCTGCAATGAGACATTAAAAAATTGGAAAAAATACGATTTCCAAATAAGGAAACATGAGCACCCAGTATTAGAGGGTTTGTTAAATGAAGAAAGAGAAAAACTACCTTTATAGTTAGTAAGCTTGATGAGAGTGCAAAATAGGGAGATTATTAGCTGGGCTGGCTAGATGGCCAACCCTAATAAGAACCTATCCTGGGGGTTGGAGCAAAGAAAGGTCATATAATGCACTCGTAAAGCAATTAAATGCAGCATGTGAAGTACTGTGAAATCCTCTTTGTATTACAAGGTGTGGCTCAATTACTCTGACAGGCTAAGAATCTTTTTAGAGACCGACATAGGTACACTGATACCTAAAGCGGTAGAGGCCGTATGGGAGGGTGTTACAGTCATTGAGATTAAGATAGAGTGAAGAACATGGTCTTAGAGAAAACACCAAAATCAGACTGCATTCTCATAACATTTTATGCATCATACATTGGCCAGTTTGCATCGATCCTTAATCCAAGATTTATAAAACTGCAAAAAGTGAGCACGGATTGCCACCAACAGCTAGAGAGGCGATAATTGTATCATTACCAAAGCACTGAAATGGTGTCATATAGTCCCCTCTCCATGCGTAATATATATTTTAAAGTATTGAGCTGATCCTGGCCACCAAACTAATGCTCTTTTTACAGAAGCTAATACACCTGGATCAGTACAGGTTCATCCTAGAGTACAACACAGCTGTGACTACAAGGAGAGGCATCCTTATATTTTGAATCATCCTTGAAACCTCCACCCAAACTCATTGATACTTTCCATTGATTTTGAAAAAGCCTTTGACGCGATTTAGTGCAACTACTTGTAGCAAGTTGGGGATTAGATGTGGTTGGAGGGAGGGTTCAGTACATGTACTTAATTGTTCTATAAAATCCCATGGGACAAACAGTATTGAGAGCGTTCAACGTCAGTAGGGGTCCCCAATTGGGCTGCCCCTTTTCGCTTATATTTTCACTGTGGACTCGCTAGTGACCCTTATACGACCCTTAGATGTATAGCTATTAATAAAATTCACTACGTATCTTTATATGCAGATGATATTCTGCTCTTCCTAAATGATGCATACGTTGACACAGAAGGGTGAAAAGGAAGATACAAGCATTTGAAAAATGTCGAAGGTTATCTGCGTTAAGTGTCAGTTGGTGCAAATTCAGTGTATACCCTGTTCAACAAATACTAGAGAGCTGTGAAATTCCAGTAATGGCAAGAATTTAAAGTGATGATCAATTACAATGAGATACTTGCTTGTGCAAATTTATTGTATCTAGGCAGATCTAGTATCCAGCAGTGGCAGTCTTCAAAGGGATGGAGGGCTGTTCTTTTGGAATACTTGTTTGCAGTCTGTAGAAGGGAGAATAGCACTACAAAATTGGTTGCCATATCACGATTGATATCCTACTTTACAAGATTGCCAATCAGTGTAAAGAAAAATGGTGCACAGAGAAAGATGCCATATTACTAGACCTGATGTGGGGTGACCGAAACGAACATTGGCACTAGCCAAGCTCTGGTTGCCAGTAGATGAGGATGTGCTAGCTGCTCCGGATTATGAGGGCAAGAGATGAGGACAAGATGGTGGCGGAGGGGACATGATTGGGCACAGCTCCAGAGTTCGGAACTGCCGGTTGGTGGTTCCACCGGGCAGAGGAGCCGAAAACCTTTGTGCCGCTTTGTGAAGGTGGCATGAGACAGAGGTAGCCTGGCCCAGACTTTCGTTGCGGCACTCTGCCTACTTCGTGTGGCGCTGCCTGAGGCATTGCAGTGCCTCAGAAGCAAGATGGCACCGTAGCCGCCCCTCTTGCGCGATCCCGGCACGGTGGAGCCCCACTTTGCACACAGGTGGTGGCGAGAGTGGCTAGTGAATCCTGACGGAGGACGATGGTGGGAGCGAGCCCCCCACGATCCCAGATCGCGCCAGGTGTTGGAGCTCTGCAAAGTGGGGCTGCGGCTGGAGTTTAACGAGGCGGCGGAGTACGGAGGTGCATCGAAAAGCTGTCCTCGGGCATCACCACAAGGAAGGTGTGTGTTCTGCCATGAGGGGAGTGTGCAGATGCCGAGACTGACCAGCGTTCCTGACTTAAGTAACCAGGTGAGAGAGATGCGCCCGATCCTTCTTTACTAACGGCCCGGAGTAGCTGATGGCCGGGGCACATCTCTAATGAGGTGTTTTCCTAGCGGGCAGTAGCGGAGCGGATCTCCTTCCTGTGGGAGATTGGATCACTTGTTTAAAATCATTGGGAGCATTAGCTGAGCTGATCCCCTTCCTGCGGGTGCTCGGACAATTGGTTTATAATTGCACGGAGCATTGCGGGGCAAGCAGGCGGAACCATGGTCAATAACAGTGCTTGACTGCAATATAGCTGCGGTACCAATCAGCGAGTGCCAGAGTTCATGCGGGTACGACAGTGCTCACAGCTACTGGATGCACACTATCAAACTTTCATATTGCGCTTGCTGGAGGCAAATTACTCCTCTGCTTCTCAGCCTATTTATTTGAAATAGCAGCAACAGCTCAGGCCTCAAGGGAAGTTCTCGTCTAGCATCACAAGCAGCCGAGTGGGATAAGAGAGTTCCCCCACCTTATCTTATTATGGCGTCCGTCTCTCCCCATGGCAGCTATAATGCAGAAATACTCTCCTCCCTGGGAGGCAAGCAGACACTGACTTCGGCCTCAAGCTGTTCCATTGCACAAAAAACACCACCCCCCTCGAGCGAAAGACTAAAATGGGAATCGGCTGGTTCTAACTGCAAAATGGCTGCCGCAGTGTTCCCTACCACGGCGGGCTCCAACTCTGAGAAATAATCGCACTTCGACCTGACCTCGAACACATCCCCCATCTGGCCTTCCCTTCAAGATACCGAATCTGTGAACCTACCCCTGAACGTGGAGACCTAGCTTTTTGGCCCATGCCTGGTGGAGCTACTTGATAGCTCTAGAGGAGTTGGGCTGTGGACTACCCCTTCGGCCGTCATCTACCCAGCCGGACATTGGGCAAACCTTACTTCGTCTCTCACTCGTACTCTCCCTCCTACCCCTTTACTCCACCCACTTTCTCCTTTACGCTCCATTTATCTCTCCTCTTTGCTCTCTAATTGTTTTCTCATTGAGAACTAGCAGCTTGACTGATGCCCGGTGGAGCTACCTGATAGCTATAAAGGAGATGGGCTGTGGACTTCCCCCTCGGCCGTCACCTATCCAGCTGGACTTTGGGCAGACTCTCCTTCCTCTCTCCATCCATCCTATCTCCCTCCTACACTTTTACCCCAACCCCTTACCCTTTATTTAGTCTTCCGAAGCTCTTGGAATGTTTTCCTGTTAATGATGTAACTTGTAACTGGTGTAATTTTGTAATTCTGTGGAACCTTATGTAAAGCGCTCTGATACCTCCTGGGTCTAGTCAGCTCTATATAAAACTCAAATAAACAAACATATGAACTGTATTGCTTAGCTGCCCACTTACATGGGTGTGGAGGTGGTCAAGTCAAAGGCAATTTGGCATAGCTGGGAACGAACTGAAACTGCAACCGTATTTGAAATAATGAACATTGTGCTGGAGCCTGCATGGGTGGCAAAAAGTGCATTGAATCTAATTAATATTGTTGGAAATGGGATCCCCGGCCGGCCAGGGCTTGCGCCAAAGTCAGTCAGAGACCACCACTTCCAAGTCAGGGCAAGGGGGTCACACGCCAAGACAACCCCTGCTCACCCTCTAGGTAACGTGGCGCGAGCAGCAAGTCCTATCTCGGGGCATGTGTAAAGCATTTGCGCATGCACCCACCAGCAACAACCTCCCGGGCCCCCCACAAAAGGAACTCCACACAAGGTATATATCAAAATAGCCTTTGTATTAAGAAGAACACATTAGATAGGATCACACACTTCACAAGGTGCCAGAGGCACGGGCAGAATTTACATGGGACTATGTACAGGGCAGGGCCAGGGGACCACTGCCAGGAATATGCACTTGGTGTAATTGGTACTAGAACACATAACAATTAGGAGCCTCATAGAACTAGCCTTAGAACTCACTATAATCAGAAGCCACATACATGAGGTCTAGGGTATTCAGGAGGGAACAAGGATCACACACATAACGCATTAGAGACACCTTCAGGGGTGCAACACAGAATAATTCTCAGGATTCACATAATCAATAGTCCATCACTCTCAACAGGCCAACGGGCCCCTCTGGGCTAGGACACCCAATGTCTCAATGTCATCGCAGCTAACAAGTAGCCAGGAACGAACCTACACGTGTCAGCTGCCCACGAAGTGCTGGGCAGCTGGGGGGGGGGGGGCATGGAGGGGGCCCACACGTTGGAGCCTTGCAGGCTCGGGACAAAATGTGCCAGGGGGAGCCTCTCGGGCTCGGGTACAAGGGTGCTGGGCTGAGCCTCGCAGGCTCGAACAAGGGGCCAAGGTGAAGCCTCTCCGGGCTCGAGGAAGTAGGCATGGTGGAGCCTCTCGGGGCTCGAGGAAGTAGACGCAGGGGCAGGAGGGGGCGGGCACTGGCAATGTTCCCCCTCGCCCCCCCCTAACTGAGATGGCCCCTGCCGGTGGAGCGGCCCGCTAGGACTCGCGGCCGCTAGGTTGTTTGTCCAGATGGCCCCGCCCTCGGTCACTCACCGGCTCTGGCGGTGGCCATCGGAGGGGAGCTCCTGCTCCTCGGGACCCTCCATGTCTGCGGCGGCTTCTCCTTTCTTCCCCCGGGGCACCCCTTCGCTCGGGGACCTCGGGCCGGGCACCCGAGCCGCTTCCTCCTCCCTCGCCGGTCCCAGCCAATCCGAACGCGGCGCTGGCGCAGGGACCAATCCCAGCGCGGTGCGTGACGTGGCAGACAGGCTTCTCGGGGATCGGGGAAGCTCGGGCTGGCGGCGGTGACGAGGACCATTTCAGGGCAATGCCGGGTGGGCACCGGTTGGGTAAAAAGGGTCCATACGTCGAGGTGGGCACTCGATGGGGATGTAGAATAGCACAGGGTCCCTCGGCAGGGTAGGCACCTGTCAGGGGGATTCACGCTCGGCCAGCGGCGGCGCGGTAGCCGCGAGGGGGAACATAAAGCGCTTCCCAAGCGCTAGGTGCACGAAGAGCGCTCTCAAGCGCCAAGGGTCCATGACAACCACTCTCAGGCGCTAGGGCAATAGCCAGCAGCAAGGTCCTACGGGGGAGACAGCAAAGTCCAAAGCAAGAGTCCCCCAATCAGCCCAGCAAGGCAGAGGGGTTCCCCCCAGAAGTCCTCCAGGCAGGCATCAGGGATCCAGGGGCTGGGCAGGGCTCAGGGAGGCAAGCCTTCCCCTGGGCCCAAGCAGCAGCACTCCCCTGGCAGGATTCAAGTCAGAACAAGAACATTTCCAGAGTGTCACAGCACCCTTTTTATACACAGCATCCTTTGTCTCAAGGGGCAGGCAGGGGGAGAACCAGCTAGAACTGGTTATGGGGGATTCTTTTCACTGGCCAGGCTAGGGACATCAGACGCACCCCAGGGGGTGGAGCCAGCATTGGGTGGGGAAAACCCAGCCTCATTCAGGACCCTCAAACCAGACAGTCAATCCACAAGCAGGCCCAGGCTCACTCCTCCCCTCACATCAGCATGCTAAACACTCCATTCACCACCGGGGCAGACTCTCCCAGACTCTTGGAGCCAGGCTCACCAGCCAGCCTCAGCCAATCACACGCCAGGCACAAATGACACAAATATGCCAACTTCTAAAAGTGGCGCTTCTACACTAGACACAATCATACCGCATATACCATTGCGCAGCATTCAATCTCACGAGTTCGCACATACCAGACTCGACCCCGCACACCCCACGCATCAGGCACTACCAGGGACACATACATTCCCCATGCATTCCTGTGGGAGGGCAGACCTCTCTCACCACACGCACTCAGAGTGGGAACCACCATCCCCAGGTTACATATATCAAGCAAAACTTCAGGGGTGAACCTGCCAGAAGGGCCGGGTCCAACACAGCCCCCTTCCAGCCAAAACGCAGGGCAGGCCAATCACACCCGTGATGGACTTCCCTGCTTTTGGCGATAGAACACGGACGCGGCCCGCACTGCCGGGACACCCTCTGGCTCTACGCTACATTGATCCATAAGACACGCACAGACTTAAAAAAAAAACACAGGCCCAACCAGGCTACCCTACTGGTACTCCTTAGTTGTCCACGACCCAGGACCAGGCCTTAGGTCACCCAGATATCCCAGGTCCCTGCCAATGCGGAGTGGGGGGTGGTAACCCCTGGCCCACAATAGCCACTTTCCACTCCCTTTCTCAGTGTAGCTCCAACTACCACTGCTCCTTCCACCTAGGGTCCGCACCTTCAGGCTAGCCAGAGGTCACGGGCAAGAATGCCCCACCCTACCTCTACTTCTGAGGTCTGCGCTCTCCCAGGAGAAGCACCCTCAGAACACACTTCCCTCCCAGTCTCGGAACTTTCTCCCTCCACTGGTCTACCACCTGGGAACTAGACTCTCCCCAAGGCAAGCTGCGAGTCACTCAGCAGGGCCCCCTTGTCCGGGATACAACTTAACATTCCTTCAGAAAACAGGCTCAGACTTCAGCTCTCCCCAAGGCAAGCCGCGAGTCACTCAGCAGGGCTTCCTTGTCCGGGATACAACTTAACTTTCCTTCAGAAAACAGGCTCAGAGTTCAGCTCTCCCCAAGGCAAGCCGCGAGTCACTCAGCAGGGCTTCCTTGTCCGGGATACAACTTAACATTGATTCAGCAAGCTTCCTTATCTCAGAGAACGTACACTCCAGTATTCAGCACGCCCCATCCCAGAGAACATACACCCATTATTCCGCACAACTCAACATTCATCCACACACCCCCACCCAGACTGGTAAGACAGTTTCTACCGCCCCTGATTCCTCAACCTGACCTCATGTGGCACAGGTACCATTACTCTAGGGGACGGATAGGGACCACACACATTGGACACAATTACGCTGCCACCACTGGATCCCACCCTTTTGGGGAATCCAGAACACATTGCACTTAGGGGGGTGATCTACCCTCCCGAGCTAGGGACACCTAATTCACAGTGTACACGAACACACTTTCCACAG
The DNA here is from genome assembly GCF_964261635.1 of Lissotriton helveticus. NCBI lineage: Eukaryota > Metazoa > Chordata > Amphibia > Caudata > Salamandridae > Lissotriton > Lissotriton helveticus. The sequence continues at coordinate 686,157,765 of NC_136071.1, read as the reverse complement.
AACAGACATTTTTAGAAACCTTCAAAAACAGTAATCTCCTTTCTTTGCGACCCTCCAAAATGCAGAGTTTTGTAGTGAGGCCGGTTATTGCTGTGGTACTGCGCAAACACAAGTCCAGATCCCACCGCTAGCCACCAATGTTGGAAATGGGATCCCCGGCTGGCCAGGGCTTGCGCCAAAGTCAGTCAGAGACCACCACTCCCAAGTCAGGGCAAGGGGGTCACACGCCAAGACAACCCCTGCTCACCCTCTAGGTAACGTGGCGCGAGCAGCAAGGCCTATCTCGGGGCATGTGTAAAGCATTTGCGCATGCACCCACCAGCAACAACCTCCCGGGCCCCCCACAAAAGGAACTCCACACAAGGTATATATCAAAATAGCCTTTGTATTAAGAAGAACACATTAGATAGGATCACACACTTCACAAGGTGCCAGAGGCACGGGCAGAATTTACAGGGGACTATGTACAGGGCAGGGCTCAGGGGACCACTGCCAGGAATATGCACTTGGTGTAATTGGTACTAGAACACATAACAATTAGGAGCCTCATAGAACTAGCCTTAGAACTCACTATAATCAGAAGCCACATACATGAGGTCTAGGGTTTTCAGGAGGGAACAAGGATCCTACACACAACGCATTAGAGACACCGTCAGGGGTGCAACACAGAATAATTCTCAGGATTCACATAATCAATAGTCCATCACTCTCAACAGGCCAACGGGCCCCTCTGGGCTAGGACACCCAATGTCTCAATGTCAGCACAGCTAAAAAGTAGCCAGGAACGAACCTACACGTGGTAGCTGCCCACGAAGTGCTGGGCAGCTGGGGGGGGGGGCATGGAGGGGGCCCACACGTTGGAGCCTTGCAGGCTCGGGACAAAATGTGCCAGGGGGGAGCCTCTCGGGCTCGGGTACAAGGGTGCTGGGCTGAGCCTCACAGGCTCGAACAAGGGGCCAAGGTGGAGCCTCTCCGGGCTCGAGGAAGTAGGCAAGGTGGAGCCTCCCAGGGCTCAAGGAAGTAGGCAAGGTGGAGCCTCTCAGGGCTCGAGGAAATAGGGCAACGTGGAGCCTCTCAGGGCTCGAGAAAGTAGATGCAGGGGCAGGAGGGGGCGGGCACCGGCAATGTGCCCCGTCGCCCCCCCTAACTGAGATGACCCCTGCCGGTGGAGCGGCCCGCTAGCACTCGCGGCCGCTCGGCTGTTTGTCCAGATGGCCCCGCCCTCGGTCACTCACCGGGTCTGGCGGCGGCCGTCGGAGGGGAGCTCCTGCTCCTCGGGACCCTCCATGTCTGCGGCGGCTTCTCCTTTCTTCCCCCGGGGCACCCCTTCGCTCGGGGACCTCGGGCCGGGCACCCGAGCCGCTTCCTCCTCCCTCGCCGGTCCCAGACAATCCGAGCGCGGCGCTGGCGCAGGGACCAATCCCGGCGCGGCTCGTGACGTGGCAAACAGGCTTCTCGGGGATCGGGGAAGCTCGGGCTGGCGACGGTGACGAGGACCGTTTCAGGGCAATGCCGGGTGGGCACCGGTTGGGTAAAAAGGGTCCATACGTCGAGGTGGGCACTCAATGGGGATGTAGAATAGCACAGGGTCCCTCAGCAGGGTAGGCACCTGTCAGGGGGATTCACGCTCGGCCAGCGGCGGCGCGGTAGCCGCGAGGGGGAACATAAAGCGCTTCCCAAGCGCTAGGTGCTCGAAGAGCGCTCTCAAGCGCCAAGGGTCCATGACGACCGCTCTCAGGCGCTAGGGCAATAGCCAGCAGCAAGGTCCTTCGGGGGAGACAGCAAAGTCCAAAGCAAGAGTCCCCCAATCAGCCCAGCAAGGCAGAGGGGTTCCCCCCAGAAGTCCTCCAGGCAGGCATCAGAGATCCAGGGGCTGGGCAGGGCTCAGGGAGGCAAACCTTCCCCTGGGCCCAAGCAGCAGCACGCCCCTGGCAGGATTCAAGTCAGAACAAGAACATTTCCAGAGTGTCACAGCACCCTTTTTATACACAGCATCCTTTGTCTCAAGGGGCAGGCAGGGGGAGAACCAGCTAGAACTGGTTACGGGGGATTCTTTTCACTGGCCAGGCTGGGGACATCAGACGCACCCCAGGGGGTGGAGCCAGCATTGGGTGGGGAAAACCCAGCCTCATTCAGGACCCTCAAACCAGACAGTCAATCCACAAGCAGGCCCAGGCTCACTCCTCCCCTCCCATCAGCATGCTAAACACTCCATTCACCACCGGGGCAGACACTCCCAGACTCTTGGAGCCAGGCTCACCAGCCAGCCTCAGCCAATCACACGCCAGGCACAAATTACACAAATATGCCAACTTCTAAAAGTGGCGCTTCTACACTAGACACATCATACCGCATATACCATTGCGCAGCGTTCAATCTCACGAGTTCACACATACCAGACTCGACCCCGCACACCCCACGCATCAGGCACTACCAGGGACACATACATTCCCCATGCATTCCTATGGGAGGGCAGACCTCTCTCACCACACGCACTCAGAGTGGGAACCACCATCCCCAGGTTACATATATCAAGCAAAACTTCAGGGGTGAACCTGCCAGAAGGGCCGGGTCCAACAAATATATTCAGGCATTGCTGGATACAATGCCTGCAGAGGACACACACAACAACCCCTTGTGAATTAGAACTTCCCCAAGCATATTACAAGTTCTGCATCAAACAGGGAACCCGAAATGGGGTGCTCTTGTGGGAGGAAAATGGAATAGAGATGCTAGGATACATATATGAAGGGGGCACCTTGAAGGACTTTGAGAACTTAAGAGAACAATATGAAATTCGAGGGTGGCACTTCTACTATATAGTACAAATTAGTGCTGCTTTACCACAAAACTAGAAACTGTACGCATTAAGTAGATGACTGATTAATTTGAGAATTTCATATATTTACTGTTTACTTTTCAAGTGAATTCTATGGGATTTGTCTAAACCTTCTGCAATTTATAATATCAACATAAAATGTAATAGCATATTAGTTCGATTTTGAAAATTTCTCTTTTTATATTTTTGCATTTTTTACTTTGAAGAGGATTTTGGCGTTGGTGTCCACCATGGTCTTAAGGCGATCAAGAGAAAATGCATCTGAATGTTTAGCAGCGTGAATCTTTTCTGGATTCACATGCTGTGCATTATTCTGCCATCTAGTTGTTGGGTCCTGAAATCAGCTTAAAGGAGGAAACATTCCGTGTACTCGAAGAAGTAGAGGAGCTGCGGGCAAAGAAGGAAATAGCAGAAGTACCCAAGGTAGAGATCAATCAAGGAAATTACTCAACATATTTCCTAACAGATGGTACTCCAATACTAATCCTTTGCTTCATAAACAAGTTCATAAAGACACAACAAGTCAAGATGACATCACTGCAGGTGGTCATACCTCATTTACAAAAGGAAGATTGCATGGCAACTATAGACCTAAACCATGCTCTCTTACACACCCCAATGAATCACAAACACAAGTTATTCTTGCGCTTTGTAGTCTACAAAACTGACTACCAAGTCAAGGTACTGGCCTTCAGAATCAAGTCCGCACTAAGAGTATTTACAAAGTGCCTTGTAGAAGCAGCAATTTACTTAAGAAGGGGCGTCCACATATATCCTTACTTAGACAATTGGTTGATAAGAGCAAACTTTCAGCAAATGCCAATAAGTCAGGAATGCGCATGCGCAGGCTCCCGCCCATGTGCAGTTCCCAAAAGGCGCGATAGATACAGATGCGCAGGCGTTAAGGTAAGTTTTATTTAAATGTTATTTTAGGCTTTTTAATATAATTTAATACTGCGGGCGGGCGGGCAACTTCCGTTACGCCCCCGAGTGTGCGGAGATTTGCCTAGTTTCTCCGCCTTCATTGCGAAAGGCGGAAGGGACAAATCTCCGCACATTCCGTAGGCGGAACGGAGATATCCGCCCACCACTAATCTAGTTAGGGTTTACATCAGTGCTACTCATTATTATTGTCATGTATCAATATGCCTGCCTATGTTAACTGTTTTAGCACTATGGTAGAGTTCTACCTTTTCTTTACTCTGCTGGTGCTCATAACTGTACATATCTCTTTCTGTCTCATGATTGTTGCAGCAGACGTATTTTATACTAGAATGACACTGGTTCAATAAATACTTATTGATAACATCCCCACCGTTTATTCTGTGTATATCTCTGAGACAAAGTGAGCACGAGTGACTGAGCGAAAAGTACTGTACTGTTTCCACGATCCCTTAGGGGCCAGGGTTCATGTTTGATAGTTGCCAGAAACTATTCGCTCCTTGGTAAGAGGGGCTCATAGAGGGACTGTGAGTTAGCTATTCTATAGCCTAACCTATCCTCTGTGGGTGTCTGGAATCAGTCTGGACACCAGTCCCTTAGTTTATGTTCCCTAAATGAGCAAATCTATATTGATTTGTAGGAATTACACAACCACTTCAGTTTACACTGGAATGATGTAAAACATGCTTCTTTATCATAGTTGTATTTCTATTCAATAATAGTGTGGAACAACTATGCTCATCTTCCACTTTTGAAAAAATTTCTATACTTGACCTCATAGAAGCTAAGAAGAACACTATTGTCAGCCGTACCCCAGTATACATTGATTGGTCAAATCATTTCTTAATTACTTTCACTCTAATATCTACTAAAACATCCTCATGGGGAAAACCAAAACAATCTAAATTGTGGGTTAGAGATTTCAAGAACAATAGTTTTAATGTGTTGAAATCTAAGAAGTGTAAAGAAAGCATTATTGCTGACGAAGTGGCTCCACTAAACATGAAAAGACAAAATATCTACTAAATGAATGCACATTTTTCAGGGCAGCAGCATGTCTCTGGTGAGAAAACCCATCCAGAACATGAAATCCCTCCAAAATGAATACAAATCATGAAAGAAATGTAATGGACACCAATGCAGTTTTCTTTAGAATTGAAATGAACTTTGCCGGTAAATTGACTCAGGAGACTTTTTGACATCCTTGCACGTGCCATAACACCAAATCTCACATGGCCCCATCTGCTACAGCTCCTAACCTATCTGTCTTACACCAAATAATCCACTACTGAACGGATATCTTATATTGTAATACCCATACTGATCTCGTCTACACAATAGCTGATCTCAGATCTTCCTCGCACTTCACTGATCCTCTCTCTGCCAAAGTTGGGACAGAGGTAAGTTAATAATTGATCCTTTTCCTTAACTTGACTAGATCGTTTTAACTATCTTGATATAGTTCTGTAAAACTAGTCGCGAATCAGCATCACGTCAAACTGAACGCCCAGAAAATGCTATTTCTTCTGATGTCACCTCTTCACTGTAACTCCCAATTTCTATCCTGGCTTGACACTTATAAGTTACTGGGCTGCTCTCCTACATAGCTAAGAACATTACATTTCTGAACGGCACTCTCAACGGGCACACCAATTTACAGACTCACAGCAACGCCTTAGCAAACGCAGTTCAATATCAAATAAGAGTACTGTGAGGAATCAAGCCACTTATCCAAATTAATTACTTCAAATCAGTGGTCCAGTCCTTCGTTCTATTGAGACTTGATGGAAGCAACTCACTGCTGATTGGCATAACCAGTATCTATTTGGCCAGAGTTTAATAGCCACACTCAGCACTTTAACTAGTGTGATTGCAGGCATTACAAGATCTGAGCATATCAGTGGAAGCCAGATGTGTGTTCAAGTTGGCCTGCATAGTGTACCAAATTGATTAACTGTGAAGCAGCAAATTACCTTGAACAGAAAATAATCATCTGAGAAGATTAAAAGTGCTGAGTGCCTCTGTCTAGGAACTGTCTTGTTCAAAAAATTAAACACAAGCCCCCCCCCCCCCCCCCCCCCCCCGCAAGGCCCATACTGTATGGAACTCATTACATCCTGCTATTAGGACAAGTACATCTTATGAAGTTCCTATAATTAACTTATTTGTACTATTGTGGCCGTGTGTGCTTCCCAGGAGACAATCTTGGCCGCGCGCATCGCCTTGGAGGCGATTTGAAACTGGCACGCGCCGCGCTCGCCGTGGCTGTCTCCTGGGAAGCGCAAACATACACAAACATACACAGGCACACACCTCCCCCTGCACACATGCGCACACACACACGAGCGCTCATACACGCACGCACACAGAGACACTCCCCACCGTCGCACACAGAGACACACACACAGGAGCGCACATACACGTACACATACAGAGACACCCCCGCCGTCGCACACATACACACACGCGCGCGCACACACACACACACACACACACACGCACACACGCGAGCGCCCCCCCAAGGCCCACTTACCGCCAATCCGGTGTTCTGTCGCCTCCGCGGGGCTCTCCCTCAGACATGGGAGCCCCGCGTCCCCACTGCTCCTCGGACCAGGAACTCCGTGGGCGCGGGCTTCGCGCACAAGACGGAAGTCCCGCCCCCACGCTAGGTTTCGTTTTCGGGTGCACGTGCACATATTGTTGTATCTGTGGAATTGGGTACATTGCTTTTATTACAGACTAATAACAAAAACAGCACCAGTTAAACTGCGAAGGGACAACGCAGTGAATGAATTTCAAAAAGCTGCATAGAGCCATGCAGGAGAGTGTAGGAGCTGGCGCAGAAAGTGTAAAGCTGGAGACAGAGTAGGGCATGCACTTTAAAGGCAGAAAATTGAGAAGCCGGAAGTCTGCGAACACTGTCTCTTGTCTTCACAGGCAGTGAGTGACAGTCTGGCAGCCATCTGCACACATGGGCAGAGTTTGGGGTTTGCTGTTGGCAGTCAACACGACCACCCTTTTGAGCTGGCCTCTAGCTGTAGGCAGGAGGCTGAAACCAGAGTTTTGGAATCTTGGACACATTTGACCAGGTTTGCTCAGAAGCGGCCTGGAATCAGGGGCTGACACACACGCACACGACTTATGCCATTTTCCCAAGCTACTGCAAGTCCACAGGGCACGATTTTTGTTGCCGTCGTCACACCTCATGACGCATTCAGATTTTATTCTGATCTTGTACTGCACTACGTTACTAAAATTTTTTATTGCAGGGCGTTCCATTTTACTCTACGTGTAAAATGTTTGTGCAATGTGACCACCAAATAATGTATTCTGTGGCAGCAAAAGTTGCGCAAAATATATAGAGCTTAATTTTTTTTGCAATATTTTTTTAACACAGAACTGTTCTAGAAGTGTTTATATCTGTCAACTGGTCCCATGTCATGGGTCTGGCTTTCAGACATTTATAACATTTGTGCCAACAAGAAAATGCAAGTATCCATGCTAACCCTGAAAGAACTTATTGTATACCCTTTAGAGACCATGCTGAAACTACAAGTCCCAGCATGCTAAGGGCTGTTGGCTGAAGATTCGACCTCTTTGCATGAATCATTTTGACTGTTTCTTTAACTTTTCACAAGATGTTTTGCCCCGGGTCAGCCGCGGAGGTGATCTGTACCAGAAGAATCCATTAGATTTGTCAAGTGCCCATTGAGATGCGCGCGGCTAGGGGGCTCCAGACATCATAAGATTAAGGCCAGAGCCAGCGATGCTAGATGAGTTAAAGGCTGCCCTTGTGGTGTAATCTTGAGATACCCCGAGCATCTCGCCGTTCCTCTGCAGGAACAACCAGTGAGAATGTGATCTTGGGCACATATTTTTATTGCGCATTGACCTGGGAGGCCCCAGTACCTACAACTTTAAAACACACTGATGCACATGTTTATTAATCAACTAGAAAACATAATCTTCAAACAATTCTATAAAAATGAGCAATGGAGACCTAGGGTGAGGATAATACAGCTGATGGGGTAATTATTTGTGAAAAGTTGAGACCCAGAAAAAAACGAAAGCGATAACAACATTTCTACCAGAAATGTCATCGTATAGGCAAAGCTGCCCTTAATTTCCAGCATGGAACAATTCACAATATAGGAGGAAGCCTTTTAATTGGATGAACTACTGTGGGTGCAGAACAGAACTGCCTGGTTCTCATCTAACTTGCCACTCTATGTGTGGGTAGCTCTGTCTGTGTGTAGGTAACTATGTGTGTGTGTAGGTAGCTCTGTGTGGGTGGCTCTATTTGTGGGTGGGTTGATCTATGTGAATAGCTCTGTGTAGGTAGCTCTGTATGGTGGCTCTGTGTGTGTGAGTGGCTTTGTGTGTGTCGTGCAAATGCAATAGGTCTCAGATTAGAGAGAGATTAAGCTATTGACATTGTAAATGACAATGCAGTTTCTTTAAATGTTTTAAAAACCAAAACATAAACAAAAATAATGTCATGAGCAATGCCAATAGCTCTAACTTTAACAATGCCGAGACCATTGCATTGTAAATGCTTAACACAGCTTCCAGCCCTCATTGGAAATTTTCCACGATTAGGCAAGGTTGGTATAGCTGTGGACTTGAGAGAAGAAATCTCTCAAGCCTTGGCAGAATATTGCTCAAAGTGTAGAACACACTTCGGGCTCTATTAATTGCTTTAATTGGATTAGCCCTCCATGGTTGTTCCTGTATATCTTGCATGTGCTTTTAACTGGACGTCTCCTACTTGTAAGACAGACTTAGTAATTGTGTATTATTCATAGGCCACGATTCTGACTTTTTTGGAATAAAGGTGCTATTTATTGCATCTGATTAATAACAAAACCTTGTCCTACGTTATTTATCGGGTGCGATAAAATTATACCAATCACAAGATTTTGGGGAATAGCATTCTGATTTTGGTGCTTACTGTACTAAAATCTGCTTGGTATGATAAATACGTACATGTTTCCCCCATTAAATTCTGACATGTTAGATCTGCTGAAATTTAACAAACAGTGAGATATAATGCATCTTGTAATTACCATGTAGTAAGTACCACCCTACTCTAAATTCCGATCCCTACGCAGACGGGTTTACGCGGGGTTTGTAAATTCAGACCAACTTCTAATCTGGGCCACAGTGTCTACTTAATATTTAATTATCACAAATAAAGTCCAGGTTAACTAGTAATTTAGTAAATCTTATAATCTAATGTAAGCTGCTCTGTTAACCTCGAGAGTCTGGTTTGCAATTTACTGCATAATTAAAATACAAAGTATGACGTATGAAGTCTATCTCCTCAATCTTACAGCTAAGGTATTTCTGATGATCTATTCTACTCCGTACTTTAGAGGTAGGATATATTATGTGTAGGTAAATGCATGCCATGGTCTGCACTGACGTGACAAGCCTTTGTATGAATTTCATAGATCACAGTGCTAAATTTTGTGATTTCGGCAGTCCATTTTCGTTAATCCAGTGCACAATTGACATTCTCTGTATTGTGAAAATTTGAGCTCTGATCTAAACTTAAGAAACATCATCTTTTCTGTGGCTCACAATTTCTTATTTTCATCTGGGTATATTTATAATCCATTTAATCATTTGTGTGGCACAGTTCTGTCCGTTCCTTTGTTTTAATGAAACTGGATACACATGGCCAAATTTATTTTGGAGATTAATACCATTCTCATCTCTGTGACTGTTCCAAATAATTTTAAAGGAAAGGGGCAGAAATCAAGTGCGGATACACTCCGCCTCAAGGAAATTCCTCGCCTCTTAATCTTCACAGGAAAACACCTTCTAAGCGGCTTGCGGTTATTTTTTTTCTTCACAATTAATTTGCTTTCGTGTAGCTTTTAAGAAAAATTTGATTTTTGACTTGACTCCTTTTAGTCTCATACTCGCCCTCATTCAGTGTAAGTAGTTTAATCTGCGTGTTTCTGTGCTTACCATGGGCTTTAGGCCAGTGTCATTTTCACAATAGAATTCTCTTATTGTATTAGATAGTTTAAAGGTAAGTACCATGCCAGCTGTGTCAAGCTATGAGATTGTATAGGGAAAATAAAAAGTGCGATTTGCATTTCCTCCAATTGCTCATTCGTAGTGGTTCTTTTTCAGACTGTTGAATTGAAGAACTTTTCTTTGTAATAATTTTTTTGCAGTTCTGTTGTGTGCTTCAAGGTCCACTACAAAAGCTTGCTTTCCTAGAGATCTAGGAGTCGCCCTGAAGCTAGCCTCAGGGTACTTCATTCCATCTGAGACTAGCCGGCTCCTTTAAAAAAAGAAAAACATTTTTGGAAGAAATTTCTATTTCGTTAAGTATTAGCTTTCAGAGGTTATATATATTCCATCAAATACATTTATTTTAGTGGGAATTAAGTTACTTTCTTCATATTCTAGTATGCCACCATGTCCTTTTCTTTTTAAAAAAAAACATTTTATTGTCATTTTCAATGGTGCATGGTACATTGCTCTACATAAGTTGTCTTTGCCAGTTATATTTATACAGGCACATAACAATGCATTGTTCATATTCATTTGCCATCCTCAATCTTTTAAAGTTGCATTGAATTAGGTTGTCTATAGTTTAGCAACCAAGGAAAATCCAGTAGAAACCAAGAACGATACGCAACAGACTTGCAGTTAAGGCAGTTTGTGCATTCTCATGATAAAATTGTGCGACACAAGTTCCCCACATGGCCTCACCCCTTGTCTAGTGGTCACCTTCTACAAACAACATTCCGTCTTCTAACCCGGGAGATGTGGTCGTACCCTTACTGTATTATATGTCTAGAGTGTGTTTCCCAGCCCATTCACAAACCCATCGGCTAAAGGATCCTGCCTGAACTGGACACCCAACACCATGTCATCTTCACGGCCGCCCCATGACTGTCCTGTGTATTACCAACCTTCTTACTCCATGCACCACCAGGGCCCCCCAATCTTGAAAAATTTGGGAGATCCTCCGTGCACTTGTAGACGAGCTCTTCAGCATCATGCACCATCCATATTGGAGTTCCTTTTCTCAGAGAATTGTGATGAAGATGCTTCCCCAGTGCTTAACTATGTCTTGTCTTGCCACCTGCAGTGCTGTGTTCCAAAATAATAGCGTATATCTCCCAAATGTTTAGTCTCCTCACATACCCAGTGCCACCAACTGTGGAGTAAGCAGCACCCTTACGTCTGTCACCTCAGACATTTTTTTTCCTCATCTTCCCCCAGTACGCCAGGATATAGGAACATTCCCAGATGGTGTATAGCAGCGTGTCCCGCTGACTACAGCCCCGCAGACACTGGTCTGTGGCACATTAGGTATAGTCTGTTCCTTGTGTAGTAGGCTCTGTGTAGTATTTTAAGCTGAACTATACTAAAACCCGGCTGAACTGCCACTTCCCTTGGATATCGAAAGCCCTCTCCCCATGCATCATCCTCCAGCCTGCTCAAATCCTGTTACCATGTGTCCCTTAGTGTGTCCAGCTGGGGAAGGGTTTGTGCAAGCAGGGTAGTATATAGCATGGAGAATGTGTATGTAGTTAAGGTGCTTCGAGAACCCTATACTCAAGGAGGGATTCCTGCTCCAAGTCGCACAGGTGATTTCTGTTTCTCCGAAATATATGTTGCATCTGTAGATACTTGAGATATTGACTCCCTGTCAGTTAATAACCGGCCTGCAGCTCTGAGAAGTTATCACCTGGCCATCATGCCAGATGTCCCCCATCTTGGTATTCTCCTGCTTGTCCTATCTGCTGCAGCCCTCCATCGCCCTCAGTTCTTACAAGGCATCCGCCTCTCATAGGGGTGTCGCCATAGGGATCTTACCTTTCCTACCAAAGGCCTGTGTTGCTTTCGTCAATATCTCAACCACTGTAGCCTTTAGGACTGGGAGCCCGGTCGTCCGACCTTTACTGTACAGCAGGCAGAGGTGGCCTCTGTGGTCCATTGCCCGCCAGCCAGGCACCAGGGCTGATTCCTCTTGCGCTGCAAAGTCTGTTGTTGATGACCTCCACGTGGGCTGCCCTAAAGTATAATCTCCTATTGGGCAGGGCAATGCTCCCATCCCAGGGCTTTTGGTCAGCGTGGCGAGGGTTATCCCGGGCATTCCCCATTCCAAAACAGGAGTCTGATGGCTTCGTCCCCCCCCTGTTAAAGAAGTAGTTGGGAACCTCCAGGGGTTTTCCGCAGAGCATGGAGGATCTTGGGCAGATATATCATCTGGTAGAGGGCTGCTCTGCCCAGTCGCGAGCGAGGTAGGGTAAGCCATTGTCACACATATCATCTGTACACCGTGAGTATCCTGTCAAGGTTTTTACTAAGGAATAGCTCCTAGTTCGTTGTGATGTAAATCCCACGGTAAGTAAAGCCTGTGAATTCCCACTTGAGGGGACACGTTTCTCTCCCTTTGGGCCACCAGTCCATCAGGGGGTAGGTCACTGATTGTTCCAGTTTGTGGATGCCTTTATATACTCTGAATACATGCAGAATTTCCAGGATTCATGGGATCGAAGAAACCGGTCTACTAGATATAGGAGAATGTTGTTCGCGTATAAAGAGACTACATCCTCCTAGTCTGAGTTCTATCTCAAGCCACGGATCCATGCGTCTCTACGTATCCAAGTGGCCAATGGCTCAATAACCAGTCAGATAGTTGGGGGAGGGGGGAGGTCTGTGAACAGCCTTGTCTGGTTCCCCTGTCTAGCGTTATTTCTGCTGATACCATACACTTCACCCTGACTTGTGCAGTGGGATCCCTATGAAGCAGTCTAATCCAGCGCAAGAATCATGGGCAAATCCCATTTTGATCAGGATGGCCATCAGGTAAGGCCATTCCAGGGAGTCGAGCACTTTTTCTGCGTTGGGGGCAAGGCTTAACACCAGTTTCAGAGTCTGGTCACTGCGTGCCAATCAGCAAAATAGGTGTCTGACATTGTCTTGTTGCCCTGTATGTCATAAATTCTGATTTGTCCGAGGCCACCTGTCAGTACAGCACTTGCAGCATGCTGTTTGCCAATACCCCCGCTAGCACCTTGGTTTCTAAATTAAGTACCGAGATTGGGCATTAGGAGGCACAGTACAAAAAAGGCTTAACCCTTTTTGTAGATGAACATAATGGAGATCTGCCTCAGGTCCCGTGGCAGAATACTCTCCTCTTTGATCTCTCAAAACAGTGAGTGGGTGCATTTAAAGAACATGGGAGATAACCTGCTTGGGCCTGGAGACCTCTTCTAATCTGGGAGAGTGCTTTGGAGATATCATCCACCATTATTTCGGCTTCTGAAGTTCTCTGGGCCTCTTCTCCCAACACAGGAGTCAGGATATCCCAGAAAAACACCTCTAAGCCTCTTTTGAACAGTCTTGATTGGTAGAGCTCACCTAGATATTCTGCGAACACCAGCGCTATGGTGTCCGGTGTCTCCATTAGGACTCCATCCATCCCTTGAATCCTGTGTATCCACTTTTGCCCCTTCTCTCAATGCGCCAGCCAGGCCAATGGTTTACCAGCCTTGTCGCCAAGCTAGTAAATCCTCCACTGTTTTGCCTGAAACTGTTGTAGTTTATTGCTGGACCAGGGATCTGAACTCATGTCTGCTTCTGTCTATTCTCTAGGCCAGTTCCAGGCTTGGCGAGCCCATGTGTACTGCCTCCCACGTAATCAGTTTGGTCTCCAATTCTTTGCTCTCACGTTCTCTCTCTTTTTCCCTGTGACATGTGCAATCAAATAGTCCCTGAATCACGATCTTTTATGCCTTCCACAAGATGACCTCTGACTCCGCTGACCCAGTTTTCTCCTTTAAATAGTGAGTTATGGCCCAGTCTTTTAGTTTCCAGGGGTCTAGTCGCCAACGCCGCCTGGGTTTGACCCAAGAATGTTTGGCAAGTCATAACCATTAGGGGTGGTCTGAAATGCCTCTTGGCAGGTATTGATTAGCCCTAAACCACTCCATCAGGTGTTGCTGAGCCAGGAGGTAGTAGAGATGTGATAGGGATCTCATGGAATTGGCTGTGAGAGAGTACTGGGTCCTGAGTCCTGGGTGCTTCACCCTCCATAGGTCCAACAGTCCCTTGGATTACAAGAAAGTTCCAAACTTGTCTCAGTCTTGTTCTTAAGTCTTATTTGGGCAACTCTGTCCAGGTATTCTCGAGCCATTGGCTTAACGTCACCCCCGATTATAGTTGGGGCGTCTGGCACTGTCGGAAGCCATTCCACTGTTCTTGCTAGTCCTGCCGTCGGGAGGCCTGGAAGTACATGCCATGAAGTGATCATCAATGGTATACCACTCCATCTCCCAGTCACTGCTGCCTGGCACCCACCTGGTTTCACCCAGGTCTTCGCAGCTTCTATTGGGACAGAATTGCGGACAAGGATCCCCACCTCTCTATAACCCACTGAAAACTTTACATGTGTTGGTTATATTTAATTGATTTGCAGTATTCAGCCAAAAGAGTATCCAGGCGCCTGGGGAGGGGTGTAGGTTTGTGGTCTCCAAGGTGCTTATACAAAGAGCCAGGTCTTCAGATTTTTGCAGAACTCAAGTGAGGAGGAGGCTCTGATATGTTAAAGGAGGTTGTTCCATATCTTGGGCGTAATTTAGGGGGAATGAGCGACTCCCCGTTTTGCTTTTGCAGTTGTGGGGAATGTGTGTGGGAGAGAATGAGGCAGAGCGTAGGTGTCTGATAGGTTGGTGAAAGTGTATGTGGCACCTGAAGGATTCTGGTCCTGAGTTGTGTGTGTGTGTGCGAAGTTTGGATTGCCTGCACTTGTGAATGGGGAGCCAGGGAAGCTTTGTGAGGTGTACTGTGGTGTGTTGTGCTTGCTGTGTGCGAGGTAGAATATGAGTCTTGCAGCCGTGTTCTGGATGGGTTTGAGACTGTGTAGGAGTTGTTGGGAGAATCCGGCATAGAGTGTGTTGCCGTTGTCCAGCCTGCTGGGGATGAGTGCTTGCGTGACGGTCCGTCCCATGTTCTGAGGCAACCATTTGAAGATTTTTCCTAGCATGTGCAGGAGGTTCCCATTGTGCTGACTTGAGCTGTCATGTTGAGCTTGTCATCTAAGATGATCCCTAGATTTCTTGCGTGGTCTGTGGGTGTGGACATTGGTCCTAGCTCTGACAACCACCATGTGGAGGCCCATGGGGAGGTATTGTGCAGAAGACCAGTATTTCCGTCTTGTCAGAGTTGAGCTATAGGCAGTTGGTTTGCATCCATTCTGCTACCATGGTCATAAAGTTGGTTCTGGCGATGGTGTGTCAGGGAGAGGATGAGTTGGGTGTCATTGGCATAGAAGATGATTGTAAGGTGTTGTGATCAGGTGATGTTGGCCTGCGGTGTCATGTATATGTTGAAAAGGGTGGGGGTGAGGAATGATGCCGGTTTCTGATGTGAAGAGTGGCAGCCTGATCCTTTGACTTCTTCCTGTCAGGAGGGAACAGATCCGTGTGCCTCCATGGTATACCGCCCACAGGCAAAAAACCTGTACTTATTGCCTACCAGGTGCTTTCCTGCAGCAGAACAATGTCTGGATCGTGTCTCATCAGGGATGTTATTACTATCCCCTGTTTATTTGTTCCCAAGGCATTTGACGTTCCATGGGAGGACTTGGGGGTGCACAGCTTTTCAAGGCTGGGTACCCAACTCTATCTAATATGAGTTTATCATCTGGTGGTCTGCATCTAGTGTACCCCCTTGTTGTAACCTCACCTGCCATCGCTTGGAAGTCTCAGCTCTAACACACCCACCAAAGTGCGGCGAGTTTAAAATACCCACCATCCCGCAAGAGCAAGGGTTTTACAAGGTGGGACCTTATAGGCATCTCCAAAGTTGGCGACCTTTGAAACAAGCATTTGCAATGCAATCTGTCTCGCATTAGGAAAGTTTGAGCTATTGGTATTGTAAATGACAAATTATGTATTTGTGTTGGTTTTGAAAATAGCGAAATTAATAGCTTTGTCATTTACAATGCCAATAGTTATAACTTTCGCAAATGTGACACCTATAGCATTTGTAATGCAATATGTGTTGTATTTACGTGACTTAGATGTATTGATATTACAAATAACAATGGCTTTTAATTTTTTTAAATAATGACTACTTAAATAAAAGTTATTGTAATTTATAATGGCAATAGCTTACTCTTTTGTAAATAACTTTTGTGAAGATTATGTTCAGTGTATTTTATTGTGACGAAAATCCAAGAACAGAAGTGAAATATTAACATATTTTTGTGACATTTGTAATAAAGCTTGAAACATTGAGAGAACATATTTGAACCAGTTGTTGTTGAAAGGTTGCACAGATTGATGCTGTGGTGGCGCTGAGTGATGTTGTGGTGGCGACTAGTGATGCTGTGGCGTTCAGTGATGCTGTGGTAGCGGATAGTGATGTTGTGGTAGCGGATAGTGATGTTGTAGTGCCCCTGAGTGATGTTGTGGTGCCCCTGAGTGATGTTGTGGTGCCCCTGAGTGATGTTGTGGTGCCCCTGAGTGATGCTGTGGTGATGCTGAGTGATGCTGTGGTGATGCGATAGATAGAGTGAGGGCGATAGATAGAGTGAGGGCGATAGATAGAGTGAGGGCGGGCCATAGATGGAGTGAGGGCGGGCCATAGATGGAGTGAGGGCGGGCCATAGATGGAGTGAGGGCGGGCCATAGATGGAGTGAGGGCGGGCCATAGATGGAGTGAGGGCGGGCCATAGATGGAGTGAGGGCGGGCCATAGATGGAGTGAGGGCGGGCCATAGATGGAGTGAGGGCGGGCCATAGATGGAGTGAGGGCGGGCCATAGATGGAGTGAGGGCGGGCCATAGATGGAGTGAGGGCGGGCCATAGATGGAGTGAGGGCGGGCCATAGATGGAGTGAGGGCGGGCCATAGATGGAGTGAGGGCGGGCCATAGATGGAGTGAGGGCGGGCCATAGATGGAGTGAGGGCGGGCCATAGATGGAGTGAGGGCGGGCCATAGATGGAGTGAGGGCGGGCCATAGATGGAGTGAGGGCGGGCCATAGATGGAGTGAGGGCGGGCCATAGATGGAGTGAGGGCGGGCCATAGATGGAGTGAGGGCGGGCCATAGATGGAGTGAGGGCGGGCCATAGATGGAGTGAGGGCGGGCCATAGATGGAGTGAGGGCGGGCCATAGATGGAGTGAGGGCGGGCCATAGATGGAGTGAGGGCGGGCCATAGATGGAGTGAGGGCGGGCCATAGATGGAGTGAGGGCGGGCCATAGATGGAGTGAGGGCGGGCCATAGATGGAGTGAGGGCGGGCCATAGATGGAGTGAGGGCGGGCCATAGATGGAGTGAGGGCGGGCCATAGATGGAGTGAGGGCGGGCCATAGATGGAGTGAGGGCGGGCCATAGATGGAGTGAGGGCGGGCCATAGATGGAGTGAGGGCGGGCCATAGATGGAGTGAGGGCGGGCCATAGATAGAGGGAGGGCGGGCCATAGATGGAGGGAGGGCGGTGTAGGAAGGTGGATATCTGACTATGGTTACCCCCAAACTTTTTGCCTGGTGTTTAGCTGGTTTTTGACTTTAGTTGGCCTGGGATCCTGCTATCCAGGGCCCCAGGCTAATTGCTCTCTCCTTAAAATGGACTCCATGTACCTTAGGTACATACACAATTGGAATTGGTTCACCTTATTGGCCCCTGTAACAGTGTACCCAGGTACCCAGGGCATAGGTGCTTCCAAGGCCTACCAGGGGCTGCAGCATGTATTGTGCCACCCCTGGCCTGGCCTCCATATTTGACACAACTGACTGATCACTCAGCTGGGGTAAGTCGGTGTAACCACCCCTTACTTAGGTGTAGTATGCCTATACCTAACCTAAAATGGACACATATGTTCCTATCAGCCACTCCTATGGAAGGCCTCATCAATCCTGGAGGCAGAGTGCTTGGAAATATGTGAGATAGTGCTCTGGCATGAGCTGAGCCTGTCTGCAGCTTTCGGAACCATGTCCTTTAGCTGTTTCATGATATTGCCATACCATATACTCTTAAGTGCATTATAATCCTCGCGGTTAAATGCTATCTTAGGTTTGGCTTTATCAAAACATGTCGAGTAAGGTGTCATACGAATTGGAATACTACCCCCTCGCCAGTTCTGGCGACGGGGGTAGCATTCCACCCTTCTAGAGGGACACGACATGTACCTAGCCTGAACCCCGGTTAAAGTTAAACAGAGCCTTAGCATCCCAAAATGGATGCTGCCACCACAGACACAAGTCTGACCTCCTGCTGCTGGGAGTCCTTCCAGCGAGGGCAGCTTGGACAAAGGGTTTCCTGCCTGGGGAGGTGCTAGCACCACTCCAGACAGGATTTTGTGTATTGGGTAGGACAGGGCTGAATAGAATCAGACATGCCTGGGGCACACAAGGTGTCCCTGTGCATAGGCCAGTTCAAACCGGTGCTGGGGCTTTCCAGCCCCAGTCCTGGCACGAAACTGGACAAAGGAAAGGGGGTGTAACCACCCCCCTTCCTGGTCCCACCCAGAGGAGGGACCTAGTAGGTGATCCGGCCTCCCCAGATTCGAATAAGAGTGGGAGCTGTGTCCTGAGACTTCAGATCATCTTGAATCAACTTGAAATACAGAAGAAGACTGGACTTCGACATTCTGCTGCACAGAAGACGGAAGAGAATCTCCCTTGTGGCCAAGGAGTGACCACCCTGTGAACACAGGCACCAACCAGCAACTCAACGTCTGCTTTGCCGCCGCCTCCCGCCGGAGCCCGAGCCCAGAGCCTGACAAGACCCAGACTCCCAGACTTCTCACAGCCCGATCCACAGTCCCTGCAAAGAAGGGACCCGTGGAGGCACCGAGAGACGTGGGACCAGACCTCTTGGAAGACCCCCAAAACGCTGACTGCGCAGCATCAGAGGCACCCTCGACGCTGTGCTTTGGGGTTTGCGAAGCCCCAACCTCGAGCAGCCCTTGCACCGAAGATCAGCCCCCCAGCATCTCCACGATCTGCGTGGGGCCCTTTTGCATCGTGCCACTCGACGCGCCTAACCGTCCACTTGCCACGCGGCTACTGGCCATCTTGGCGACGAAACCTACGACTTTTACTGCGGGTCTGGTTGCTCCAGACTTGCCCTTGCTCCTGTAAAAAGGAGCCCCTGCTCTGACCTTGCTGGTCCGAGTAACGAGCCTTTTTCGATTCCTGCGTGACTTGCATTAGCCAAGGCCTGTTTGCTTCAATCAAGTTGCCGACACCGCCAACAGCGAGAAGCCTGCGTGGGACAGCTCGTCACCGACTCCTGGACGTCTTCGACCCCTCGTGTCCACGTGGCTGCAGAGAGAAGCTACACCTCGACGCCTGTTTGCACCCGACATCGCCTGGTTCCAATCTGGTTCCACGGTAGTCACTGGCTAGTGACTTTGAACATTGTCCCCTCTGCTTTCAGGTCTTCACCTCTTCAGATCCACCCTTGGATCCACCGGAACTCTTCACATCGAGCCGCCTGCAGCATCTTCAGCTCCAAGCACCATCGACCTGCGTGACGAAACCCGACACTACTTCGACCCTATGCACCCGCTTCCTGTGGGTGAGGTAACTCAGCTCCGCCGGTGTTCCCACACTGGTACACACCTCTAGTGTCTGTGTCTGAAGTTTCATCCTTCTAGGTCACTCGGAAGGTTCCTTTCTAACTAACTTTGTACTTTTTACGCACCATAGACTTTGCATTGGTGAGTGCGTGCACTTTAAACACTGCACCCGAGTCCCGCGGGCCTTTCCCGACTTCTTCACTGTTAGTCCCGAACAGCTCCAGAGATTCCCCAGGCCCTAGGCCTATTTCCTGTCCAAGTGGCATCTCTTATACCACTTTCTTAGTATATGGTTTAGGTGGCCCCTAGGGCTCATCCATATTGTGCAACTTTTGTGTATTTTAACTGTGTTTTGTTTTAACGCATTTGCTTCTGTGCTCATAAAGAGTATCAGGGATATTTGTAGTAATAAATCCATATATATTTTCAATATATATCTGTGTGGTGTCCTTTCATTTGGTATTCAATGGATTGTGTATGGTAAAACAGCTTGTTTCACATGCCTTTACAGAGTTTAGCCTAAGACTGCTTAGTCCATGCTACCCCTAGGATAGCTTGTCTATAAGGTTGACTTTACAACCTGCACCATAAGGGTTGCTTGGCATGGTACAAGGTGATCACTAGAACTAGTGAGCATCATATACCAGGCCAACTTCTCACATTGGTGAGCAGCGGATTGGGATTTGAGCTTGCTGTTGTTTTACCATTACAATCTTTGAAAATATCATTTGAAAGATCGTACAGGTACCTGATAGGTACACTAAAACAAGACTAGATATACTTAAGTTCTACTGAACTTAGTTGTTGTAGAGGATAGGGAGTAGCACACCCTGACTACAACTACTAGATAGGTTTTGTAGGAAAACACCAGTGTAGGTAGATTGCAACACATCCACCACACTAGAGCAATGTCTTGAACAGAGGGATCCAATGGAACCACCTCTGTTGAGAGTGACCCTCCAAGGGCACCATCCAAATTTGCTACCTTTCCATTTAAGGAACTGAGGCAACTGTGTTCCATGAGAGGAATCAAAACAGGTCCTTCTCCTACAGCAGGACACCTCAGAGAGCTTTTAGACCAGTCTGAAGCTCTAAGGGACTCCAAACCAGGCCCCTCAGGGACTGGAGATGGAGGATCCCCCACTGAAGATGATAACTCTGATGCCCCTGCCCCTGTCGTCCAGATAGATGAGGAAAACCAGACCCCTGGGAATACTCAGCCTGAGGAGGAAGAAGAGGAGGAGGAGGAAAGTGATTCTGATGATGGGACTAGCCAGGTGTTAGTCAGCAGGCTTAACCAGGCTAACTTAAGCTTATTTGGGACTGAAGGTGGGTCCAACCCATTCAGACCCCCAAATGGACTTAACCAGGAGCATAGGAGGAGGAGGAATCACTCAGGTGAGTCCAATACTTCCCATGTTTCTAGAGGTTCTCATGGCAACTCCAGAAGGGAGTTTACTAGCCCTCAGAGAAGGGAACATGAGGCCAAAATGAGAGAGGCTGAACTTAGGATCCAGAGGCAAGAGTTAGAAGTTGCCCTGGCCAAAGAGAAACTTGCTAGAGCAAGGCAGCCTAGAGAGAGTGGATTAGAATCCACTGGTGGCAGCACTATCCCTAAGGATAAAGACAGGTCCTATGACAATAGAAACCTGAGTAAGATTGTGCCCCCCTACAAAGTTGGGGATGATATCCACAAATGGATGACTGCACTTGAGAGAGCTTGCAAAGTACAGCAGGTCCCTCAGGATCAGTGGGCAGCAATCTTGTGGCTCTCCTTTGAAGGTAGAGGCAGAGACAGACTCCTCACAGTTAGTGATGGGGATTCTAGAAACTACCTGGTCCTGAAGAGTGCTCTGATTGATGGGTTAGGCTTAACCACTGAACAGTACAGGTTAATGTTCAGAGACA
This sequence comes from Lissotriton helveticus, assembly GCF_964261635.1. Lineage (NCBI taxonomy): Eukaryota > Metazoa > Chordata > Amphibia > Caudata > Salamandridae > Lissotriton > Lissotriton helveticus. Next base: position 686,136,513 of record NC_136071.1, on the reverse strand, counting down.
CCCAGAAGACACAGACTCAGGACTGGTCTGAATTTGTTGAATGTGCCACTAAGGCTCTGGAGGGCTGGTTGCTGGGAAGTAAGGTTACTGACTATACAGGATTGTATAATTTAATTATGAGAGAGCAAATCTTAAGTAATTGTCAAAATCAGCTTCTACATCAGCACCTGGTTGACTCTGATCTGACCTCCCCACAAGAATTGGGTAGGAGGGCAGACAAATGGGTCAGAACCAGGATCAGGCCTAAGAACCAGGGTGCTGACCAAAAGAAAGAGACTACCAAGCCTCAAGAGAAGGGTGGGGATAAAAGTAAGGAAAAGACTTCCCCAGGGCCCCAAAACTCCAAAGATGGGGGTGGGTCCCAAGACACTTCTTCAACCCAGAAAAAGCCTTATTGTCATGTCTGTAAACAGGTTGGGTATTACAAAACAGACAGCTGTTGTCCCAAGAATGGCAATAAAGAGAATATACCTCCAAAGCCAGCTCCAACACCTCCTGTTACTGTCAGCAGTAATCCCCCAGGAAATGGGAGCACACCCAGGAATCTGGGTGGGTTTACTTTTGGAAGGCAGGTGGATTCTGGCCTAACCAGGTCCCCTACCTCAGATACTCTTGTCTATGAGACTGGCATGGGGTTTGCCAATTTCACTACCTGCCCAAACACTTTGAGCAAGTATAGACAAGAACCCCTCATCAATGGCTTGAAAGTTGAGGCCTTTAGAGACACAGGGGCTAGCATCACCATGGTGACTGAATGTCTAGTCCCCTCAAGGCAACTTTTACCTGATGCCAGATATCAGGTGACAAACATTGATGGAGTTCAGAAAAATCATCCCATGGCAGAGCCTTCTTTGAGCTCTCCCTAGCGAGAGACACTAGGGCTGCGAGCACTTTTAGCTGGACTTTCATGTTGGCACATTTAACGGAGGAAATTGTATTTTAAAGATTGAAAAATAGCGTTTTTTAGCATCTGTACCTGGGGGCTCTAAATACTTTGTTTTAATTGGGGAATTCGTTAGGCACACTGACACCTGCTCACACGCTGTACTGTACCCTCCCTGCCTCGCCCAGTCGTTTTATTGGAACTGTTGCTAGCGCCGGCGGGCGCCATCTTAGGTAGGGCTGGGGGTGCGCTCTAGTCGCGCCGCCCTCCCACCCTCCTAACACCCTATATAATGTGTATTCCGGCCAGACGGCGCAGCGGGCTGGCGCAGCGGGCGCGCCGGATGCGCGCCGAAGCCGCGCCTAAGCCAAGCCCGTCTGCGCCCGTCCGCGACCGGACACGGCCCAGGGCCCGAACCCCTGCCCCGACTAGCAGAATCACTTGGAGCAGGAATGAACTTGTAAGTTACTCGTTTAATGTGTGCACTCCAGGACTCCACAGTATGAGAGTGGGGTTGGACGATGGGTGCCGTCACTGTCACTTCCGCTTCCACACAGGGAAAGCAGATAGTAAGACTAATAACTTCTCCTTGTCCTGTGGCCTCATTAACGTGAGATCATTGAGCTGTCATAAATATGATGTACATGAACTTCTTACTGATAAAAACTTTGACTTAATGTTCATTACAGAAACATGGCTTGATTCCACCTGTGACCCTGACATTATACAGGCCCTACCTGAGAACTATCAGATGGTCCGCCTGGATAGACCGAAAGGCAGAGGAGGTGGAATTGCGATTGCCTATAAAAAACATTGGGCCTGCAAACTTGAATCAATCTGTCTGCCAAGTTGTGAGGCGGGCTTTTTCACCATAACAATTGATGGTAATACAACTCTAAAAGGCGTGTTAGTTTACCGCCAACCAGGGCCTATGTCCAGATTTAAAGGCAATCTGCTAGAGTGTATCACTGAAACAGCGTTAAGAAGTGATAACTTTTTGCTGCTAGGTGACTTAAACACACATCTAGAAGATCCACTTGATAAAGGAGCGATGGAGCTCTGTGAGGAATTGAATACTTTACAGCTAGAGCTTAAGGGTCAACTCCCCACACATAACCGTGGGCATTTGTTAGATCCTATATTTGCTAACTGGGGGGATGTCCTGGCGGCACCTCCAGAGCCCCTGCCCTGGACAGATCACTTCCTTGTCCCGTTTGTCATTCACCTGCCTAAATATAAGGCTCATGCTTCCGCCCCTCTCAATTACCCTTGTCGAAGGTGGGCAACATTTTCCTTGCTAGAGTTTAATAGGGCTCTCATTGCGGAAGGACCTCCAGGAGGTAAGGATGTGACATCAGCAAACAAGTTGCTTAATGATCGCATTATAGCCGCTCTGGACTGTACAGCCCCATTGGGTCGGCTTAATAAAGGTGCCCGCAGACAGATAACTGCTCCCTGGTTCAGCGAGGCATTGCGTCTCGCCAAAAGGGACTGCAAGCGGGCAGAGAGACAATGGAGAGTGGCATATGAGGGTTCGATGAAAGAAGTCTACCTTATCAAGAGACGCTTCTATCATAACAGAATCCGTATTGAAAAGGCCACATACTATGCAGACAGAATCCAGAGGGCAGAGAATTCTGCTAAGGAACTGTTTAGCATATATAAGTCTCTAGCCACCCCCAAAACTGCAAGTCTAGATAAAGATCACTCAGTAGCAGCATGCAACCGCATCGCTACTTATTTCGGAGACAAAGTGTCGAAAATCTACGCCGCCTTCCCCGAAATACCCTGTGCAGCGGAAGAGCCAATAGACTTAGCAGTAGAGGAAGATGATCGTAATCGGCTACTTAACTTTATCACCCCTTTACCGGAAGAGCTAATTAAAATCTGTAAGTCTGTTAAATCAGGCTCCCCTCGAGATCCCGCACCCCCTAAAAGATTGAGTGACAGTCTGGAGACCCTGGAACCCTACATCAGGCATGTGCTGGATGTTTCCTTCCGGTCCAGTTCAATACCTGATGATTGGAAACAGGCGGTGGTGCTCCCCCTCCGTAAGAAGCCCAATATTAGTTTCGAGAACTTGGACAATCTACGCCCCATCTCCTTGCTGCCCTATCTCTCCAAAGTAGCGGAGAAGGTGGCAAATAAACAGCTAATGGCATACATGGAGGAAGGCAACCATCTTCATCCTACCCAATTTGGGTTTCGGCCCCGTCATTCGACCGAGTCCGCCCTTCTGAGGGCCACCGAAGCCCTCAGGCAGGGTGCTGACGAGGGACAAACAATGGCGCTAATTCTATTAGACCTTAGCGCTGCGTTCGACACTGTAGCACACTCCATCTTGCTACAGTGTCTGGACAAGATCGGGGTGAAAGGAGCGGCGTTGAAGTGGATTTATTCATTTCTCACTGGCCGAGGTTTCCAAGTGAGGCAGGGTGACTACTACTCGGAGCGAATTTCTTTGGACCAGGGGGTGCCGCAGGGCTCCTCCCTGAGTCCAACACTTTTCAATCTTTATGTCGCTCCGATTGCCACCTTAGTAGAGAGTCACGGCCTCAGCTTGGTGTCGTATGCCGACGACACGCAGCTGGTTATCTCCCTATCGCGTGCACCCGGTCTTTCGGCGGACACCTTCAGAGCATGCATGCAAGACCTTGCTGCCTGGATGTCCGCCAATTGCCTCAAGCTCAACGGGGGCAAGACCGAGGTGCTGGTCGTGGGGGGCTGCCAGTCTGCGTGGACGTCGGCATGGTGGCCATCCTCCCTGGGCCCAACACCCATTCCGTGCCAAAAAGCGAGGAATCTGGGCATCTGGTTTGATGCAGCCCTCACCTTTAGCCCTCAGATCAACCAGGTGGTCGGACTATGCTTTGGGATTCTTAAAAGCCTTAGGAAGACGCTGAAGTTCTTGCCTGTGCAAGCCCGACAGACCTTGGTACATGCACTAGTCACATCAAGGATGGACTATGGCAACCTTCTCTATTTGGGCACCCTGGAGAAGAATCTTAACCGCTTACAGGTCCTACAGAACGCCGCTGCCCGACTGGTGCTTAGACTACCCAGAAGAGCTGCTTCTGCAGCGGCTCTCCGTTCTCTGCACTGGCTTCCAGTCAGAAGCAGGGTAGAATTTAAAGCACTTTGCACATGCCATCGGATCATCAATGGGAGATCCCCTCTCCCTTTACAAGAACTTTTGACACCTTATGAGCCTCCCCGCTCCCTGAGATCTTCCGGTTCTGGACTCCTGGCGGTTCCTAAGGTGTCCAGAGCGCGGATGGGGGGAAGATCTTTCAGATGCCTTGCAGCCGCTAGATGGAACAAGCTGCCTACGGCGCTTCGACTTGAGCCATCTGAATCAATCTTTAGAGCTAAGCTCAAAACTGCTCTATTTGCTTAGTTGATGCGCCGTTTCTGTAGGGTCCAGTAATGAAAGTAGCTCCTTAGCGCGGGGACACGCCGTTGTTGCGTCACCATGCGCTTTACAAAACTCCCTAAATAGAAATAGAAATAGAAATAGAAATAGGTAAATCTCAGCTGGGGAGGAGTCACTGGCCCAAAGAGAGTGGCAGTGTCCCCAAACTTGCCTGTAGATTGTCTACTGGGGAATGATTTAGAAATCTCAGCCTAGGCTGAGGTTGAACAACAAACCCATTCTAGAATGGTAAATCTCCATGGAAAGGTTAGTGGGGCTGTGATGGCTACAGCCCCAATCCAAGATGTCCTTCCGGAAAAGGTTGGTAGGGCTGAGCAAACCTCAGCCCCATCTTTAGCTAACTTCCCTCCTGAAAAGATTAGCAGGGCTGTGATGGTAACAGCCCATACCCAAACTGAGTCTCCTCCTGAAAAGGTTGGTGGGGCTGTGATGGCCACAGCTCAAACTCAAACTGATACATGTGTTGTGAAGCCTGAAAAGAAGGATCACTCCACACAAACAGAGAGCATTGAGGAGGAAGAGAAATCTCCCTCCCACCAGACTTTAGGAAAGGATCAGCCTCCTCAGGGAACTGATCTTACCCCTGATGAAGGAACTGTCCCAGAGGTTGTTAGGCCTGGCCTGACAGAGCCTCTGATGACAGTGGACCCTTCTCAGGTGGGACACAGTCTGGAGCAGGTAACCTGCCCCTCTCTACCTTGCCTCAGTCAGCCCAGGGCTGCAGAGGACAAGAAGGACAGTGAGCCCCAAAGGGACCCCTGTCAAATAAAGCACCCCCATCAACAGATTGGGGGCACCGAAACTAGTAGCCCTAGTGAGGTAAAAACTTTACAAACTCCTGAGGGAGCCCCGTTAAAAGTAGTTAGGGACCTCCCACATATGGATTCTGTTGGGCACAGCCAAACCTGGGACCCCAAGGCCCCAAACCTGACCTGTCCCTCCAGTAAGCCAACAAGAGGGACCCAGCCTCCAGCTTTAGGTAGCCAGAGGTTGACCCTGAGAGCACAGTGCAACTCAGTCAAAGAAAGAAAGGCACACATGGTGGAGAGTGATTGGAGGAAGTTGAATCCTACAGAGGTATCTCACTTCAGTACTCCATCCCAACACCAGCCTTTAACTTTGCAAAGACACACCACAGGTAGAGATTCCCTATGGTGGAGACCCTCAGATACCCGTAGGGTGAGGGATTGCTTAGTGGACCATGAGACAGGGGGTAACCAAGCCAGAGCTGGTACTTCCTTATATGGCCACTTAGGCAATATAGGCTTACCTGGTCAAGGATAGCCTTGTCTCCTTTCGTTTGGGGGGGGGTTGTTTAGGAAGGTGGATATCTGACTATGGTTACCCCCAAACTTTTTGCCTGGTGTTTAGCTGGTTTTTGACTTTAGTTGGCCTGGGATCCTGCTATCCAGGGCCCCAGGCTAATTGCTCTCTCCTTAAAATGGACTCCATGTACCTTAGGTACATACACAATTGGAATTGGTTCACCTTATTGGCCCCTGTAACAGTGTACCCAGGGCATAGGTGCTTCCAAGGCCTACCAGGGGCTGCAGCATGTATTGTGCCACCCCTGGCCTGGCCTCCATATTTGACACAACTGGCTGATCACTCAGCTGGGGTAAGTCGGTGTAACCACCCCTTACTTAGGTGTAGTATGCCTATACCTAACCTAAAATGGACACATATGTTCCTATCAGCCACTCCTATGGAAGGCCTCATCAATCCTGGAGGCAGAGTGCTTGGAAATATGTGAGATAGTGCTCTGGCATGAGCTGAGCCTGTCTGCAGCTTTCGGAACCATGTCCTTTAGCTGTTTCATGATATTGCCATACCATATACTCTTAAGTGCATTATAATCCTCGCGGTTAAATGCTATCTTAGGTTTGGCTTTATCAAAACATGTCGAGTAAGGTGTCATACGAATTGGAATACTACCCCCTCGCCAGTTCTGGCGACGGGGGTAGCATTCCACCCTTCTAGAGGGACACGACATGTACCTAGCCTGAACCCCGGTTAAAGTTAAACAGAGCCTTAGCATCCCAAAATGGATGCTGCCACCACAGACACAAGTCTGACCTCCTGCTGCTGGGAGTCCTTCCAGCGAGGGCAGCTTGGACAAAGGGTTTCCTGCCTGGGGAGGTGCTAGCACCACTCCAGACAGGATTTTGTGTATTGGGTAGGACAGGGCTGAATAGAATCAGACATGCCTGGGGCACACAAGGTGTCCCTGTGCATAGGCCAGTTCAAACCGGTGCTGGGGCTTTCCAGCCCCAGTCCTGGCACGAAACTGGACAAAGGAAAGGGGGTGTAACCATCCCCCTTCCTGGTTCCACCCAGAGGAAGGACCTAGTAGGTGATCCGGCCCCCCAGATTCGAATAAGAGTGGGAGCTGTGTCCTGAGACTTCAGATCATCCTGAATCAACTTGAAATACAGAAGAAGACTGGACTTCGACATTCTGCTGCACAGAAGACGGAAGAGAATCTCCCTTGTGGCCAAGGAGTGACCACCCTGTGAACACAGGCACCAACCAGCAACTCGACGTCTGCTTTGCCGCCGCCTCCCGCCGGAGCCCGAGCCCAGAGCCTGACAAGACCCAGACTCCCAGACTTCTCACAGCCCGATCCACAGTCCCTGCAAAGAAGGGACCCGTGGATGCACCGAGAGACGTGGGACTGGACCTCTTGGAAGACCCCCAAAACGCTGACTGCGCAGCATCAGAGGCACCCTCGACGCTGTGCTTTGGGGTTTGCGAAGCCCCAACCTCGAGCAGCCCTTGCACCGAAGATCAGCCCCCCAGCATCTCCACGATCTGCGTGGGGCCCTTTTGCATCGTGCCACTCGACGCGCCTAACCGTCCACTTGCCACGCGGCTACTGGCCATCTTGGCGACGAAACCTACGACTTTTACTGCGGGTCTGGTTGCTCCAGACTTGCCCTTGCTCCTGTAAAAAGGAGCCCCTGCTCTGACCTTGCTGGTCCGAGTAACAAGCCTTTTTCGATTCCTGCGTGACTTGCATTAGCCAAGGCCTGTTTGCTTCAATCAAGTTGCCGACACCGCCAACAGCGAGAAGCCTGCGTGGGATAGCTCGTCACCGACTCCTGGACGTCTTCGACCCCTCGTGTCCACGTGGCTGCAGAGAGAAGCTACACCTCGACGCCTGTTTGCACCCGACATCGCCTGGTTCCAATCTGGTTCCACGGTAGTCACTGGCTAGTGACTTTGAACATTGTCCCCTCTGCTTTCAGGTCTTCACCTCTTCAGATCCACCCTTGGATCCACCGGAACTCTTCACATCGAGCCGCCTGCAGCATCTTCAGCTCCAAGCACCATCGACCTGCGTGACGAAACCCGACACTACTTCGACCCTATGCACCCGCTTCCTGTGGGTGAGGTAACTCAGCTCCGCCGGTGTTCCCACACTGGTACACACCTCTAGTGTCTGTGTCTGAAGTTTCATCCTTCTAGGTCACTCGGAAGGTTCCTTTCTAACTAACTTTGTACTTTTTACGCACCATAGACTTTGCATTGGTGAGTGCGTGCACTTTAAACACTGCACCCGAGTCCCGCGGGCCTTTCCCGACTTCTTCACTGTTAGTCCCTAGGCCTATTTCCTGTCCAAGTGGCATCTCTTATACCACTTTCTTAGTATATGGTTTAGGTGGCCCCTAGGGCTCATCCATATTGTGCAACATTTGTGTATTTTAACTGTGTTTTGTTTTAACGCATTTGCTTCTGTGCTCATAAAGAGTATCAGGGATATTTGTAGTAATAAATCCATATATATTTTCTATATATATCTGTGTGGTGTCCTTTCATTTGGTATTCAAGGGATTGTGTATGGTAAAACAGCTTGTTTCACATGCCTTTACAGAGTTTAGCCTAAAACTGCTTAGTCCATGCTACCCCTAGGATAGCTTGTCTATAAGGTTGACTTTACAACCTGCACCATAAGGGTTGCTTGGCATGGTACAAGGTGATCACTAGAACTAGTGAGCATCATATACCCCTAGGACACCCCCGCGCCGCACGGCCACCAGCTGCTGCGTGTGCCTCCCTGCCTTGCTGCCCGGCTGCCGCCGCGTGACCACGCCCCCTCCATCGAGCGGCGTGGTCCGTGCTCGCCGCTTCTCTCCCTGGTGTCATCGTTGTTAGAATTGTTGTAAATTGTTTAATTTTTACCTCTGTATTGCCTGTTTTGCCTGTTTTGCTGTTTGCTGTTTGCTGTCAGTAGCTGCCCTCCGTCTTCCCTCCCCGCTCCCCGCTTCCCGCCACCGCCGTTAAACCCCGCCCCTTTTTTCCTTCTGTACCCTCCCCGCTCCCGCCTCCCAGCTGCTCCACCCCCCGCGCACTTCGCCATATATGGCGACCGTGCGAACGCGCAGCGGTGACGCGCAGTGGGCGCGCCGATTGTGCGCCGAAGGCGTGCCAAAGGTAAGCCCGACTGCGCCCGTCCGCGCCTGGACCGCGCCCAGTGCCAGGACCCCTGGCCCCCACCGACAGAAGACGACCCGACTGACCTACAACGCCGCCGAACTCATCGCACTCAACACCGGCGGCATCCCGGGATGTCACCGAGCCACCCCGAAGCACACCCACGGACCCTTCAGCTGCCACGCCTGCAAGTTCACCTGCATCCGGACCTACCCTGCACCAGCACCCGCCAAGCCGAACACCAGCAGCAACCACCTCAAGTGCATCCTGCTCAACACCCGCTCCGTCCACAGACACGCCATCGAACTCTGGAACCTCCTCGACACCACAGCCCCTGACATCGCCTTCCTCACGGAGACCTGGATGAACGCCTCCTCAGCGCCCGACATCGCCATCGCCATCCCAGAGGGCTACAAGATCACCCGGAGGGACCGCACCGCCAACCAGATGGGAGGAGGCATCGCCATCATCCACAGGGACACCATCCGCATCACGACCAACACCGACGACACCCTAACCACCGCCGAACACCTGCACTTCCAGATCCACACCGACCCGAAGACCACCCTCAGAGGCACCCTGATCTACCGACCCCCGGGACCACGCACACGATTCAGCGAGGACATCGCCGACTTCATCAGCCCGCATGCCCTCCCCTCCGCCGACTACATCCTCCTGGGGGACCTCAACTTCCACCTGGAGAACAACAGCGACCGAAACACCATCACCCTGCTCGACAACCTCGCCAACCTCGGACTCAAGCAGCTGGTGTCCACCCCCACCCACCTCGCCGGACACACACTCGACGCCGTCTTCTCATCCAGCAAAGACATCGCCTTCAGCCACGCAACAGGACTCCACTGGACGGACCACAGCTGTGTCCACTTCACCTTCAAAAGAACGACGATCCACCACCACCAGCAACAGGTTGCCCGAAGAAGCTGGAACAAGATCACAGCCGACCAGCTCACCGCTTCCCTGAGCCAGCACCCTCCTGCCGGCTCAGCGAACCCCAGCCAGGCCGCCGACAACCTCACGAAGTGGATCAGCAACTGCGCGGACGAACTCGCCCCTCTGAGGACCCCGCCCAGCAGACCCGGCAGCAGAAAAGCCCCATGGTTCACCGACGAACTCAAGAGCTCCAAGAAGAACTGCCGAGCCCTCGAGAAAGTATGGAGAAGGGAACCAACAATGGACAACATGACCACCCTCAAGCTCGCCACCCGGAAACACCACCAACTGATCCGCGCCACCAAGAAAAATGCATACAAGGACCGGCTGGACAACAACGCACACAACTGCAAGGAACTCTTCAACATCGTGAAAGAGCTCTCCAACCCCAACGCCGGAAACAACGACATCACCCCATCGCAAGACCTCTGCAACTCCCTCGCCTCCTACTTCCACAACAAGATCGCGGACATACACAACAGCTTCAGCATCCAACCGACGCACGCCACAACCGCAGCAACGCCACCCACCACCACCCTCCGCGCCTGGACTCCGATCAGCACCGAAGACACCGTCCGCACAATGAACTCCGTCCACTCCGGATCTCCGACCGACCCCTGCCCTCACCACGTCTTCAATAAGGCCGACGTTGTCATCGCACCCCACCTACGGGACATTATCAACACCTCCTTCGACACCGCCACCTTCCCTGAGAGCTGGAAGCACGCCGAACTCAGCGCTCTACTCAAGAAACCTACAGCGGACCCCACCGAACTCAAGAATTACCGTCCCATCTCGCTCCTCCCGTTCCCGGCCAAAGTCATCGAAAAGACCGTCAACAAACAGCTGGCCGCCTTCCTCGAGACAAATGGATCCCTCGACCCCTCACAGTCTGGCTTCCGAGCCAACCACAGCACCGAGACCGCCCTCATCGCTGCCACCGATGACATCCGAGCCCTGATGGACAACGGAGAAACAGCGGCCCTCATCCTCCTGGACCTCTCCGCGGCATTCGACACTGTCTGCCACCGCACCCTAGTGCAGCGCCTCGGCAACATCGGAATCCAGGAGAAGGCACTGGAATGGATCACCTCCTTCCTCGACGGAAGAACACAGAGAGTCCGCCTACCACCGTACAAGTCAGAGGCCACCGAAGTCATCTGCGGCGTCCCTCAAGGATCCTCGCTGAGTCCCACCCTCTTCAACGTCTACATGAGCCCCCTCGCGGCCATCGCACGCCAACACAACCTCAACATAATCTCCTACGCCGACGACACCCAGCTGATCCTCTCCCTGACCAACGACCCCGCCGCCGCCAGCCAACCTGCACGAAGGGATGAAAGATGTAGCCGAGTGGATGACGACCAGCCGCCTGAAACTGAACTCAGACAAGACGGAGGTCCTCATCCTGGGCTCCTCGCCCTCCGCCTGGGACGACTCTGGTGGCCCCCCGCCCTGGGCACCGCACCCAAACCGACGGACCACGCACGCAACCTGGGCTTCATCCTGGACTCCTCCCTCTCCATGACCAGACAAGTCAACGCCGTCTCCTCGTCATGCTTCAACATCCTGCGCATGCTACGGAAGATCTTTTGGTGGATCCCCACCGAGACCAGGAAGACTGTCACCCAGGCCCTCGTCACCAGCCGACTGGACTACGGCAACGCCCTCTACGCCGGAACCACCGCCAAGCTCCAGAGGAGACTCCAGCGGATCCAGAACGCCTCAGCCAGACTCATCCTCGACATCCCACGAAACAGCCACATCTCCGGACATCTGAGAGACCTGCACTGGCTCCCCGTCAACAAAAGAATCACCTTCCGTCTCCTCACCCACGCACACAAAGCCCTACATGATCAAGGCCCGAGCTACCTCAACAACCGAATCAACTTCTACGCTCCCAAGCGCCACCTCAGATCAACCAGCCACGCCCTCGCCGCCGTCCCCCGCATCCGAAGAGCGACAACAGGAGGAAGGTCCTTCTCCTACCTGGCCGCCAAGACCTGGAACTCCCTCCCGACCGACCTGCGCCTGACCCAAGACCACCTCTCCTTCAGGAAGAAGCTCAAGACCTGGCTGTTCGAGCAGTAACGACCCCCCCCCCCTAGCGCCTTGAGACCCTACGGGTGAGTAGTGCGCTCTATAAATGTCTTGATTGATTGATTGATTGATATACCAGGCCAACTTCTCACAGGCGGGCCATAGATGGAGGGAGGGAGGGAGGGCCATAGATGGAGGGAGGGAGGGAGGGCCATAGATGGAGGGAGGGAGGGCCATAGATGGAGGGAGGGAGGGCCATAGATGGAGGGAGGGAGGGCCATAGATGGAGGGAGGGAGGGCCATAGATGGAGGGAGGGAGGGCCATAGATGGAGGGAGGGAGGGCCATAGATGGAGGGAGGGAGGGCCATAGATGGAGGGAGGGAGGGCCATAGAGGGAGGGAGGGTGGGAGGGCCATAGATAGAGGGAGGGAGGGTGGGAGGGCCATAGATAGAGGGAGGGAGGGAGGGCCATAGATAGATAGACAGTTAGATATAGTGAGGGCGATAGATAGTGAGTGCGATAGTGGTTATGCTATGTTTCGTTGTGTTTTGTTATGATATGCCATGCTATGCTTTGTTTTGTTATGCCATGCTATGTTTTGTTATGCTATGTTTTGTTATGTCATGCTGTTTTGTTTTGGTATGCTGTGCTTTGTTATGATATGCTATGTTTTGTTTTGTATTCTATGTTTTGTTATGCTATGTTTCGTTGTATTTTGTTATGCTATGTTTTGTTATGCTATGCAATGTTTTGTTGTTATGCTATGCTTTGCTTTATTTTGTTATGCTATGTTTTGTTATGCTATGCTATGTTGTGTTTTGGTATGCTATGCTATGTTTTATGTTATGCTATGTTTTGTTTTGTTATGCTGTGCTTTATGCTATGCTGTTTTGCTACGTTTTGTTATGCTATGTTTCGTTGTTGTTTGTTATGCTATGCTGTTTTGTTGTTATGCTATGCTTTGCTTTATTTTGTTATGTTATGCTGTGCTATGTTTTGTTATGCTATCCTGTGCTATGTTCTGTTGTGTTTTGATATGCCATGCTATGCTTTGTTATGCTATGCTTTGTTATGCTATGCTTAGTTTTGCTATTTTATGTTATGCTACACTATGTTTTGTTGTGCTATGTTTTGTTATGCTATGTTTTGTTATGCTATGTTGTGTTTTGTTATGCTCTGTTTTGTTTTGTTATGCTGTGCTTTATGCTATGCTGTTTTGTTTTGCTACGTTTTGTTATGCTATGTTTCGTTGTGTTTTGTTATGCTATGTTTTGTTATGCCATGCTATGTTTTGTTGTGTTATGCTATGCTTTGCTTTATTTTGTTATGCTATGCTATGTTTTGTTATGCTATCCTGTGCTATGTTTTGTTGTGTTTTGTTATGAAACGCCTGCTATGCTTTGTTTTGTTATGCTAGGTTTTGTTTTGTTATGCAATGTTTTGTTGTGTTTTGTTATGCTATGCTTTGTTATGCTATGCTTAGTTTTGCTATTTTATGTTATGCTATACTATGTTTTGTTGTGCTGCGTTTTGTTGTGCTGCGTTTTGTTGTGCTGCGTTTTGTTGTGCTGCGTTTTGTTGTGCTGTGTTTTGTTGTGCTGCGTTTTGTTGTGCTGCGTTTTGTTGTGCTGCGTTTTGTTGTGCTGCGTTTTGTTGTGCTATGTTTTGTTGTGCTATGTTTTGTTATGCTATGCTACGCTGTTTTGTTGCGATATGCTGTGCTATGCTTTGTTATGCTATGCTATGTTTTGTTATGATATGCCATGCTGTGCTTTGTTTTATGCTATGCTATGTTCTGTTTTGTTATGCTATGTTTTGTTGTGTTTTGTTATGCTATGCTATGTTTTGATATGCCATGCTTTCTTTTGCTATGATTTCTTTTGCTAGGCTATGTTATGCTATGTTTTGTTTTGCTTTGCTATGTTTTGCTATCCTGGTGTGTGGTTATGTGTGTGCATGTGTGTGTGGGGTTGCGTGTGTGTGTGGGGTTGCGTGTGTGTGTGGGGTTGCGTGTGTGTGTGGGGTTGCGTGTGTGTGTGGGGTTGCGTGTGTGTGTGGGGTTGTGTTTGTGTGGGGGTTGTGTGTGTGGGGGGGGGGTTGTGTGGTTGTGTGTGTAGGGTTGTGTGTGTGGGGGGGGTTGTGTGTGTGTGGGGGGGGGGTTGTGTGTGTGTGGGGGGGTTGTGTGTGTGGGGGGGGTTGTGTGTGTGTGGGGGGGTTGTGTGTGTGGGGGGGTTGTGTGTGTGTGGAGTTGTGTGTGTGGGGGGGGTTGTGTGTGTGTGGGGGGTTGTGTGTGTGTGGGGGGGTTGTGTGTGTGTGGGGGGGTTGTGTGTGTGTGTGTGTGTGTGTGGGGGGGGGGTTTGTTGCGATATGCTGTGCTATGCTTTGTTATGCTATGCTATGTTTTGTTATGATATGCCATGCTGTGCTTTGTTTTATGCTATGCTATGTTCTGTTCTGTTTTGTTATGCTATGTTGTGTTTTGTTATGCTATGCTATGTTTTGATATGCCATGCTTTCTTTTGCTATGATTTCTTTTGCTAGGCTATGTTATGCTATGTTTTGTTTTGCTTTGCTATGCTGGTGTGTGGTTATGTGTGTGCATGTGTGTGTGGGGTTGTGTTTGTGTGTGGGGTTGTGTTTGTGTGGGGGTTGTGTGTGTGGGGGGGTTGTGTGGTTGTGTGTGGGGGGGTTGTGTGGTTGTGTGTGTAGGGTTGTGTGTGTGTGTGGGGTTGTGTGTGTGTGTGTGGGTGTGTGTGTGGGGTTGTGTGTGTGTGGGGGGTTGTGTGTGTGTGGGGGGTTGTGTGTGTGGGGGGGGGTTGTGTGTGTGTGGAGTTGTGTGTGTGTGGGAGGGAGTTGTGTGTGTGTGGGGGGGTGTGTGTGTGTGGGGGGGGGGTTGTGTGTGTGTGTGGGGGGGTTGTGTGTGTGTGTGGGGGGGTTGTGTGTGTGTGTGTGTGGGGGGGGTTGTGTGTGTGTGGGGGGGGTTGTGTGTGTGTGGGGGGGGTTGTGTGTGTGGGGGGTTGTGTGTGGGCGGGGTTGTGTGTGTGGGGGGGTTGTGTGTGGGGGTTTCGCTTTTTTTAGGTTTTTTATTAACTGTACAATTAATTAAAATCTTTACAGTAAATATAGAAAGTACAGAGAGCAGTAAAAAAAAAAGAGTAGGCCTGTACTAGTTAAAAGAATGGTATAAAAAGAAAAAAAAAAAAGGAAAAACAGAGTAAGGAAGAAGGGTACAGCTCCCCCAGTCTTAGTTCCATTAATTGGCCTTTCCTAGCCTTGTATGCATGGGAATAAGTCTTTGCCTTCTTTCATAGGGGGCATACAAGTGGCACTGTCAGTGATAATACGACACAAGTTCACATTAACTCTAATCCGTTGCGTTTGGGGTGAACTTCCTGAATGATGGAATGCTCTCGTTATGGGTTTTTAGGGCTAGTCTAATTTGGTGCACACATTTCGCCAGTCTCGCTAGTGTCATTGTGGTGGTAGTTGACAAACACAGGGCTGATGCTTCCGAGCATGTTGTTATGCTCTGATTGAGGCAGATCGGGCGCAGCAGTTGCCGGCGTTCATTCTTGAAATGAGGACAGCAGCAGAGAAGGTGCAGCCAGGATTCCCTTTTGTAAGTACATAGCCTACAGGATATGGAGTCCCCTCTTTGGGCCCAAGCGGGGTTGAAGTCTTCTATCCCGAGCGTGATCAGGCTCATGGCTAGAATTTTGCTTTGGGCCTGTGTTCTGATAGCCTCGCTTAAATATGGTTGTGCTTTGCCCGCAATGTATGAATTGTTTAAGGGTTCCAAGTTGGAGCTTCGGCGAAGGGATTTATAATCAAGTTCAAAGGAGATTTCATGTACTTGTTTGTTGATGACTCTCTTCCAAACATTCATCAGGATATGCTGCCGCGCGAGATTTTATTCCACTATTTTGAGAGCTTTAGTTGCATTTCCCAGCCTTGAGTGCCATGTGGATGCTGGGTCTTCAAAAATGGATCTCAAGTGCTGTTTTAAGGAGTTATCCGGGGCTTATAATACCCTTATGTACAACTTGATAAGCTACCCCTGGCTGATCACATCTGGCCTCGCTAGGCCAAGCTCCAGTCACAGCCTGGTTCTTCTTGCAGACCGTGGTATATGCAGCACCGACTTATAGGCCTTAACTCGGGCAGAGTTGAGAAGAGCGTCCAGCTTCCCAGGAAAAGCCAAATGTCCATAGGAGATTGCAGGAAGAAGCTTTGCTCTTAAAGCTATCAGTATTGGACTTGCAGAGGGGCCGATAAGGTTCTGGCTTAGTTGTCTTAGCAAATGTGTTACCTTATTGGCTTTCGAAGCCGGCTGATTGAGGTGAACATTTGCTTTGGCCCGTTCCGAGAACCAGACCCCCAGATAGTTGTAAGAGGCCACAGAGTATATTTGAGCATTTCGCAACTGCCACTGTGCTTGCCGTTTCTGGTGGTAAGAACTGAAGATTATGACCTTAGTTTTCCTTTTGTTGACTGTCAGGCTATTGGCGATGTTGAAGCTGTTTAGGGCCGTTAAAGCTCTTTGAAGGCCTATCTTCGTGTGATCCATTATGGCTGTATCATCGGCATACTGTAATACTGGTAGCCTCAGTCTTCCTAGTCTGGGGGCTACTAGGCTGGCAACTTTTAGGGCCTCACCCAAATCCGCGGTATATAGATTGAATAGAATGGGGGCCAGCACACACCCTTGCTTCAGCCCGTTTGCTGTGGCTATTTTACGAGTGACAGTACGAGTGCTTGTTTTACCCGGCACCCAGGTGCCCTCATATAGTGACATAATTGCTTTCAAAAGTTTCGGTGGTATCCCCTACTTTTCTAGTTTCCAGCATAGGCGTTTTCTGTCCACTTTGTCAAATGCTGTACTGTAGTCCACAAAGCAGCAGAATAGTGGGGGGTGGTTCTTCAAGGTTGCCTTGGCTAAGAGATGTGCTAATGCCAGGACGTTGTCCATTGTAGATGCCTTGGACCTGAATCCAGTCTGATACGTAGGTATTATATTTTCCTCTTCCGCCCATTTTTCTAGGTCGCTGAGTAGTAGGTGTGCATATGCCTTGGCCACCAAGTCGAGCAAGGCGATGGGTCTGTAGTTTGAAGGCTCTGTGCGGTCACCTTTTTTAAAGATTGGAAACAGTATAGAGCCCCTCCAAGAGTCGGGGATTATAGCGGTCCGGTAGGTGTAGGTGAAGAGCAGATTTAAGAGTGTCGCCCAGAACTCTGATGCCTGTTTAAAAACAGACGCTGGTATCCCGTTGGGCCCCGGCGCACCGTCGTTCCTCATTCGCTTGATGGTGTTGATGACCTTTCTGATGTTTTTCCAGGGTGATGTGGTATCATCAATGTCGGCCGGGGAGCTACTGCCCCTTGGGTTGTTGCCTGAGATTGAAATGGCTGCTTCTGACTGGAGGCAGGACTGGTGGAGGTCCTCAGGTAGCTCCGCCTTGTCCATTAGCGAGAGTTCATTACTGGGGACTGTTTCGTATAGCTGTTTCACATGTAGGATCCAATCTTTTTCAGCTACCCCATTTTCTCTCGCTGGACCTCGGTTGCTCAGCTGATTGATGAATCTCCAGAGTCGTGCAGGGTTCTTTTGTTTGAGGAGGGAGAAAACTTTTAGCCATTTGCTTTCCATGTCCGTTTTTTTAAGTTTCCATAGCTTCTTCCTTAGGGAGGCCCTCAGTTCCGATATTGATGGCCCTACTGTTTGGCAGCCCCCTCTTTTCTTTGCTGCGCGAGCCTTGCGCAGGAGTCGTTAAGTTCCCTCACGTCCTGAGGGCAGGTGTACCGATTCTTAGGAGGGAGTTTTATCATTGAGTTTTGTGGTTTGGAATTACCAAGTTTGTTTTGTATATCCACGACAATTTGCTCCCATCCTATTGTAGGGGAATCAAATGCAAGCGGACTCCTTTGCTGTATCTGGCCCAGCCATGATTGAAGTTTCCCCTCTGTCTTGTCTGTCCAATTGATTCTCCGCAGGACGGTGTGTATCTCCTCCCCGCTTGACTCCCCAATGGGTTGATAAAGAGTGGCGGCCGGTATGACCAGCTGGAATGAAGCTCTTAACGGCCTGTGATCGCTATCCTGCCGGTTCACAACTTCAAAGTTAGTCATTCTATCCGCCAGAACTCCACTTATCAAGATGTAGTCGATTCTAGACACGTTCCGAAAAGTGGTCTGTGGCTGCCAGGCACTCGATCGAAATGTTTTCTGTGCATGGGTTGATGTCAGTTTGTAGCTGAGGAAGGGGTCGCGCAGGGGAGCCGCCCTTCCAGATCCTTGTGGAAGGGTTTCCAAATTGTCTAGATCTTTTAGATTGAAGTCCCCTGCTAAAATGACCTGGTGTGTTTTGTATTTATTTAGCAAGTCCTCCAGATTTGATGCCAGTGCCTCCAGCTGGTCTTTCATTAGGGTCTGTGCGGGGTTAATGTAGCAGTTTAATACTAGCAGATGGATTGGGTGTTTGGTGAGACTCAAGCCCCTTATCTGTAGCGAGACCGAGTAAATTCGTGTTGATGGTAGTAGCAACGAGGGCACACTCGTGTTTTATGAAAATTGATAGTCCGCCTGCTGGACGACCAAAGATGTTCCTTTTCGTTGCTGATACTTGGAATTCGTAATACCCGGCCAGAGGGGTGGGGGTCAGGGCCCAGGTTTCTTGGCGACAGATTAGGTCGCCACATTCCAAGAACTGCTTCAAATTTTCATTGTTGCAGATTTTACTAATCCCTGCTATATTCCAGGAGATTATGGTTAATTGTGACTTCGCAGTGGTACCGAGCCTGACGTCCCCACTGGGGGGCAGGCTGTTGTCGCGGCTAGGAGTGCTGTGTCCTCCTGCTTCCGAGACCCTTTTGCTCAGGGATGGGAGAGATGTTATGTATGACTCGTTGATTATTTTCACATAGGATTCTGATTCCTGTGAGTGCCCATTTAGCCTGTCTAGCTTCTGTTTGGAGGACCCAAACTGGTTGTCTCTTTTAGGACAGATCGAGTGGCCTTTCTCCCGCTATCTGGGACCAGGACGAGCGGATATTTTGGGGGTGATATTATCTGAACTTCGATGCCCCACTCCGCGAGTAGAATGGAGTTTTGCTCGATGGCTTGCTGTGTTTCTTTATTCTTCAATCCCACCACGGTGGAGTCTCCATGTGTGTCCCCTTTCAAACTCACAAATTTCACCCATTCTATGTCCCCTGATTGTGTCTTGTCCAGGGTGTTCAGTTGTTTGAAGAGACGTAGGAGGTTGGTCCGGTTCAAGATGTCATGGCGTCCTACGCTGGAGAATCTTGGATTGAGAACCACCTCATGGGCAGCTGCAGGTGCGCTCAAATGTTGCTCCCCAGCTCCCTTTTTTGTTGCTGCTTCTACTGGAGTGGGCACTGACCTGCGACTGCCCAGGAGGATTGAGGGCGAACCTCCTTGCGGCCTCTTGGTTTGATCGTCGTTGATCCTAGTGGAGAGCTGGGGGCTTGTTTGGAAATGATGCAGATTGGCTGTTTGTGGCACGGATATCGATGGAGTTGGCTGTAAGGGCCGTCTTGGCTCTAGTAGGTGTGTTCCGGCCTTTAGCTGATTTACCATTGGGGTAGTTTGCATTACTGGTGGCTTTTCACCCTTTGCATTAGGGGAGCTTGATGGTGTGGTTTGTTTGTGTTGCTCTCCTTTTGATGGGGGGACCGGGGGAGTCCTTTTGCCCCAGTTTTTATCTGTGAATATTGGATACAGCCGAGTTGCTGTTGCTTTTGCTTTTGTCCCCTCCTTCAAAGGTGGATGGTTGAGCTTCAGTAACTGTGGTTGTCTCACTTTTAGCTTTAATTTTTTCTGTTGCTTTTTTAGCTTCTTTTTTGCTCTCCTTGACAGTGGCGGGTTCTGCGTGTCTGTTATACCTGGCGAGTCTTCCAGCCTGGCTGTTCCGATGTCATCACTGTCCCTGTGATTTGGACTTTGGGCAGTTATAGATTCTGGTGAGCTGTTGATTGACTTGATGGGCGTGTGCTCTATGCTTTTGCCGTTGTCAGCTGTCGTTCTTCCCCGTTGGGGCCCGTAGAGTCTGTGTCACCTTCGGGGAGTGACTGTTGTGCTTTGCCCGAACTTCTTTGTTGTTTAACGTTGGTACCGCAGATCTCCCTTTCGCTATTTCCATTATTTCAGCTAGTACCTCTGGCAGAGAAGCCCACTTCTCGATGAGGTCTGAGCAGCGGCAGGAGCAGGCCCCCCAGTTCGAAGACTCATACTGGAGATCCTATTAGCCAGGGGCCTCCACCTTGAAGCTTATATCTGCTAATCGCCCAGCTATTGCCTGTAGGAGGTCTATCTGTAGTTCCATCTTAGTGGATTGCCACAAAAGGGCTTTGTTGGTGTCATTGTTTGTCTCCAGCTGAGATGGATTGTCTGTGGTCGTGTCTGTACTGCTATTGCGGGCAGTATTCTCTGCTTTCGTTTTATGGGCCCAAAGAGATTCTTGGGGCCACGATGGGATAGGAGTTAGATCGAGAGTTCTTTCGATCTTTTGTTCAAGATTATAAAGAAAAGAGCCTGTAAGCTCCCCAACGGCTGGCAGCACTGAAACAGGGGAATCCAGATGGGGGAACGTTAAGTTAAGATTCTTAAACTCATGTTCATGATCGTACCGGGAGATGCTTGAACCCGGATTCTGAGGAGATGGGCCGGATGCTTTTGACTGGTGAATTTGCACTATTGTAGTTGCGGTGGGACCCCTTTCAGTTGGGACTGTGACTGTGGTCTTGTCGCTTGTGATATCCGCGTCTCATCTGTGGACTGGGGGGGGAACTGACCCATTGTTGTCCTGCTGTTAGCTTTAGGTGTGGATGACCATAGGTGTGGATGACCATGGGCTGTGCTGGCCTGTGAGCTGGCCTGTTCCTGAACGGCCCTGGGTTGCTCGCAGAAGGACGTCGCAACTTCAAGAGTGCAATTGGAGTTGAACAGTCGCCCATTGCGGATATGAGTGCTGCTGTCTTGAACCGGGTCTGGGGTGCCGGAGGTAGTAGACTGGCTGGAGCTGAGATTGCTATTTTGATGGTCCCTTTTCTTAAAAAAGTTTGTGATCGCTCCTCTTTGGCCTGCCTCTTGTGGCCTTTCATTTGGGCTAACAGTTAGTGATTTACTCCTTGTCATCCGAATTGTCTTACTGGTTGGTGATTGAGTCGTAGGGCTTTTTTCCGGAGACGTTGCCTGGCGGCCCTTCCTTTTGGCCCCCATGACCAAGTGTCCTCCTGGTGTTTACCATGCCGCTGGTGAACGGCGTTACTCCGGGGCTTTGCCTTCGCTGTGGTGTGGCCCTGCCTTGTAGTGATGAAAGAACAGCTAGGGCGGCGTTTGGTTGTGGAGGTAGGAGGTGGGGGGTAGGAAATTGGTGTGACTGCTGCTACTACTGTTTGGCAGCCGAGGCTTGGCTTCCGAAGGCGATGGCTGCTTACCAGGTGTTTTAACCTGGCCGGTCCAGCGTATATGGGCAGAGCACTGACCATGAGGGGCTGAGGGCAGCTCAAGGGGAGATTCGGGTGCCACTGGTGTTGCTGGTTATCGATTGCGTCGTGGCGCCCTTTTTCCTGTTTGGGGTTTGAGCAGTCTTTTAGGCAGAGTTTAAATGTATCCAATCTATATCCAATCTGTTTAAATGTACGTCGGTTGGAACATTGTTGAACCACAGTTGTGGCAAAAATGGCAGGCTGCGGGATGGTTGAGGTGGTTGAGGCTATGGCAATGGCAATTATCTCCCCTGCCGAGCTGGGCGTTGGTTGAGGATTGACTTACCCCTGCGGTCGTTCCGAGACGGTCTCTGGACTCTCCAGCACGGTCCACTTCCTTCACCTCTTGCGCTTTAAGGAATGAGGGGGGTGACCGCGTCCTGGGGGCTCTCGCGGCTCCAGCCGCACCTGGGACACAACTCGCGGCTTTTGCCACGTCCGGGGGGCTCTCGCGGCTCCGGCCGCACCCGGGACACAACTCGCGGCTTTTGCCGCGTCGGGGGGGCTCTTGCGGCTCTCGTGGCTCCGGCCGCGCACGGGACACCACTCGCGGCTCCTACCGCGTCCGGGATGCTTTCGGCCTCTGTAGTGTGCCCCCGGGTGCCGGGTGCCGAGTGCTGCGGTCGGCGTCTTCCTCGTCTCGCTCGCCGTTCGTTTACTCGACAGCGCCCTCCTGTGGGTGGGGGTTGTGTGTGTGGGGTGGTTGTGTGTGGGGGGGTTGTGTGTGGGGCTGGAGAACCTATTACTTCTAGTAGGCAGGGTTGACCTCAATCTTCTGGAGACAGTTTCAACTATACTTGCAGTAGGTGGCAAGAACGGAGAAAGCTTCATGATAGAAGGGCAAAGGAGTCATAACCAGGCCAAGAACAAACAAGAAAAAAAGTATTGTCACGTGACGTCGTGGTGGGTTTGCAGATGGCAGACAATCATCCACAACTACTGTTCACATTCTCATGCATGTGATTGGGTTTGTAGTTCCATCAATAGAAGCAGACCCCAGTTTGACCCTGGACTTCTGAAACGGGCTAATGTGAGGCTCTAAAAGACAAGGGCTGGTGGACACAAGCCCATTGAAGACCATAGATTTCTTAAGCGGGTTAATGTGAGACAGTCTAATCGACAGGCACTGTTTATATATCAAGGAGCTGACTACTGGGCTGAAGCCGGTATACAAACCTATTGTGAAGTTGCAGCCTTAAGACTACTTTCTTGGGGGAGGAGCTACGCTAGCAACCAAGATGGCCGCTTAGGCTCCCGGCTCCGCTGACCTCCGTCCCCCGCCGGATGATCCTTCTACTACTAATCCTGAATTTACACCCTGCCTCCGGGGCGTGTGAACTGCTGTGTTGTACATTGGAGCGATCCCGGGACTCTTACCGGCTTGGTGGACGGAGTTATGTTGAGTTTCAGTTTGGGGCCTACACCACCTTGTGAGCCGGGGACTCGAGTACGGGCTCAGCTGGGTTCCAGTTGAACAACATCGGCCGTGGGTGATCGACAGGGTCCGGTCTTTGTATGTGGAGAACTTTCTAAGCCCGATTTTGACAGCGGTTGTTGATCTGGCCTAAAATCAACGGAGGGTAGACGAGGCATGATTGCGGCTGTGGACGGAGGTCCCTGACGCAGAGACCCGGTTTGCCACCGCCGGTGTTCGCTGAGTCGAGGTCTTTGCTTGCAGTAGCGGAGCGTGGATTGTGGCCTCGGTACGCCCTGAGTCTCCCTCCGTGACAGTCCGTCCCAATTTTGCCGGTTCCCCCGGGGATGACCGTGCCTCTGGGGGACGCAATTATGGTCGACTCGGAACGAAATGTGGTGGAAAGGACTAAGTGTGAACCGTCCATACGGACTGTACTGGCAGCTATCGGGGCACTACATTCCCATGTGGAGTCCATCGTCCACAAAATGATAGCGGTCACATACGAACATGGGCATGAGGGACCGTACCCTGCTCCATTGCAAGATCCTGATCGGCCTATACTACCCACGTTGGTCCTCGCAACGAAAGTGTGCCCTGTGCCACGAGGGGTGTCGGAGCTTCATGTCAGTGTGATGGCCGGCGACAGTGTACTCCGTGCTCTCTACGGATTGCCAAGCCCACCATCATTGCTCACTGTGTGTGGATTAACTGGTGCCTCTTTTCCGGATACTCTTTGTGGGAACTGTCTACGGTACGAAACAGCGTTTTTTCCCTCTCCGACACATTTACTACGATCACAGAGACAACGACGTCGGGAGCTCATGGCGGTGAGGGAAGTCGTCGATATTGATGGTGTTCCCAGTAACTTTAAAACTCTGCCTCGCCTCGGAAGGAACTTTATCAAACTGTTTCTGCTTTTTGACTATCCTGCGGAGGCGACGGTCTGTCCGGAAAGGGGCTTGCACGACGGGTCGGAAGGGTCAAGGATGAGACTGATTGCTGGGGCTTGGCACCGTGGGCTTATTGAAGTGGGTTTCGCTAGCCTTGTCTTTACGGGAGGTCGGGTGGTGTTTACTGTTTCCCCTGTTTCGTCTATATTGCTTCTCAATAGAATAGTGGGTTTTATCCAGGGGGATTCTTGGTTCTGGCGGGGGGGAGGGGAGACCGGGGGCCCGTACTGAGGTGTCCTCCCTCATTTTTTCTACTTTTAGTACCTAGTTAGATGGGGCGACAGGCACACTGCTAGTTGGGGACAGGCGCAAGCCATATGCAGGGGTGCAGGGTGGGGGGAGGGGTGTTTGTCTTGTTAGTGTTTTTAGTTTATATGTTTGAAATCCTTTCGAATCCTGCTATAGGTGGTCTTACTGAGGCGCGAACTTGTGTTTTGGGTGGATGGGTTCTGGAGGTGGTATTATTCGCATAAATTAGCCATCTGTTGCGTTATTCATTATTGTATTCGGGATGCGGCTGTAGTCTCGTACCTTTTTACTGCTGCCCCCCGCCCCCCCCCCCTGATTTTCTTGGCTGCTGTTCAATGTTTATCCTGTTTCCTGGGGAGGTGGGGATGGTGGTTAGCATTGGTTTGATTATCCTGAATGTCATACATCCGCATACCTGATGCAGTTTGTGAATTGGCTTCTATTGATGGTTCTCCGTCCATTATGGCCTGTATGTATATTTCTCATCCTTCCATTCCACGATGTAAGACACCTGTTAATGTTTTTCTTTGTTTTTTCTCAATAAAAAGATGTTTTAAATAAAAAAAAGACTACTTTCTTATCTAAAGGTTCTTTAGAGAAAGAAAAAAAAGTTGAAACAAGCTAAATATTCGAGAAATCAAACCATGAAACAAAATAAAATGCATTGCCATTTACAATGCCAATAGCTCAAACTCTCACAACTGCGAGACCTATTGCATTGCAAATGCTTGTTTCTGTTACCGGCCATTGTGATCTAGAGTTTTTGCCCCACTGGCACATTCGATGTGAAGCAGGACTTCAGATACAAAAAGCATTGATTGGGTTGTTGAAAGAAGACCAGGCGTGGGTGCCCCTGATGGCATGAGCTCATCTGGTAACCTTATTACAATCTCAAAAGTCCTATACCAGGTCCAAACCTTGAACTGCAATGAATAGCTTAAACTCTTCAAAATGAATAGAAGAGGGGTTTTGAAAGGTAGACACCGGGGACAGCACAGGTTCACTGTTTTCTCGATTAGGAAGAGCCTATTGAAATTGGATACTGATTAGCTGACTACCACATTCTTTTCTAAACACGAACACATTTCTCAAAATTAAATAAGATATCAACCCAAATGTGAATACTGTTATTTCTCCATTAAACAAAGTAGCTCAAATAAAAATGCGTGTCTTTAGATTTAAGAAGATATACTTCTTGTAATATGGAGCCAGACAACATATCCCCATTAATCAATAATTAAGCGAAATAAGTTTCATCGTGGTCTTTTTTTCCAATCTTCAAAGCATTACTTAATTTGAGCTGCATGAAACGTCCCCACTAGAAAGAGGAGGTGTAGCGCTAACCCTGCTCGATTTTGACAAATATAACATAAAACCAAAGCCACTAATTCCTGTAATTTGTGACTGCTTAAGGCAGTTGATCACGCGAGCGCCAACGCGCCTTAATTACCACAGAGTGGTGTTCCATCTAGCAGATGTCTGCGAATTTGGGAAGGAGGCTCGTTGTCTCCAACCTGTCTGCTCCTTAATGCACTGTATCTATCTGCCCGCTCCCCTCTGCGACGGTGAGAACGCCTAGAGCCGACGGGCACGCAGCAAAGGACCTGGCCTCAAAAACCCTGCCATTTTCTTGTTTTCAGCCCACAAACGAGAGATGTGAATGATATATCGGAGTGCGTCTCCTTTCGCAACATGTAATCAAAACGTGGAAGGAACGAAGACGAACAGCAAAGTACTGCGTGAGAGAAACATTTAAAAGGCGATACACAGCCGCTTTCGTGGTCGTAATGTTGATCAATATAAGTTTGACAAAACATATTACAACTTCATAAACTGCAACTCCATAAATAAAGGAGTTTTTTTTTAAGGAGTGATTAAAACGGGTTTGAAGTTATGCAGTACAAACTGAGGGGTCTGAGACATCATATTAGAGAAGTGACCTATGGCAACTACTGTGGAACCAGGTCAAATTACATATGAGATATATTAAGTGAATCATTCTAAAGCGCGAAGGTGCTTCGTTTGTCATACTAATAAAACTAAGTGACCTGCTGGCTTGTTTTTCTCGTCACTACCTTTCGGCCTCAGATAGAAAACACGGACAATGAGAGCTGGTAGAGACGTACAAGTCTGACCGACACCGATATCTCAATTACAACCAAAAGAAGCTAGACTTTTCCATCGTGGACAGGCTGGCTTTTCAGCCGCTGAACATGCTTTCATTCTCAATGACAACAATCTGGATAAAGCACTGGAATCCAGTTTGGCGGCAGACCACTGAGGGAAACAGTAACCAAGCTAAAATGTGCACGTTCTGTGTTTGCTCCCATATAACTTGCAGGAGTCAAAGTGTCCATGGGAGTAACTTTTAAAACAAGCTCTCGAACTGCTAAGGCTACAGCACTCGTGAAATAAAATAAAAACATGGTACAGTTAAATACAAATACAACTAATAGCAAGCAGTGACGGGCGGAAGGTGGCGGTCGGACGTCACAGCACAGGGAGATTAATTGAACTGGGAGCACGTCGTGTGCCAAATGTAAACCCGAAGCTAAAAACTCACGAGCAGCTGGAAATAATGATGGACAGCAAAAGGTGACAGAGACATGGTCGCGCGGCCGTGAAAGTGAAAGCGCAGCCGTGAGACGCGCTCTGTGGTGGGGGAGGGGCAGGGGCTGTTGTGAGAGGCGTGACAACAAAGGAAACAAGGTGGAGATGAAGGTGAGAGAGGGGAAGGAAGCGGACGCCTCGAAGGGCGGTGCTGTCAGGGAGACGAGAAAGGAGCATAGTATTGAAAACAAGCTCTCTGCATTGCTGGGGCGGGGGAGCGGAGCGCGTTCCTTTGAAGTCTGATGTGGGGGAGCGGCAGCCTTTGAAGTCTGATGCGAGGCACAGACAAATGGTGGTGTGACGTGGCTGGCGATGGCGGGCACGCGCATACTTCACATGAACTGTACGGGATCCGCAAGGTTAGTAGAGTTTTTGAACTGCCTACTATAATCTCGCCTATTTATCCCTGCGGGACATAATAGTCGAGACCTAAAAAAGGAGGGGTGGTTCCATTTGCACAGCTGCAGGCGACGTATCAGATGGCATGAAGGGAACAGTATCGATATACCCAAATCAGACAAGCCCTTACGAAGGCTATACCCCCAGGAACAGATCTCCTGAGTCCTCACCACTCGAGGATCGTTTGCTAACAGACTCACTATCCAAAAAGGCTATCTCCTTCACATATCGAAAGCTGATAAATAATCAGAAGGATCCCACACAGACCTTTAAGGAGAGATGGCAGACAGAGGTGGGGAGATGGACGAACAAGGGTGGCAGGAGGCGCTGGCGTCTCTGCTGGAGGTGGCGACCCTTTCCAGATTAAAACTCGTGCAGCTCAAAATACTACACAGAACGTATTATACGTGGTTGTGCGGGCTCACTGGTTCCTTCTACTACACGATATGGGATTGTCCCCACATAGCACAATACTCAAGGGCAGTTATGGCAACGATCACCCAGGTATGTGGGTCTGAGGTCCCCCTCGAACCTCGGATGTGCTTGCTTAATGTGTGGGAGCCCACTGATCTAAACCATGCCGCACAGGATTGGGCTGCACTCAGCATCACCTTAGCTAAACAAAATATTGCAAAGCACTGGGATGTTCAAACAACACCCTCCCACCAGCAGTGGTGTCGCGATCTAGATAGCGCCATGGAGGCAGAAAAGGCAGTTTTTGTCAATAGAGGCTGCCCCCAAAAATGGACACGAGTGTGGGGAAAGTGGAACAATTTTCGGGGAAACATATGTACACCTCCACCCGAGGACTCCGATTCAGACATGAGTGACTGATACTTAGAGCATGGACATGCCATGATAAAAGCACAAAATGAGACGCAGGATTTTGGTCACTGTATGGAGTTGAGGTGGGCACACCTGTATGTATATCTTTCTTTATTGTGTACGGATCTACTGCGTGTTACAGTGTATTGGTTCCTATCTGAATACGTTCATGTCTGTGTACTTCTTTACTCGATGTGTATTACAATGCTAATAAAATGTTTTAAAAAATAAATAAATACCCACCATCCCAGTGCTTGAGGCGTCTATGGTCCCCTACTCCCATTGTAAACAGCTGTGGGAATGTGCCTGTATACAAAAGCATGCGCTTCGTGAAAGGTGTGCCTGGGCCCTTCAGAGGATCCGAAAACAACCTCAGACAATCCTGTCGGAAGTCATGGGATTGATTGCTGGCACGGACCAGGCCTGATGCTGCTGTATTTCGGCCACTACTATGATCTGCTCCGATTCTGCTTGGTTCCGAGTGGGGGTAGCGTTGGGCTGGTGCCACTGTATGCACTTAGGTCTTTGTGTCCACCATTTCTTGGGGCGTCCCTCAGTGCACTCTGCTGGTATCAGTTGACCCTTGCCTCCAACCAGTCCCACATCTCAGTAGCCAACCGGCCCCACATCTCAGTGGCCGCCAAAAAGAAATGCGACCCATTCTTGCTGATGATTTGCAGTTTCTAGGAGCTTCTTGGAGGGCTTATCTCCCAATACAGTCTTCGGGAAACTGTTTCATGCAGGAACCCTCTGCCCTTTCTGAGACCCCCACAATGCAGACTTTGTGTCACGAGCGGGCCGATGTGCCATCTAGCTTTTTGGCTACGGCAGCAATTTCTTTATCCATCACTGCCACCCGATTGTGCCCAGTTGTCACCAAGAGTTTCAATTGCGTAAGTGCAGACTCCATTTCTCCCTCCCTCTCTAATAGTTTATTGTAGTTCGTCTTGAGAATGCCCACTCCTGGGCCACAGAGTCAGTCTTGAACTTATGTGATATCCTCAATATTTTTGCCAATGAGCCTCTCGGCTAAGTTCTACGGCCTCCTGCATCTGACTCCTCTGTTAAGCGGGAGCTGGTCTCTGACTGCTCCTATTTTTGCACTTTGGTGCGAACCATCCTCAGAATCCCAGGGGCTGGGTCGACAGCATTGCGGTCGCTCTTCCTGAGTGATCCACGCTGCTTCTACCTGCCATGAGCCGCTGCCTCTGTGGTCACTCGTCCGGGCCTCCTGCTGGGACCACCAGGCAATCAGCCAACCTCCACTAGTCCAATCCCATCCTACCCCTGTCAGACAGAAGGCTGGCTCCCTGGCAATGCCACGTGGCAGTACCCAGTCAGAGAAGGGCACCAGCCCCAAGCAGGCAGTGACAGCCACCCTTGAGACTTGAGCACCACAAACTCTTACCGCTTCCTCCTTTTGTGTGACCAGACAGTTCGATGAACCGTAGCATGGAGGTGAGAAATCCACGGCGATCACCCACCTGTGCGGTCTACTCAGACCCGGGCTGCCCACGCTGGGCCCGCCTTCATTTTGACAGGGTGGTGCCAGGCCAGCTCCGTCCATTCTGTTATTGGGAGTCGCTGCTCTGGACCCCCTCAGCAGTCCTGGGGGTTTGACCAGTTACCTGGGCATACCCTTGTTAAAAATGCACCATGGATCGCCTCTGTACTTCAGGATAAGTGTCTCTGGTCGCCCTGGAACTCAGAATCGCATGTCAAACTTCATACGTTCTCAGGCCACACCCCGTCATTTATCTTCTTGCATGTTAAAGTTCTAATATCCAAATTATAGAGTTTTCAGGAAGTTGTGGTATTCTCATAGTAGATCGAAATATTAATAACAAATTTCAGTTGTAGTTGATGTAAAAATATTTTTTAAACGGTGACTTTGTGATTTGTGCTAAGTAGTAATTTCTTTCTGTTTTTTTGTGTACTCTTTATGTAGCAGAGGCAGATGATTCAGATATTTTCTCCCAGACTGCAAATTGGTGCTCCATATGAACACTTTTAGTGGGCCCTGAAATTGGGGGGGAAGACCCTCTTTTGGTATCCCGATCCTGTAGCCTCAAGTGTGTGTAGGTTCCTCACTCCCTGTGTAGGGGCATGCAAAATTCATGTAATTTGCTATTGTGCATTTACTCGAAATTTTAATTGTATGTAATTCTCATGTGAATTTTCGACATGTAGTTGTGTTTAAGCAAAGCACAGCGAGCAACAGCTACTCGCGTTCTGTTGTTTGAGTGCACTTGTTGTAAATGTTTTACTGCAGATGGTGTAAAAGCGTGATGTGTCTTGATGGTATCATTTTGGCTGATGCCTAGTTGAAAGATGGAGGATGAATGCTTTCCACAAATGACAGGGCCAGCCTCATCCCACAAGTCTTCTTTCCCTGTTATTGCTATCTTAGAACAAGTGAATAAAAAAAAAATATAGTGCTCAGCATCATGCTATATGTGGTGAATGAAGCATGTGCATGCAGCTTCACCCTGGGTCAGCATTGTGTTACAATGCGTATGAGCAGACATATCATTTCAAGATTTTACACTTTAAAAAAAAAATATATATATATATTGGCTGTTGCTTTTTTGCATTGGCAACACGCATTTCTTTAAGTTTGTGCTGCCCAGTATCAGTAAAAAGATGCCAAAACTGTTAAGTCAAAATGGTGAGACTAACAGGCTTTGCCAATGCTCGTTTCTTTTAGCACCTCATGGAATGCATGTGTTTTCTCTCTAACTCGTCTGTTTCTCCTGCAAATCTCCCTAGTATTGGTCGCCACCTCCCCAGAGCTCTTCCATTGCTTTCCCATGTGTGGGTTTTTAAAAAATCTTTTTGGTGGGCACGTCCACCACAACAATTTGCTAAGAGCTGTTTTACTCGTTAGTGGGCTTTCACACCTTTGAAAAAAAATATATATATATATTAATTTTCCTCGCCAAGATTGATGTCTATAATATTGGAATAGTAAATATATTTTTTTAAATGGCCACTGCGTACTAACGTTCGGTGGTGTCTCATGAATTCATGTACGTCGTCATATCTTTATCGCTTGCCAACATTGTTCAGCATCTGCAATATCCTTTTATTTCCTTTTGCTAATGCTTAACAGCTTTGGCAAGATCAGTCGGTCAACACCGTTAAAGCCAAGAAGGAAGACCAGTTTGTTTTGGCAGTGTTCATTTCAGAATGTCTTTCTACGGCCATAGACTTAAAGGTGTAGCTGGGCTCACTTAGACCCAACTCTTAGTTCTTATTGGTTGATTAACCCTTTTTAGATCTGACTTGACAGCATAGCTGGCGTAAAACGTACGTTTCAACAGAAAGAGCTTTCAGAAGCACTACTGAGAGAGGGGCTTTGGTTCTGCTCACATGATGATTTTCTATAGTACAGCATTTGGGTAAAAGTTGTATGATCCAGCTTGAAAAAACAGTCACTGTTTGCCCTATGAGAAAGCTTATGCTTAACTCGAGGACTGACTTGGTTATGGCGCAAAGCCACTGATCAAGGTTATGGGTCTGATCTTTTTATTATTTCAAGTCACAACAATGGCTGTAGGCATGGCCTGTTTATTGTGAAACGCCAACAGGTTTTTAAGAGGGTCTTGTTATTAAAACTGTGTTAAAGCATCTAGGTAGATATTGTATTAAACAAAATATTGCAGATTAACCTTATTTGCAAGGGTTTTGGTGTAAGTTACCATCTCTGACATGTCCTGGGTTTTGAAGATTTTTGACTTGATAATCCTTGTTACCGTCTCCTGTAAGAGTTGCATATTGTTTTGCCAACTATAATTTTGTAAATATTTTCATTGTTTCGATTTAGTGTTTAGTGATTGACTTCTGGGAAAACCTGTGCTCAATACAGGAAGCATGGGTTGGCTATGGTGAAAAGCCAAGGATAAAGGGTATTAATTGGCCTTCAGTGGGAAAAGTTAGGTCAATTGCTTTATATCTGATCTGTTGATTATATATATATTTACAATAAAGGCAATAGGCCTATCTTATCTCTTGTGAAAAGCATGTTAAAGCTAGTGAGCCTTTAAGGGTGAATTGTTATCACACCATTGTAATGCACGTAGACATGTTTTTGTAACACTGAATCTCACAGATTACCGTGAAAAGCAAAGTTTTTGGTGTAGGTCACCTCATCTGACACATTGGTGATCCAGTCCTTTTTGTTTCTCCTTTTATAGACCCCCCACCCTTTCATTTCTTTTCTTCTTTTTTGTGTTTTTTTCTAGAGTGTACTGCACCAGATAATGGTGAAAAAATGCTTGCTTGCCGCTCATTTGAACAGCAGTGGGCTGCAACCTGTCCAGCCATTGCTTATAAACCAGGAAGTCTTCTTGGAATGGTATTGTCTATAGTGTATCATTGATAACCATTCCAAGATGACCAACACGTTGCTACTAAACACGGTGGCTGTGTTGAAACATTCAAACAAAAAAACTATATATATCTTTGCAAGATGGCCACCAACTGCTATGTTCAAATGTACTGTTTTATAGAAAGAATATGCACGTCATGCTAAGATATGTTTTTTTGTGGTAGGGTAATTGAGTGAATGCAAGAATTAATATTTGATTGACCGGGTGCATGTATGCTACCTTGAGTGCTTTAATTCACTAGTGACCATGTACAAAAGTGATAAAGGCGAGTGGATGGCAATCACCACATTTCAACGTTTCTCCCACCTGCCCTGGCTTTGTTTTATTTATTTATAAAGTTTTATATAGCGCGAACAAGATCCCGAAGGATATCAGAGCGCTTTACAAAAATGATGGAAGTAAGGACATATCCGCAATGACGACATCGAGTAAGAATAAAAAAAATTTAAAAAAAAGGAATAATCACATAATTACAAGGTTACAAGGCAGATAAGACAGGAGGAGTACTACAATAAACAGGTATATAGCAGGCTATGGAGGAAGGCCCATTATGCGGTAAGGAAGAACAGCATCAAATGTTTTTACAGTGAACGTAGGATCACTAGCTTCGAGCAGGAGAAACCTAGCCCAATTATGGTAAAAGTGTATTTATTCGGACTCTTTTGGCTTCCAGTTTGAAAGCGGCCGTTGAGGAGATTCTGCGAATTTCCGGTGGAAAAGAGTTCCATATCTTTGGGGCTGTGCCAGGGAAGGCTCGGTAACGAGTTCTCTTTTTGCTAAGGATGAGTGGTTTCAGGAGGAAAGTGTTAGGGCTTCTTGAGGCTCTGCCACCACATGATAATTCAAGCTTTTTCACTAGATATCTGGGAGTATTGAGATGCAGAGCTTTGTGCACCAGAAAGGCAATCTATAACTGAATTCTAGCTTCGTAGGCCAACCATATAAGAGATTTTAGGACTGGAGATATGTGCTCATTTCTTTTGGTACCAGACACCAATCTTGCCGCAGCGTTCAGTGTTGCCCTTTAGTGGAGCCAGAGTGTATTTGGGAAGGCCACAGAGAGAAGTGCTGCCATAGTCAAGCCTCTGCAAGACAAGCACTTGGACCACCTGCTTGAAGTCGGATTGTGGGATGAATGGTTTGATGTTTCCAAGTGTCCTCATCAAGTGATTAGCTTCCTTACACACATTGCAGATACCATTTTTCATATTCAGGTGATTGTCCAGGGTGATTCCGAGGGATTTTGCAGAGTCCATAATGAGAGGGGTGCAACTGAAAGCAGTGAGGCGATTTAACCAAAGGTCTAGTTTGGGTATGTGGTTTGGAGGCGAGATAAGAAGGAATTCAGTTTTGGAGGTGTTGAGCAGGAGATGGTTCTCCGTTAACCAATTTTGCGTAAACATAAGGGTAGAGTTAAGCGTTGAGTAGCTTCTTGCATTATATCCCAGTCCTCATTTGTATTTTCCATTGTTTTGGAGTCTTTCGTTATGTCTTGAGCAGCTTGACTTTTGGCACACCCTTGCTGCCAGCAAGGTTTAAACCTCTAGTTCATCCATTGTACCCAACGTCAGTCACCAATACCGTGGAAAGATTTTGCTTCATTGCTTCAGCTATATCTATTTGCAGGTGCTATGGGAATTTTGAATATGGTACATTATAACTTTACTCTCTTACTTCGTCAGTGACTTTATTGCACATACCATATTATATCATTTACTTGTTTTGGAATGTCTTTGTATTGAGAGATGATGAGTACTATTTCATATGATTTGTTTACTATTAAAATCAAGGGTGACATATCAGCACATACCACAAAATCAAATTGTTGCTTTCCATTCTGATTTACGAATAACACGTTAAAATAAGACATACAATGATTCAGATCTCTTCTCAGCAAATTCATTTTCCGTGTGAGACAATTTCCCTAGCCCTGATAAACACCTACAATTGTTCATATTCCAATTTTGGTTTTAGAATTAGCAGCTGTTACTATTCCATCTTTGTATACTTTCTTGGCACTTCCCCGTCTATTTCCTTAGTGATTATGCTATCAGCTCATCTAGATACTTTCCACTTTATAAGGAAAAATATGAGTACTACTTACACATCACGTCTTCCACCTGTACTTACCAACAAATAGAAGAAACCAACTCGGGTACTAATGTTCCAGTCTCTATCCACCTTCCCCTCTCAACTGTGATCTGTGTTATCTCCTCTCAGAGTTACTCATTGTGCATTGTGGGATTAAAAGTAATTGACAACTAGTTTTTCAAAATTTAGTAAAATATTCTAAGATATGTCTGAGACAAAAAAAAATGTCAAAGCAAATGTTATCCTTTCCAAATGTTTTACATGAGAAGAGCTAAAAGGGAAAAGTAATATTCTTTTCTGTTTTTTCTTGCAGTGAAAAATGTTGCGCCTTTTGTTACTGTGGTGAACGAAGTTTTTTGGGCCAAGGAGCATTAAAACAATTCAGTCCGACGCCTGGGTTTAACAGCACATGGAAAGCCCAATCTCTTAAGAACAACGAGGACGAGGCCAGCAGAAGTGATGAAACATGTAACAGAATTTCCACTCAGAACTCATTAGCACACAGGCAAAGCGGGCTGAGCACGTAAGTTATTCTTTCATTTGTTGTCAAATTTAACCATGCCCTTGATGCATCCTCTCAACAAGTGCACAAATACCATGCAGCTAAATTGCCTGTTCTTCAACAGGAGATCTATGAACACGAACCTCCACAATATAATTAACCTGCTATCTGTAGCGGCACTGGACTTTACTTGCATCACAGAAATGTGGCTTAGCAAGAACTCCACACCCACATGCCATAAAGCCTGAATAGAGCATCATCAACAAATACATTGGCAGGATTGGAAGTGGCCTAGTAGTTACCCACAAGATACCTTTACAGATATCTCACATTGAAGATTTTACTATAAGTAATTGAAAATCCTTCATTGATAGCCCACCTCCCACAAGCTCAAAGCATGAGGGCACCTTACTAGATGCAGTGACTAAGATTGTACTAAAAACACAGAGGAACGCTTGGGTCTTTACCGTTTGAAATGTTCTAAAGTATTGTCCCTTTTAAAGGGCGGTTTCCCTCACTCACCCGAAGATGGCAGGGAAAAGTTCTTTATAAGGGACACTCCTTTAGCACCCTTACATACTTTATACACCCAGGGGCTCCTGTGTGTTTTTAGTTTCTGAGTAGGGTAGTCCACCCCTGCAGGTCTCTAAACCTCCACTGGCCCGTTTTTGTGTTTTGAAAGATTGTACTAACCCATTCCATCCTATGCACCCTGGTAGGCCTCAGTACATAGTTTGACAAGAATGCTTTATAAAATAAATCATTGCAATCATATCGAATCTTGAGACCTTCAATTTATTGGGCCCAATCTGTTGAACCAGTCACCCATAGGATGTAATATTTGCCCCACTAAAACGTTCCTAGGTAATTGACAACACCCCAGTCATATAGAGCCACCACCACATCATTACCTTCAAGGATCAACATACCAGTCTAAAACACAACGGCCAAGACAGAAAATACCACAAAGAACAAATCCACATAACAAACATTGGAAAGTTGGACATCCCGTCGAAAGACCACCAATCAGTATGCAGCCTCAGTACATACCCACCTTCTATAAGGTTTCCATTGCGCTAGACTACCAGATGCAGCTAAGTACCACTGCCAGGTCTAACCTCAAGAAGCATACAACATGCATAATTAAAAGTAAAAAAAAAATGAAACTCCCACTTAGCATTATACAAGCTACGTGGAGAAAAACACGGGATGAAAATGACAACCTAATAATACAATGCTGTAACTGAACCTACTAAGCAGCCATCAGAACTACAATACAACTAAAGTACACTTCATGCATAATTAAAGCTGACTGTCCTTCAAACGAACTCCAAAAGATATCAAAAGAATTCCATAATCTGGATTGCCAAACCATAAAAGACCCTAAGATCATGAGTCTTCTGCGACAAAATGGCCATGGAACAGATCTCAAAATTAAAGCTATCTTAAGAGCAAAGTAGCTATACTCCTTCGCAGGACAGCACCACAACAGTAATGGAGAATACCAGTCCCCCATCTCTCGCCACCTTCAGTTTCTTTTCTGAAAATCAACTGTGCAAGATCAATGCAAGCAAGACATTGGTATCACCGTCTGGCTCAATCTTCCAAAAGATTTTCAAAGATATCCTTTGCACAACTTGTGCAGGGCAAGTAGATGAGAGTATATAAAAAACATCTTTGAAACTACAATCTTTCCCAGTCCTCCGAAAAAGAACAACAAAAGAAGAAGAACCTGGACCCTTCCAATCCAGCAAACTATAGGCCAATTTCCAAAGCCCATTCATAGGTAAACTATTTGAATGAGTAGATTTTACTCATCCCTCCAATTTTACTGATTAAAATAACTTTGTCAGACCAACAGTCAGGCCAGGTAAAGACACAGAGTCTGCCCTCGTAACCATATCGGATGGCCTAAACTCAAAGTGGACAAGAACAGAGTGTCTTCCTTACTGCTTATGAACTTATCAGTGCCATTTGACATGACACGGTTCAACACTAAACTGTGAGGCACAGGCTCCATCTTGGAATACATGAAAATACTGTAAAAGGGATTGCCTCATACCTAAAGGACAGACAGATCATGTTTTTCTTACCAACTTTGTATCGACCCTTCACATGCAACATTGTGGCATTCCTGCTGGTCATTCATCTCTTCTCTCCAACATCTACTTAACCATCTTACCGGACCAGAGCAGATCATTCAATCTTACATGTTACAAGTATGTAGATGAAATGAAGATCATTCTAAAAATGGATAGTTCAGAAGAACCTCTACAGATCAAGACTGTGTAGTTGATTCTGTATCTTAGATACATGGATGATATTTACCTAAAACTCACCACCGCCAAGACTAAACTCAACCTGTGAAGAATAGCACAAACACCAGCCAACGGGCATGGCCTAAGGAAGTTGAGGTTCTGTCAGCTACAGCAAGAGAAATGAGAGCCCATATAAGAACCATGGACTTGGATCTGTCCCTGATAAAGAATGTTAAGGATGTTAAAAGGAGCACCTTCTACAGAATGAAAACGCTGCAATGACTCTTCTCATCTATTTGGTACAGAGGAAAACTGCAGTCTGTCCTCACTCTTGCGCGCTTCAAGCTTGGCTATGCCAATGCCCTGTACCTGGGCACCACTGCTTCATCATATACAAAATTCAACAAATCTAAAACGTTGTACTAAGCCTTCACCCCAGAGAACACTAAACATTAGTCCTGCCAATGCTTATCTGGATTCCTGTAGCGAGATCAATGGTCAGAATGCTTTTCATCATCCACAGAGCATCCAAAACAAAAGGACCCTTATACCTACATATTAAATTTAAACAACACAAATAAAATATGACCCTGCGCTCAGGGATAGCACCACAGTTCCTTATACCACCTTAATAAAAGAAATCTATTGGACGCTTTGATTTACAAGCTGTGTATCCACTATCACCACCATCATCCACTTCCTGTTTCCCTAAGGAAAGCCAATAGTATGTTCTCCTTTAGAAAGGAGTTGAAGACCTGGCTTTTCTCCCAATGATATTCTTTCGGCCCTCTTTGAATTGCGGTGTTGTGTACTTTTTCCCAGTTTTCTTTGCCAAAGCGCCAGGACACTCCTTGGAGTAGCCGTGCGCTATAAAAGAGACCACATAACATAACATTTAAAGTTTAGAAGAGTGGTGAAAACCTTGTTGTTCCCAAGATAAATTCATCACCCCCTCTGACCCTGGGATGGAACCCAGAACTGTAATCCTTCTACCAGCATAAGTACAGTCGAGAGCTAAGAAGCAGACACTCAGTCCAAATTGGGGAGCTATACTCAAAGTATTTTGCAATGACCTCAGCATACGAATAGGATGTAATAATTGAGCCGCTCCAATCCATACTACCGCTCGTAACCTGAAGACCAACAACCTGCCTAGTGCAACACTAACTGGAACTTAACGGACATACTAAACAATGTCTATCCTACCTTCTTCCGCTAACCACAAGATGGAGGACAATTACTCTTGTCCTGTTGACTGTCCTCCCAGTATCAGTTTGATATAATCTGTCAACTTATAGTATAGTTTGTCACTTAATTACCTGGTTCCTGATTGGCAGTGGGACAGGCATATAATGTATGAAAGGACCTGTAGAACTTTGCTGGCAACTGGATGGAACAGGTACATGCTGTATAAGCATGCGTAAATAACCCCTAAGCCATAACCAGACCGGTCTACTGAAACCAAAAAGATCTTCCACAATTTGCGGTTAACCAGAGGGCTCAAACGTTGTCCATTGTGCTCTGTGCACTAACCACTTATAAAGACAAAAAGGCTGACACAACACAGGCCATCTTGTCAAATCTCTTCACTTGACATCTTGTAATAGCAATTATTATAAGGGGGACTGTAGCTCAGTCTATTCAGGCAAATCTTGAATCCCCTCTCACTTTTTAACAACACCCGTTACCTCTAAAGGATCCATAAGCTCAGCGTGGACAACCTCCTGTAGCAGTCAGCGTAGGAAATCTTAGTAAGAATAATAATCTACCAATACAGTAAAGTGACCGGCAGAGCTAATTGGATCAGCTGGCAAAGCACATTATAAAAATGTGTATCTAACTCTCTCAGTCCTCCTCTATCACACCAAGAGCTGTATCCCATAATGTACTACCTGCACCTCAGTGGACATCTTGCATGATAAGCTTCCAACATATGCTCAAAGTAAAGAAAACACTCTCTCAAACACGTACCTTCAGGGTGTAGCATGCTACTCACGCGGACAAACCTTTCAGGGCCCACAGAGGGATAATAAGCGCTTTACAAATATGCTATAATACACTAAAAGTACATTCTATGTTTTTTGTTCAGCATACTGATAAACACTATTGTACATTTTTTAAACAATGTTATAAGTAGTGCATGTCCCCTCAACAACTAATGTTTCAGCTGTTCATGAAAGTTTTTGGAAATGCCAATCAGAATTGCATTTGGAATATTCATTTATAATGTTAAGCTCTTTCGCCTGGTATTTTAAAGTTGGTTGTTTTTCCTGTCCTCATTTTCAAAGGAATCCCCATTTGTACAGAAATGTGTCCAGAATTGATAAGGGATGGAGTTTTAAATATTTTCTCCATTTGTTCTTTGGTGCTTATTTTGTAATTTAAAAGTAAGGAATTAACTTCATGAGGCTCAGATAAATGAATGGTACCGTCAGTCTACTGGTTCTGTAGTAGGGGATCTCTAGTCATAATCTAGTGAATAGTCCCGCCCATGTGCGTGGACCCCGGAGCAATCAAAATAATCTCTTAAGGTGTCGAAAAATGCAGAACTGCACAGACACTTAAGAGAGAATTAAAGACAGATAATGCAGCCTATATCCACAGGCTACACTGTCCAGTACTTCAACTAGAAATTCCACCAAAAATCCACAAACCGCAAAGCCTGTCCAGATTTCCCTTGCTTTAACAGCAAAAACCCTCTGGAATGATAGAGAGAAAGACCTGGACAGACAAGCCCCATAGGCTGCCATTATGTGGCTCAAAACAGGATACTATGCCTTTAAGAGAACCTTCCAGAACTTCACAGTATCCCAGAATGCACTGCAGGTCCCTTTTACTTTCAGTTCTTTTTTCCGGCTCCTGCTAGCAGGACCCTGGAGCATTGAGCTCTCCCTTTTGGGATTTATTTTTGGGATTTCTCACTTTTTCAAGTATTTTTTGGTACTTTGTTCAAAGTACTTTGGTTTATTCTTCTTTGGTGTGCTTTTGGGGCAGTCTTTTTTGTCGAATATGCCTGCTTTATTTGACAAATGCCCGGAGTGTTCCAGGAAGAAGGCCAAGACTGACCCACATGAAGTGTGTATCCTCTGCCTTCCCTCCTCTCATAACCCTGATGAGTGTGAGATCTGCCAGGGATTTACAACCAGGACCCTGAGAGACAGAAAGAAGATCAGGCTCCAAGGCATGGAGGAGAGAAGACTGCAAGCACGAGGTGGGTCTGGAGGGGCACATCTGCCCATGCTGAGGCCTCTGGGGGGCTCCCCAGAGGCAGGAAGTCCAGCAAGCGTCTCCATTCTCCGTCGGCGTCCATTGCACCGACTACGGCGTCGAGAGGGATGACTACAGTCTGTT
The DNA here is from genome assembly GCF_964261635.1 of Lissotriton helveticus. Classification (NCBI taxonomy): domain Eukaryota; kingdom Metazoa; phylum Chordata; class Amphibia; order Caudata; family Salamandridae; genus Lissotriton; species Lissotriton helveticus. Next base: position 686,096,221 of record NC_136071.1, on the reverse strand, counting down.
CCCCGTCTCCCCAGGGCTCTGGGTCGAAGCGACGTTCGGCGTCGAGGGATCTGAACAGACCGACGTCACCGGTGACTGTTTCGTCGTCGTCGTCGTCGAGGACTAGACGTCGACGGGTGGCCCGGCGTCGGCGCTCGCCGTCGTGGCGACACCGCCATTCGCCGTTGGCGAAAAGGAGAAGATCGTTGTCGAGGGGATCCTCGGCGTCGAGGGGGCGATCGCCGTCGAGGCGCAAGAGATCGCCGTCGAGGAAGAGATCGCCGTCGAGGCACAGGAAGCCGTCGAGGCGAAGACGATCGACGTCGAGGCGGAACCGTTCGGCGTCGAGGGACAGGCGTTCGCTGTCGAGGAAGCGCAGTTCGACGCCGAGGGGCCGACGCTCTCCGTCGGGTCGCCGTTCTTCGACGCAGGAACGGTGCAGAAGGAGTTTGGGTGCCAGGAGTCAGTCTGATAGGCGTCCAGTGCCTAGGAGAGACTCTCTCACTTCCCCGCCTGACAGGGAGGGCGGGTCACCGGGCTCGGTGTACTCCCTTGTGTATACCCCTCCTAAGCCGTGGACAGTGACGCCTCCTCCTCCGCCTCCTTTGACGAGAGGGCTTCCTCCGCGGATCCCTACCCCGCCGCCTCTACCACCTCGGCCTCAGCCTCAACCTCAGCTGCCGGTTGACAAGCCTCCACCGCTTCCTCCGAGGTCGGTTTCCCTGCCCAGGTACCCGACTCCTCCGAAGGGGACCCCTCGGCCGAGGGGACCACCCAAGCCACAGTCTCCTGTCCCGGTGGAACCGGCAGGGCGACCTAAGCCACAGAAGTCGCGATTCCGCTCCGGACAGAGAGGGAGGTCGCGCAGTCGTCACAGATCCTCGACGAGGTCCAGACGGCGCCACAGGAGGCGCGGTTCACGGTCCCGCACAGGCTCTTCCAGGACGAGGTCCTACTCCCCGACCTTGTCAGACTCCCCGGGGACTAGGGTGTCTCCCGTGGATGACATCAGCACGTTCCAGGATGTTCTCCTGAGGGGTGCAGCGAAATTAGGAATCACGGTGACGGCTCCCACACCTACGACGTCCGTGATCTTTGAGACACTTCACAAGAAACATTTGTCTCGCCCTCTGCTGCCGCTCGTGCCAGGCTTGGTAGAGCCAGCGGAGGAGCTGTTCCTTACGCCTGCAGTAACGAGAGCTGCTCCATCCCGTCTGCTGAAGAAATATAGGGCTCCGGATTCCGACCCGACTTTTCTAAGGTCTGACACGGTTCTGGACTCCGTTATAGTGGCGGCAGCCAGAAAACAACATTCTACCTCTCCGTCTTCTACCGTGATAAGGAGAGCCGATGGATCGACTCTAATGGCAGGAAGGCTTGTGGGACAGCAGCTACAGCCATGAAGACCGCTAGCGATACTGCTCTGCTGGGACGGTACGATCGTTCCCTGTGGGAATCTCTCCAGCAGTTCACGGAACTCCTGCCACGAGACAAGAGGGAGGATTTCCTAGAGATCCTGAAGGAAGGGATGCTGGTGTCGAACCAGGTTATCAGCGCGGCTGCGGATGGTTCCCTGTTGGCGGCCCATGGTTACTGTCATGGGATCAACCAGCGACGACATGCTTGGCTCAGGCTCACATCACTCAAGCCGGAGGCCCAGCAGAGAGTGGCTAATCTGCCTTTCTCGGGGGAGACCCTGTTCGGAAAACATGCGGATGATGAGATGGCCTGCATGAAGGCGGAGGCAGAGACTTTGACGGCTGTGGGCTTGGAGAAGCCCAAAGAAAAGAAAGCCTATCGCCCGTTCCAGAGACGGTTCGGGGCGCAGGGCCGAGGGCGAGGACAGGCTTCGGGACAGCAGCAGCAACAACAGCAGCAGTTCCGGAGGCCCTTCCAGAAACGCCAGAAGGGTAGAGGAGGTCAGCAGTCCTCTACAGCGAACAAGGGCGCGGCCGGGTCTCGACCCTGAGCTGTTACTTCCCCTTCATCCGTTACCCGCTCCGGTGGGGGGGAAGCGTCCAATTTTTTCTGGCAGAGTGGAGAAAAATTACTCGGGACAAGTGGGTGCTGAATATTGTTTGCAATGGATACAGTCTTCGGTTCACCGGCGCGCCTCCATCTATCCCTCCAGTCAGCTCGCAGTTTCAGCTGCGCGAGCTCCAGGCGGAGGCCGATATCCTGTTGAGGAAGAAGGCGCTAGAAGACATACCTCTGTCTCAAAGAGGAAGAGGTCTGTACTCCCGGTTCTTTCTGGTCCGCAAGAAGGACAAGAACGAGTTCAGGCCCATTCTGGATTTGCGACAAGCAAACAAGTGGATTCGCAGAGAGAAGTTTCGCATGCTGTCGTTGCATCAGATTTATCCTAAGCTGCAACAGGGAGACTGGCTGTGTGCCATAGATCTTCAGGAAGAATACTTCCATGTGCCCATTGCACACAAACACAGGAAGTTCCTGCGGTTCCAAGTCAGCGCCAATCATTATCAGTACACAGTACTGCCATTCGGATTGAAGTCTGCGCCCAGGACGTTCTCGAAGTGCATGGCAGTGGTAGCCGCACACCTAAGGAAGAACAGGGTGTTTGTCTACCCGTACCTGGACGATTGGTTGATCAAGGCCTCCTCCTTCTCGGAAGCTCAAGCGCACTTCCGGAAGACGTGCGTTCTCTTGAACAAGCTGGGGTTGCAGATCAACATGTCCAAGTCTGTTCCGACTCCGGTCCAGTGCATACAGTACTAGGGAGCCTCCATCAATACGCTGTCAGCAAGCGTGCCTCCTTCGGAGGAGAGACGGTTATCACTCCTTCGGAAGGCTCAGGCTCTTATGACCACTCCATCTACAACAGTGAGGACGGTGTCTTCTCTACTGGGGTCGATGGCCTCTTGTATCTTCCTCACGCCACACGCACGGCTGCACATGAGACCATTGCAGGAGTGCTTGGAGGATCAGTGGGATCAGAGGAAAGGATCTTGGGACGACAAGATACGACTGTCTCTGCATGCTCTTCAGTCTCTGAAGTGGTGGTGTTCAGCGAATCTCCTGAGAGGGGTTCCCTTCCACAAGGACATCCCCACGCAGACTATTGTGACGGATGCGTCTCTCCACGGCTGGGAGGCGCACTCCGGATACCTACAGATTCAGGGGACGTGGTCCCAGATGGAGTCCACGTACCAAATCAATTTCCTGGAACTCAGAGCTGTTCACTTGGCACTGAAGGCCTTTCTTCCGTCCTTCTGGACCAACTCTTTGCTTGTTCAGACAGACAATACGACAACGATGTATTATCTCAACAAGCAGGGGGGGTCGAGATCGCGCACTCTGTCGCAGGAGGCGCAGGCGATCTGGCATTGGCTTCTGGCCAGAGGACTGACGATAATGGCCACCCATCTACCAGGTGTGCAGAATGTTCAGGCGGACGCACTGAGCAGACTGATCCAGGAAAACCACGAATGGGTCATAAACGACGAAGTACTAGGAGAAGTCTTCGCAAGGTGGGGGACTCCAGACGTAGATCTGTTCGCCACCGCCGAAAACCGCAAATGCCGAGACTTCGCCTCCAGGTACTACCAACCTGGGACGCTGGGGAATGCGCTATGGATCGACTGGTCGAACAACTTTCTGTACGCTTTTCCACCCATTCCCCTGATTCCGACGGTGCTCATCAAACTGTCCCAGTCCAAGGCACGGATGGTCCTGATTGCCCCGGAATGGCCCAGACAGTGGTGGTTCACGGACCTACTTCACCGGTCGCTCCTTCCTCACGAAGTTCGGGGGGCAGATGTTGCACCCCAACCTCTCGTCTTTGAGTTTGGTGGCATGGCTCCTGAGATAGTGCAATATGGCCATCTGAATCTACCAGATGATTGCATGGACATACTGAAGGAGGCTAAGCGACCTTCCACTAGGACTTCTTATGCTTACAAGTGGAAGAGGTTTTGCATCTGGTGCATGTCTAAGAACTATGACCCGACGGCATGCAAGGAAGATGTCATCGTTCCATATCTTCTACATCTGGCGCAGTCTGGCCTTAATGTCCTTTCCATTAAGGTTCATCTGGCTGCTTTGACTGCCTACAGGAAATGCCCTTCACAGACTTCCTTCTTTCAGATCCCTGTGATCAAAGATTTTTTGGAAGGTTTGAAGAAAGTGTTCCCTCCTGTCCGGCTTCCTTCGCCTTCAGGGGAATTGAATGTGGTGCTGTCCAGATTGATGGAGCCTTTTGAACCTATTCATAAGGCTTCGTTGCAGCACCTATCCTGGAAGGCGGCGTTCCTCGTGGCCATTACATCGGCCCGCAGGGTGAGTGAAATTCAGGCGTTGTGTTGCCAAGAACCTTATACTGTATTTCATGCTGCTAAGGTTGTTATGCGTACTCACCCTAAATTTCTTCCTAAAGTTATATCTGACTTTCATGTTAACCAGGCCATAACTTTGCCTACGTTTTTTCAGAATCCTTCCTCTCCAGCGGAAAGGTCCCTGCATTCCCTGGATGTTAGGAGGGTGTTGAAATTTTATCTGGATAAAACCAAGGATATTCGTAGGTCAGACCAATTGTTTATCAATTATGGATCAGTCAGGACAGGTCTTGCTACCTCTAAACAGTCCATTTCGAGGTGGATTGTGTCCTGTATACAGTTGTGTTACCAAAAAGCTGGTAAGACCTTCGGGGGAAACCTAAGACTCATTCCACCAGGGGCAAAGCTGCCACGACTGCTTTGCTCTGTAATGTTCCAATTGCAGAGATCTGCAAGGCGGCCACTTGGAAGTCGGTCCATACCTTTGCTAAGCATTACTGCCTGGACACTGATGCCAGGGCAGACGCTCAGGTTGGGCAGGCTTCGCTGCGAAATCTGTTCGCACAGTAGTGGTGTTATTTCTCTTTTCTCCACCGCCGCTTTGGTGTGGGGATGGGCTTGCCATTCTATTCACTAGATTATGAGATCCCCTACTACAGAAGGAGTAGTTTCTGTCCTGTAACTCCAGTTCTGTAGTAGGGGTATCTCTGTTATAGTCATAAGCGCCCGCCCGCCTCCCCGTTGGAGAGAGATATTCATGTAAGGAATGCTACAGGTCTGGCGTGTTACGCCTTCAAAAAGAACTGAAAGTAAAAGGGACCTGCAGTGCATTCTGGGATACTGTGAAGTTCTGGAAGGTTCTCTTCAAGGCACAGTATCCCGTTTTGAGCCACATAATGGCAGCCTATGGGGCTTGTCTGTCCAGGTCTTTTTCTCTATCATTCCAGAGGGGTTTTGCTGTTAAAGCAAGGGAAATCTGGTCAGGCTTTGCTGTTTGTGGATTTTTGGTGGAATTTCTAGTTGAAGTACTGGACAGTGTAGCCTGTGGATATAGGCTGCATTATCTGTCTTTAATTCTCTATTAAGTGTCTGTGCAGTTCTGCATTTTTCGACACCGTAAGAGATTATTTTGATTGCTCCGGGGTCCACGCACATGGGCGGGACTATTCACTAGATTATGACTATACACAGAGATCCCCTACTACAGAACCAGTAGACTGACGGTACCATTCATTTATCTGAGCCTCATGAAGTTAATTCCTTACTTTTAAATTACAAAATAAACACCAAAGAACAAATGGAGAAAATATTTATAACTCCATCACTTATCAATTCTGGACAAATTTCTGTACAAATGGGGATTCCTTTGAAAATGAGGACAGGAAAAACAACCTTAAGAGATTATTTTGATTGCTCCGGGGTCCACGCACATGGGCGGGACTATTCACTAGATTATGACTATAACAGAGATACCCCTACTACAGAACTGGAGTTACAGGACAGAAACTACTCCTTTTGTTTCTTCTTGATAATTTCCTCTCTTGGGTCAGTTCAAATCCCCTCTGTTGTACCCCATTGATGTCCCTCAGAAGATTCTTGATGTTAAAGAGGCACACTTGATTTTGAAGTGTCTCTCAGAAGCTATGGCTGTGTATGGGTGTTTGTAGACATCTATAGAGCATTACCAAGGTGCTAACACCTTTACTCAACAAAATTATTGACACCGGCAAATTTCCGTGCAGTTGGAAAAAGGCCTGTATCAGACCCATTATTAAAAAGGAGAATCTAGACCCTTCCGTGCCCAAGAACTACCGTCCTATCTCTTGCTTACCCCTGCCCGCAAAAATACTGGAAAAGGCTATGAACCAAGAGATCATGAAATATCTAGACGAAAAGAAACTGTTAGACCCCTCACAACACGGCTTCAGACCATACCATTCCACGGAATCTGCTCTCATTGTGGCCACAGAAAACATTCGCAAGGCTATGGACGAAGGTGGCCGAACAGCCCTGATTTTATTGGACTTAACGGCGGCCTTCGACACTGTTAACCACTCCGTCCTGGTAAAGAGATTAGCCACCCTGGGTTTTACAGGCAATGCTCTAACCCTGATTACCTCCTTTTTGGACTCACGAATTCAGCAGGTACACTGGAATGGGCTACAGTCAGCTGAATTTTCCCTTCCTGGCGGAGTCCCACAGGGTTCGGCCCTATCGCCCACACTTTTTAATTTATATGTTACTCCTCTGGCAGCACTGATCAGATCCTATGGCCTACAGTTGGTGTCCTACGCTGATGACACTCAAATTGTAGTGTCAAACTCACAATCTATTGAAACCATAGCGCAGCGTTTTAGAAATTGTCTCACTGGAGTGAGAGAGTGGATGAGCCACAATTTTCTAAGACTAAATACGGACAAAACGGAAATCATCGAGTTTGGTCAAAAACCGTCCGTTTGGAGTGACCTATGGTGGCCTCCAGAGGCAGGGTCCTGTCCGGTCCCAGTTGACAAGGTCAGAAACCTTGGGTTTGTATTTGACAAGGACCTTTCAGGCAGGGCACAGATCAACCAAGTGACTTCGACCTGTTTCTTTAAACTTAAGGTGCTTAGAAAGATTCTGCCCTACATCCCGATTACACTAAGAAAGGTGGTGATGGGAGCCCTGGTCCTGTCCTGTCCCGGGTAGATTATTGCAACTCACTCTACCTGGGAGCAGGAGAGAAACAACTCACAAAGCTGCAAGCCATCCAAAATGCTGCGGCAAGAGTGCTGCTAAATCTTCCCAAGCGGCACCCTACATCCAAATCCATTCGGGAGCTTCACTGGCTCCCGGTTAGGCGCCGTGTTCAATTCAAGGCACTTTGTTTGGTACACAGATCACTGTATGGAAGAGGACCTGACGAATTCATCACATTACTACCTCGCTATGCACCCTCCAGAACTTTGAGGTCAGCCAATCAGGATCTGGTGTGCCAGCCAAGAATAAACAGAGCTCGGTGGGGAGGCAAATCCTTTTCCCACCAAGCCTCCAAGTTGTGGAACTCCCTGCCCCTCCTGCTGCGTGCGCAAAAGTCCAAAATATGCTTTAGAAAGGCCTTAAAAACCTGGCTCTTCACTCAGTCCTAGGCCTGTCCCACTGTGCTTTAAGTGATTCTCAGCGCCAAGACGCCGCGGCATTCGTGCGCTCTACAAGAATTTCAGTCAGTCAGTCAGTCAGTCATAGACAAGCTGAATAATGGCTTAATACTGGAAACAGACCATGGCATTCAGGCGTAGGTTTGTCGATTCAGTCCATGTTAGCTTAGACCATCCATTCTTTGAGGTCTGTGACATCAAGTGAGGTCTCAGATTCAGCAGAGACTCCAGCATTAGCAGAGGCTGCGAGGCCAGTAAGGAGCTCTGCATCAGCAGAGGATGTTATGACAGAAGGGAACCATGACTCTAGAAGATGCAAGGTTTTCATTGAACACCATCAGTCACAGTAATGTCATAAAGAGGTAGTAATCTCATCGGTGACAGTGAGGTCAAGAGATGTCATGGAAGGACAAATTAAACCATAATGTTCAGAGAGTCTGATGTCAAGATGGATTACAATGACCAGGGTGACCAACTCGAGACTGCTTCACATAGACATGAAATGGCATTAACAAACATTGAGAAATGTGTTATTTCTTTATGATGCTACCAGGGCCAGGTAATATGTAGATTTATCTATGTCTATAGATGACATAGGTAAACATGAAGTAAAGGTATCTCTGTTACCAATTGGTCTATGGCAAATGTCTCCTGATGTAGTATTAGTAATTTTAATTTCCAGTTTTCATAGAGACTAAAATGTCCGTAATATTTCCTGGAAGAGGGTCCTCCTTGATAAACGGTGTCTAGTGTCTAACGCTCCACCATAGAAGTCTTGGCTTGTGGGTGGGCCAAGGGCCTAAGACTGGAAAGGGCCAAAAACATAGGGATTAATGGTAAAGCACAGTGAATTCTAGGGCACTACATTTAAAAAAAAATGTTTTTAACAGATTCTGCATTGGACAGCCACACAAGTGAGGTATCAATTTACTGTGGAGACCAAGGGGAACCCTGGGTGGTAGGAAAATTGTACCGGCACAGCAACTCCCACCCCATACCCCCCCCCCTTCCGAAATGTGAGAAAAATTAGATTTTATCTTGTGTGCAAGATTTGAGGTTTACAGGGGATTGTGGGTAAGAAAACATTGGGGGATCGACGCAAGCCACGCATCCTTGGACGCCCCCACGTGCCCAATTTTCGGAAATGTCTGGGTTTGGTAGGTTTCCCTAGATGGTCGCCTAGCCCGGGATTAAAAACACAGTTGGCCCCCTTGCAAAATCACGTTGTTTTGTGATGCATAATTTTGATGTCTCCACAATACTTTTTGGGGCCTTCCCTGTCACGTGTACTTGGCCAACCCACACAAGTGAGGTACCCTTTTTATCGGGAGACCTAGGGGAACGCTGGGTGGTAGGACATTTGTGTTAGCCTAGTGATCCCACAATTTTAACAAAAAGGAAATGTGTGGATAATTAGATTTTTTTTAAGCTAAATTTGAGGTTTGCAGGGAATTCTGGGTAAGAAAACATTGGGGGTCCATGTAAGCTACACCTCGCTGGACTCCCCCGGGTGTCTAGTTTTTAGAAATGTCTGGGTTTGATATGTTTCCCAAGATGGCCGCCTAGCCCAGGATCAAAAACACAGGTGCCCCCTTGCATAACTAGGTTGTTTTGTGATGCATAATTTTGATGTTTCCATAATACAATTTGGGTCCTTCCCTGTCCTGGGTACTCGGCCCACCCACACAAGTGAGGTACCATATTTATTGGGAGACTTGTGGGAATGCTGGGTGGTAGGAAATTTGTGCTGACCCGATGAGTCCACAACTCTCCCACACACAAATGTGAGAAAAATGTATTGTTTTTGCCAAATTTGACGTTTGCTGGGGATTCTGGGTAGAAAAATGTTGGGGAATCCATGCAAGCCACACATCCTTGGACTCCCCGGGTGTCTAGTTTTCAGAAATGTCTGGGTTTGATATGTTTCCCTAGATGGCAGCCTAGCCCCTGACCTACATTTTCACAAAGAATGAATCCCTGGGGTCTGGTGTGCTTTTTACCCCCGGGGGCAGATCGGGGGTGATAACCCCCATCTGACTTGGGGGTGGCGGGTGGTGGCAGAAAGATGTTGGGGATGGGGGCATTGGTCTGCCCATTGTGGGAAGCCCCACCCCTCTTTCCTAAAAATACTAAAAACTTCACTGGCGCCTAGTGGGCTTTCTGCCCCCCTCCCGGGTAGATCGGTACTACTGCCCCCTTCTGCACCCCTGGGGGGGGGGGGGGGCAGAAAGACTTTGACAAATATTTTTGGGAGGGGTGGGGGCATTATTGTGTCCATTTAGGGCAGCCCCCACCCCTAAGTATCAAAGAAAATATAATCCCCAGTGTCCAGTGGACTTTCAGCCCACATAGGGGGCCGATCGGGTGAGAGGGTAGCAGAAAGACTCCCTTTAGTGTTGGGGTGGGGGCATTGGTATGCCTATTGTGGGCAGCTCACACCCCTCATTTGTTAAAAAAAAAATCCTGGTGCCTAGTTTGCCTTCTGACCGGAGCTATTGGCCCCATCTGCACCCATGGGGGGGGGGGGGGGGCAGAAATACTGTTGCTTGGTCTTGGGGGGGGTGGGGGCATTATTGTGCCTATTTAGGGCAGCCCCCAACCCTAAACATTGAAATAAAAGAATCTCTGGTGCCTTGTGTGCTTTCTGCCCCCCCGGGGGGGGGGGGGTCGGCAGATTTCCTGACTTTGCCCAGGTTACAATGGGGGATGCTCCCCTCTCCCTGGTGCCTAGTGGGTGGATCCCTGCTTGGGGAATCGCCCTCCTGCAGGGATCCTCTAAAGCACGGGTACTCCTAATACGGCCCGCGGGCCACCAGCTGCCCGGCAAGCCTTCCTGGGCGGCCCGCAGACCTTGCAGACGCCTGTGTTTTAAAATAAATAATTAAATTGTGTTAGCAAATACCGCTGCAGCAGCGCAGACTCTGCTTTGTGGGGGCCGAGGAATTCCAGTGATTGTCAGAGGGAAGCTGCAGGGGCGCTAAGAGGTGAAATTCAACAAAGCCTCATTAACATGTAAATGGTCTTTTAAAGACCTGTGAAGTACTTGGTGCTGAGGGCTGACGCAGACCCACAGGTGAGATGACAGAGGGTGAGTGAGAGAGAAGTAGACAGAGGGAGGGAGAGGAAGGGAGACAGAGAGAGACAGAGAGATGGAGGAAGAGAGTGAGACAGAGGGAGACCGAGGGAGGAAGGGGAACAGTGGGAGACAGAGTGGGAGACAGACGGACGGAGTGGGAGACGGAGGGAGAAGGAGGGAGAAGGAGGGAGACGGAGGGAGACGGAGGGAGGAGGGAGACGGAGGGAGGAGGGAGACGGAGGGAGTGGGAGGGAGACGGAGGGAGTGGGAGGGAGACGGAGGGAGTGGGAGGGAGACGGAGAAGGAGGGAGACGGAGAGGGAGGGAGGGAGACGGAGAGGGAGGGGGAGTGACAGAGGGAAGAGGGCGATGGAGGGAGGGCGACGGAGGGAGGGCTACGGAGGGAGGGAGGAGGGAGACGGAGGGAGTGGGAGGGAGACGGAGAAGGAGGGAGACGGAGAGGGAGGGAGGGAGACGGAGAGGGAGGGGGAGTGACAGAGGGAAGAGGGCGACGGAGGGAGGGCGACGGAGGGAGGGCGACGGAGGGAGGGCGACGGAGGGAGGGCGACGGAGGGAGGGCTACGGAGGGAGGGAGATGGAGGGAGGAGGGAGACGGAGGGAGACGGAGGGAGGAGGAAGGGAGGGAGACAGAGGGAGGAGGAAGGGAGGAGACGAAGGGAGGGAGACGGAGGGAGGGAGACGGGGAGGGAGATAGGGAGGGAGGGAAGAGGGCGACAGAGGGAAGAGGGCGACAGAGGGAGGGAGAGAGAGAGAGAGGGAGGGAGAGAGGGAGGGGGTGAGAGAGAGAGAGAGAGAGAGAAAGAGATGTGTGTATCCTGGGTCTGGTAGCTCAGTGGAGGAAGGCGTCTGCTGCAGGGACTTGTGTTCAACCTCATGGTCACAATTTTTTTTGCTTTAGCCCCGCCCCCCACTGACCCCGCCTCCACTGGTGCGGCCCTCGGCCACAAACCACACTGTAAATTTGGCCTCCGAGAGAAGGTTTGTGAGTATCCATGCTCTAGAGATTCTCCCCTTTCTATTGGTACCTCTCCCAGTTGTGTTGGTGCTCAGGGGGCTGAGATAGCCCCACGAGCACCAAAGCACTTAAACTGAAATGAGCGGATCGGCTTATTTCAGTTTCATTTGTATTGACGCCAGCGCGCCATGGGCGCGATAGTCATTACATATTAAAAACAAGCATTAGAAATGCAATAGGTCTCGGATTTTTTGAGTTAGAACTAATGGAATTGTAAATGGCAATGTCTTTTAGCCGTGGGTTATGGAGTGTATGCATGTGGTGTGTAGTGGAAATATGTGTGTTGGATTGGAATATTAGGAATGGTGGCATGCTGCGATGTATATGTTTAAAAGTAAAGGGCACCATATCGCAATTGCTACAATAGTTAATTGTGGATGCGTTAACAATTGATATGTGCACCGATGGGTGGTGCTGTGTGTGCCTGTAGAAATTGTGCACTGTTGGCTGCTGGTGTGTGCGCCTAGTTAAAGCATGCACTGACGACTGGTGTTGTGTGTGACTCGTGAAAGTGTGCCGTGACGGCTGGTGGTGTGTGTGTGTGTTTGATGAAAGCATGCACAGACATTTGGTGTTGTGTGCGTGGTGAAAGCCTGCACTGATGTCTGGTGGTGTTTGTGCTTGATGAAAGCGTACATTGATGGCTGGTGGTGTTTGCGCCTGGTGAAAGGGTGCACTGACGGCTGGTGGTGTGTGGTTGTGTGTGTAGTGGTGAGTGTGTGGTAGTGAGTGGTGATGAGTGTGTGCTGGTGAGAGGCTGGTGTGTGTGTGTGTGTGTGTGTGTGAGTGTGGTATGTGTGTGTGGTGTGGTGTTTTGTGTGTGGTCTTATGTATGTGTGTTGTGGACTTAGTTTGAGTGTTCGTCTTCTGCACACTCACACAGTGCCCCTACACACTCATACACTGCTCTCCCTGCACACTCACACTGTTCACCCTGCATAGTCGCACACTGTTCATCCTGCACACTCACACACTATGCACCCTGCACACTTACACACTGTTCACCCTGCACACTCACACACTGTTTACCTTGCACACTCACACACTGCAGTCACTGTCACTCTGCAGTCACTGTTACTCTGCAGTCACACTCACACACTGCAGTCACACTCACTCTGCAGTCACGCTAACGCTGCAGTCACTCTGCAGTCATACTCACTCTGCAGTCATTCTGCACTCGCACTCACTCTGTACCTGCACTCACTCTGCACCTGCACTCACTCTACACACACTCTCCAATCACACTCACTCTGCAGTTACTCTGCAGTCACACTCACGCTGCAGTCACTCTGCAGTCATTCTGCACTTGCACTCACTCCGAAAAACGTTAACTTTGCTTGCACTTTTTTCAGCAAAAAAAAACCGTAACACTTCTATCCCACTTACTTTGCTGAAAAAAACATTTCCAAAAGCTCTGTTGAATTACTTTTCTTTACAACATTTTGTGCAGACCTTTTCTCCTGCAATTAAACATTTCTAATTTCAAGAAAAGCGTCACCTTTCATCGTGGACGTGTACAGAGGATGGTTGTGGGGTTGTCAGCTGCATCTTTTTGCGGTCAGTACCTGTTTCATCCCCTGTACCGGGCCTTTCTCGTCGCTCCTTCTTTTATCCCCGGCCGGCAGGAGGGTGTCGCTCCCCGCGCATGGAATATGAGCATTATTTCACAGGTGGCGGCTCCCTCTCGCCCGCGCCGCTCCGGGTTTATTTCATCTGTCACTTTACAAGCGCGCGCCCGCTGATTATCACCAGGGAAACCGCCGTATACTCTGCGAGTGGGGGGTCCCGACGGGGCTGGGGGGGGGCATAGCGCTGAGTTTTGTAGCGCTCTGTGTAATGGGAGGCACGTGGAAGACTCCTATTACAACGCCCCTGAGGGATGCTTTCGAGAGCGCGCTGTCCCCGCCTCCTTCACTTGAACTGTGAGAACTTGACACCAAAATGATGTCGAACCATTACCTCTAAAGACCATTTAATACTCTGCTTCTGTAAATTACGCTTAATTCTGTACTTTTTGCACAAAATTATGTATTTGCATTTCATGTAACTACGTGAAAGAAAATTCGACAAACTCGCACAAGTCCTGGAGTGAAGGCAAAGTCTGTAGCAGCAAAGCTCCTGGGAAGGAAATGTCGACTTAATTCATGGAGGACCCGGTGTGCGGTGCAAGAAGCCTCACAGGTGGGTCTCGGGGCCTCCGGCAGATGGCAGAGAGCGTGCACCGTGTGATCGTGGGGAGGCTTGTGAGATGTCTCGGTAAAGCATGGGTCAAAAACTGAAATCGGGGCTCTGTAGATGCGCCTTCCGAGTTTTCGAGATGCTTAAGGGTGTGTCTAGTTATTAATGTGTACGGCAAGGATAGAAAGCGCAGTCATCGTGTTCAGCTTTTCCACTACACAATCAAGATTTGGCCGGGATGGGAGCCAGCATGCACACACACACACAGCTTAAATAAAAACAAACTGGAGACTGGTGCACGCGCGCCCAGCATCTGTCTTCAATTACCGCGGGCCCTGACAGCTGGTAATTGAAGACATATGCCCTTCTGCCCTCCTGCTGCGCGTGTCCGCACAGAATATGCACTAGGCGGAGCAACTCTAACGCATATGGCCTATTGCGTGCTGGCTTGTAAAAACACACGCATGCGAGGCCCAATTGCCATTCAGCTGCCAAAAATAACCAGCAAAAATCACGAGCTTTCTGGAATTCAAGGGTACGATTTTCGAAGCCCTCACAAAAGGACTCTTAAGCCACGCCCACTTCGTGGGACGTAGGCCGAGCCCTAAAAATGCCTCAGGAGCTTGGGGAAGCTCTTCCCCTCCTCCAGATGCCAAAAATAAAAAAAAGGAAATCCCTCTGCTGAAAACCGCAGAGGGATTCTGCGCTGGTGTCACACGGACTTAACGGTTACGTCCATGGCACACCAGCACTGCAGCCATGGACGTAACCGTTACACCCATGGCACGAACCGGTTGATGAAGGTGGGAGGTATATTAAATATTCCCAGGACTGAAACATATAAACCCAATCTAACGAGATGAATGCCTGTTAAAGGTCCTATGAGAGGCAACCAGCATTTTGGAATGAATCATGCACAATCTCCATCACCTGGTATAAACGTCTAATGTTCAGGAAGGTGCTCCGGCTGGGAACAAAGCTGTAGTGGCCAATAGTGACCTATTCAGGGAGTAGAGGGAATAGCCTCAAGGCTAACATTTTGCTAAGGATCTTATACTCTGAAGTTAAAAAGGAGAGTGGTCTATATGAGGAGAAGTCATCTGGGGTCCAGCCTGGTTTAAGCAGAGAGGTGACTAAAGCCTTTTTGGTGGTTCGGGGTAAAGTACTAGCTTCCACGGACGCCATGAAGAATTTCTCCAAATGTGAAACTAATCAGGAGGCAAAGGTTGAGTAGAATTCAATCTGCAAGCCTTCTATTCCTGGTGTTTTATTGTGTTCCATCTCTTTTATTGCTCGTCATAATTCTCTAGGTGTTAAGGGTGCCTCTTACGATGTTTGGGCTGGCTGTGAAATCCGAGGACGTCAGAGGCTACAGAGGAAGTTGTTTCTGTTAGTAGGGAGGTAGTGTTATTAGGGCCCTGTAGACCTCAGTGTCAGATGAATGGAAGGCTTTATTAATCTCTGCTTGTGCAGTGTAATTTTTTCCAGACAGTGTTTTGGACAGGATCGGGATTGGACCGTGGTGAACGTATTTTGCAGGCAAGCAATGTTCCAGCCCAGTCTCCCTCGAAGTGGATTTGTTGTGTATATAACCTAAAAACAATTAGCAGCAGACGTTCTTATAGTTCTGTATGACGTATCCTAGTGTTTCGGACGTCCTCTAGGCGTGTGGAGTCCTGCATTGACTCGTGTTCAAGAGCTTCCAACTGCATGTCTGTGTAAGGTTGATGGATAAATGTACTTACTGAGGTTTTGCAGCCTGGGTGTGCCTCATCTGAGCCCTTACTTCCATTAATGAAACCCTGCCCAACATATTAATGGGCAGTTGAGCTAAGCCTTACTCTTGCTGACCAATTAGCAGGCAAGTGGCCAGATGTCACAGTCTGGAGCCTGGTGACCCATTATCTTATGCAGCAATTTGGTGGTCCAGGCTTCTGCCAGCAAAGCAAATCCTTATTCATTCCCCACAACTCCTCCAGACAGGAAGTTTAAAAGGATTAAGGCATTCAGGAAGTGAATGTTCGCTTCGACCAGTTTGGCATGAGGACGGTCAACTCAGTCTGCCTGTAAATACTTTGTATGCATTTTGCCAGTGAAATTATGCAAGTGGTCCCGGAGACGTTTTGGTCCATTTTGTGTCACATCATTCAGGACTGTCGGGATACCGCCAAGTATGTAATGAGGGTTGTCCTTCGTACTACTGACTGGAGTGAGTGGTGGGCACAAGTGTGGTACTCCACCACATGTGTGGATGTGATCTACTGTCTTTTCTGGAGATAAGCAGGCATCCTTTATGGCTATGTCTTTCGATGGGTCCCACCTGTTATCCGAAAAGGATGACTCTGCCCTTGAACAGTCTAAAGAAAGCTGAGCCACAGTATGTTTATTCGGCATTTCTATGCCTGCTCATCTGTTTCTCCTCTTCCGAGATTACTCCAGAGGGCTGCGCATAGACAGCGTCAGGCTCGTAACAGCCACCCCAGTCCTTTTGTGACAGTGGAAGGGGATCAAGCATATATTGCGCAGGTCATCAAGGACAGAGCTCAGCAGTCCCGGTCTCTGCTGCTTTAGCCTCCAAACCGTTTTAGGTTACCCTTAGTGGCACACATTGGAGGCAAAATCAGGCATTTCTCCCAGGGTGGCAGTCCATCACATCCAACAGATGGGTCCCCCAGATCTTCCAGCAGGGTTATGCATTTCTGTTTCAATCCAACACAGCACAATTTCCTCCTACGTTAGAGTGGCTTTCAGAATAGAACCTTTCCACCTTGCTACAAGAGCTGCAGGGCAATCTACCATTACTTCGAGGGCACTTCGAACTACTGTTACTACGCATTTTTTACTTCGCAGGCAATATTACTTAGCATGCTTTTACTACGCATGCTAGTACTACGCAAATACGTTTAGTTCTCATGTTTGTACTTCGCAAACAACTGCAACTCACCAAGTAGTGTCAAGAGCCCCACGACAGACACCATGTTCACACGTTGAACGTGGTTGGCAGGAAATTTAAAAGGACTTTAAAATCCCCTGACAGACACCATGTTCACGCGTAGAACGTGGTTGGCAAAGTAACGTGGTTGGCAGGAAATTTGAAAGGACTTTAAAATTGCGGCCCGTAAAACAGGTAATTAACAATATTAAATTAATACATTATTCTAAAATATATTGTTTTACTAATTAAAGTGCAGAGAGTTTGGCGCATGTTGAAATGGGTACAAAATATATTAAGAAAATATCATCAAGTATTGTCAAGAGTCCGCCGACAGACACCATATTCACGTGTAGAACGTGGTTGGCAAAACAAACACTGGATATTTAAAAGGACTTTAAAATGGCGGCACGTAAAACAGGTAAGTAATAGTATTGAAATAATACATTAATACATAATAATACATATTTGAGTAATTTAGTTTTATGAATTAAAGAGCAGAGAGTTTGGCGCATGTTGAAATGGGAATAAAATATATTATGAAAATATAAATATAGATAATAGTGTTTTTTTTGTGGGCGTGTTTATTTTAAAATAGAGGGTGTTACAAAAATACTCGGGAATTAAAAATACCTGAGTAATTTTGTTAAATAAAAAAAATTATAAAGTGTGGTTTTAACCCCTTCCATGCTGCCGTCGGCCATTGGCCGACGGCAGCACTACCTCCCCAGTGCTGCCGTCGGCCAATAGCCGACGCGGCCCCGCCCGTTTTGCGGAAGTGCCGCACTTCCGCAAAATCGCAGGAGCAGTAAACGGGTTAAAATACATGATTTCCCAGGGATTTCAATTGAATGAAGAGAGTTAGTTAAATGTAAAAATAACATTAAAAAAAAGATGTAGGTATGTTTAAGAAAGTAAAATGTAAAGGAAAATTAACATTGTGTGTAGTGTAAAAAAAGATAATCTCACGGTTTGACATTGGTTTCAATAAACAAAATTTTCCTTTTTCTATTTTTAGGATTTTGATGAAAGTAGACGTCCTAATGTAACTATGTAATTTTACTAAAATCGCGATGTAGTGGTATGCGCAATAATTCCCAGCGAAGCAAAAGCATTTTTAATCTATTTCAAAGCAGTTACAAACTAAAACCATGCTAAATAAAATCATGCGTAGAAATGCTAAATGCGAAGTAAAAGCAGCGCACTAAAAACATGCGCACTAATGGTATGCGAAGTAACAGCACATATTCGAGCTGCAGGCCTTACCGACCAAAGTGTCCATGCAGAGGGTGCCCCCCTTGGTAGTGTTGGCAGGTTATTACACCCGCTATTTCTTCGTGCCCGCGAAGGATGGGGGCCTTTATCCTAATTTAGGTCTTCGCCTTCTGAATGCTTTCCTGCAGAAGGACAAATTCAAAATGCTTACACTTGCCCAAATTCTGTCTGTCCTGGATCCTTGAGACTCTATATTTGCCCTGGAACTACAGGATATGTACTTTCCTGTGCCAGTCTCGCAGACGTTACCTTCGGTTCAGGGTAGGTTAGGAGCAATGTCCATTTGCCTTGCGCCCTTGAACCGTACCAGAATCCCTTGGGTGTTAATGAAAGTGATGCCAGTGGTCGCTGTCCATCTTCGGAGGTCCAAGATGCCAGTTTTCCCCTGTCTCGATGAAAGGCTTGATCAATGAGCCAAAGTTACTCCTGACTCCTTCACAGAGGCTTACTTTTATAAATGATTTAATGTACACAGTGCAGCTATGAGGCTTCTTGGCCTGCTGGCCTCATGCTTCCTGCATGTCCACTTATTTAGGTGGTGTATGGGGGCTCAGCAGCAAAACCTGAATTCTCAGTGCGCCCAGCACCAAGAAAGCCTGTTGAATTCCATCCAGTTTTCAATGGAGAATTCACAAGATCTGTAGTGGCTTCTCAACTGCATTTGAACCAGCGTCAGCCCCCTTCCCTGCCAAAGTTGATGGTTGTGATATAGGTGTCCCTGCTGGTCTGGGGAGGTCATCTGGAAGAGATGGAAATCTTAGGGGACTGGTCTCTGGTAAAAAAAAAAAAAATCAGCTCCACATAAACCTTTTAAATCGGTAAGCCACCTGCCTGATTTTGAAGGCTTTCCTGCCGTACATCGAGTAAAGCCTGGTGCAGGTTCTCACTGACTGTATCACAGCCATATAGTACTTCAACAAGAAGGGTGGCGTGGTGGCCCTGGCTTCTGTTCCCAGAGGCACGGTGCCTCTGGAGTTGGCTGGCGCATTGGGACATCTTCCTAATTGTGAAAGACCTGGCAGGATTTTAAAATGCCAGGGCAGACAAACTCAGCTAGTTACTCCTGATCGGTTATAAATAGTGGTTGCATCCAGAGGTGATGCAGGGCATATTCCGACTCTGGGGGAGCTCTGGTTGGATCTTTTCAGAACCGTTGAACATGCAGTGTGTTGTATCCTATGTCTTTAATTCTGTAGATTGCTTGTATTTGCATGTATTCTTTGTTCTGCATTCTATGTTCTCTTTGAATGCGTTGCTGTTCGGGCATTCTTCTCCTGGACACGGACTGAACAGCAACTCATTCAAAGCTTTCTTCTTTTGATCATTTATTGGAATTTCAACTTTATAATATAATAATAAATTCCTTATTTAAACATTGAAGTTTATGTTGTTCCTTGATACAACACAGTGTCATAAAAAAACATCTGCTCATTGGAGTTACCTAGGGAACACTCTCTAGGAGATGCATTCAGGCAAGAATGGAGTTAGGGACTCCTGTATGACTTTCTACCTTTGACTCTCTTGTCCCAAGTTCTGAAGATCAGGATGAACTGGGCCCGGGCCATCCTGGGGTTCCAATAATTTTCTGTTAACTAAACTGCTTCGTGAGATCTGACTTGGAAAAACTGGTTCCACAGTGGGTTCACCACCAGGCAACTTGTCGCCACATGTGCAAAGTAATCCAGGCGGTTGCGCGTCAAGCTATTTAGTCATGTGAACCTTAAGGTAAAGGAACTCCTCTCCACTCGATGCACACTCCGTCCTGACTCCTTAACAAACTCACAGAGCTCCCCTGATGCCCTCAGGTTCCACAATCTGGAACATGATGACATCAAGTTGCACATCATAACATGTTACCTTTGGACGTTAAGGAAATCATTTGGAGTGTGACCCTAAAAAACAGTTTAATTCATTGATAATGAAACATGTGCGTCTCTTAACACTTCCCAAATCGCTCCTTCTCCAAGTGAAAATGTCTGTTACCTTCGGATAAGACACTCTGCTAGCTGATCATCTCTTTAAAGGCTTCCAGTGCTGCCTTGCTTTGGAACTCCAGACTCTCCTGCTGGTGGCACTGCTTCCCTGCAATATCCAAGCTACACCTTGGCAATAGATTCAACATTCCTATGTCAGTGATAATGCCACCAGCTTCATTTGTCCTATTTCCCAGCCAATAGCTGGCTTAGACTAACATGGACCTGACCGCAATCACCATCACAAGGGGCAGCACACTAACGTGGATTCCTGGGTACTGTGAACCACTGACAATGTCTGTGGTGTCACCAGATCCACCAGTGTTTCCCACCTCAAATTACTTGAATGGACCCTCTCTTTTCTCACATTCTATTACGTACCTTTATTTGCCAATGGAGCTCACTATTGGAGAACTCAATGATCACGCACGCTCTGATTCCTGGATGGATCTACTTTCTTAATGTGCACAGTATCTTAATTTCCATTAGAAATTCAATATTCCCAGTGTCGTCTCAACCTCTCAATTAATTTATGTACGCATTGGTATTTATGCATTATTATCCATTCACAAACATTTCTGGAAAGCGCCAAGACACTGTACGTAAACAATTGTGTACATAATGTGGATTTTTTCACATTTGAATGTCAATCTATCTTTTATGTTAATGTACACGAATAATTACCCCATGTTGTTAAGTGAGGACATACTCTATTTTAGTTATGTGCAACCGATTTGTTAGGTTTACTTATTAAACATTCTATCCTTTAATTCCAATCTGGATGTAGGTAACTGGTCAGTGCATTACTATGTTACTGTTCGTACAAGTAGCTCAGTTTTCAGTTTTCCAACCAGCGTAAATATATATTTTTCAAGAAGCTGTACTGATTTGACTTGCCGTATATTCCTGAATCATCTCTTCATTTTATGTGTTGCTAGAAATTATTTAGCCATCATTTTTTAATGACCTCTCTGCAACTATTTTACTGTATATCATTTGCTTCTATTTGTATATCTAATGCTTGATTGATTTTATCTCTTTGGAACTAAACTAATGCAGTCTGTCATCAATGTGCGTAATTTAAAAATGTCCTTTTAACCACAGAGAGCCAGAGAGATCTCCTCATCGCAGCATAGTGTCTTGTACAACTGTAAGCACTCAAACTGTCCCTGAGGAGACTACCAGCAAATTTTGGGATGAGCTTTCTCAAGTTGGCCTACCAGATGACATGGATGTCCAAGCCTTATTTGAGCCCACAGGTAACTTCAAATACAAATAAGATTATGACTTTAATTGTTTAAGAACGTATTATGGATAACATTATTTGTAAATTGAAGATTTCGTTCCACATAAACAGTTTTTGGATCGTAATGAAAGGTAGCTAGAGATAGTGTAGTAAAGGTTTATAGGCAGCTTCAGTTGGGACCGATTTAAGTCTGTTGCTGCCCACCATTACCAGCTCTCCATCCCCCCAACAATGTCATAGGACTTACTGACCTCAGCATACCAACTCTGCTGCAGAATCCCTCATATCTCTACTTCAAATGATAAACAAACATAATGAACCCCACACTCAGTACACACAACAGCTTCCTCACAGGCACAATAAAGTAACATCTCTTACATAACTCAAGACCAACAAAACCAAAACATTAAATCTACACAGTCATTGTCAAGATGATCAGGTTGCACAGAACCCTTTCCATCCTAAATAACTTGTATAAATACTGGCAACTCCTTCAAAACCATGCAAGTATTCTTCACCCTTAACAGGTCAACTCCAGACTATATCATATGTCACACCGCCTTCCTCTCCTGATAACACTGCTTCATTCTAAAGTAATTTGACATTTCTTTCACAACTTGATTGAGGTCGACCATTTCCTTGTCCACCCAAGACATGTTAGAGCTAAAACAATTCTGTGCCTCTGACTGTGTATCTTTAAATGATTATTGACCAGTCATACCCTTAAGTACTGGCTTTGAGTTAGCTTTTGCCATCTCAATTTTTAGTTTATCAAATCTTTTGACTTTAGCCAATTATTTATCATCTTTAGTCACACAGTTTAATATATTTTTTTTTTGGTCCTCATCTCACCTTACAAGCCTCTGCGGGTCTTATGAGGCCGCCTTCGTTATCTATCGCCCCTATGGCTTACCGCACTCGCTTGGGTCGTCCGACCGGTCCCATTATTTTGTAAGGGACCATGGTGTAATCATAAGACCAATGATGTTACAGTAATCTTAGGTTCTTACCCCATCTCACAAAGGGGTGCCAAATGTTCGAGATCTTATCCTCCACTCCATCATACTCCAGTCGTGCCATAGAGAATGCAGTTTTAAGCCAATTCTCCCTTTGTGGGGGTAGGGGGTCCTTCCACCTCTTACACACGTCCCTTCTTGCCAACAATATCAAGTTCAGTAGTAAACCCCTATCTTTCTGCGAGAGGTTCTGGCTGAGGCGACCATCATCTCCAAAGAATACCAGTTGCATATTTATTAGGTCTCGCCTGTCGATGCGCATGCGCATCGAGCAAGGCGAGAGTATTGCGAGTTATCCACTCTTTATCCACACTGCAAGGAATCGTGGCGATTCCTTGCAGTGCCCGTGACTTTTAAGGTCAATGCGCATGCGCATTAAGCTTATGCGCATGCGCATTGACCTTAAAAGTCACGGGCGCGTGCATGTCCGTCTTTGTTTACCGTGTCGCATTTCTCCTCCCCCCTCCCCTCTCTTCCCTTCGGCTTGTTTGTTGATTTGACCCGCTCCGCCCCCTCCCCTTCCCACCGTGTCGCATTTCTCCTCCCCCCGCCCCTCTCTTCCCTCCGGCTTCGTTTTTTTTTTTGTTTATTTTACCCGCCGTGTCTCCGATCCTTTCGCTTGTTTATTTGAATGAGCGTTTCCCTGGCTTAGAGCGGCACCCAATTCATGGGTGCCTTACTTTAATGTATACAGATGCTTGCTCTCCTCCCTTTGTGAGTGTTTCTCTGGCTCAGGCAAGCATGCTGCTGGCTTTCACGTTCCTGTAGCTGTACCCTTTACATCCGTGTTCCTAACCTTACTGCTTCAGACTATTAAGCCACCTTCACACCACCAGCCCCCTTTAGCAGCCCACGCATGCTCCTCCGCACAGAGGTTCCAATCACAGTAACTGCATGCCACAGCTTCTTCGTAACTAACGTCCTCCTGTGCCGTGAACCTCAGAGAACGAACAAGAAAGAGGTTACTGGAGGTTCTTTCAGTGGGTACACACTCTCCCTGAAATCTCAGCTGAGGGGCACCGACAGCGAAACTGGTTAATGCAATCTAGTATCGCATTTCTCCTCCCCCCTCCCCTCTCTTCCCTTCGGCTTGTTTGTTGATTTGACCCGCTCCGCCCCCTCCCCTTCCCACCGTGTCGCATTTCTCCTCCCCTCTCTTCCCTCCGGCTTCGTTTTTTTTTTTGTTTATTTTACCCGCCGTGTCTCCGATCCTTTCGCTTGTTTATTTGAATGAGCGTTTCCCTGGCTTAGAGCGGCACCCAATTCATGGGTGCCTTACTTTAATGTATACAGATGCTTGCTCTCCTCCCTTTGTGAGTGTTTCTCTGGCTCAGGCAAGCATGCTGCTGGCTTTCACGTTCCTGTAGCTGTACCCTTTACATCCGTGTTCCTAACCTTACTGCTTCAGACTATTAAGCCACCTTCACACCACCAGCCCCCTTTAGCAGCCCACGCATGCTCCTCCGCACAGAGGTTCCAATCACAGTAACTGCATGCCACAGCTTCTTCGTAACTAACGTCCTCCTGTGCCGTGAACCTCAGAGAACGAACAAGAAAGAGGTTACTGGAGGTTCTTTCAGTGGGTACACACTCTCCCTGAAATCTCAGCTGAGGGGCACCGACAGCGAAACTGGTTAATGCAATCTAGTAGCACAATTAGGGGAGTGATGATCATTTTTATGTGTTGATACATTTTAATTATTCAATGAAAGTTTTACTGCATTTTTTTTTTTGTTGGGTAGCTTCATCATTAACAATGGCGGCGCGTGCCTTTATTCATCTTTAATAATGGCGGTAGCATGCCTTTCTTTTGTTCTGCGCGGCTCGCCCATCTCTTTATTTACTTTGCTGTCATTCAGAAGCTGTCAGTGGTGGCCGCTGTTCAACAGCCTGTTGCGTTTTTGCGGTCACAGGAAACAAAGTTCCAAAACGTTCCTGGGGCCGTAATCGAAAAATGTCATGTCAGCATTAGGAATAGGCGTGGCAGAAAGCAGCATAGCTTTTTCACACCGCCTACAATGTCTCCAGCCTTATATCTGCTTTATTCGCTACAATCAGCAAGTCATGAATATTTGTTGGGCGAAGCGACATTTAACGCTTTGCAGTGAGTTATAGTGCGTGTGCATTTACACATGGGGAAGGGGGTTGTTAAGCGCCTGCTGCACAAAACATTGCTCTAGGAGCGCTGCGCAGCAGACAATGGAAATCCGATGGAAGTAGATAAGCACTAATCACTGGTTACATTCTCAATGGCTCCCAATGCTGATAAATAATGTTTAATATTTGTTATCAGACGCCACAGTGGAGCCGCTGCAGTTCTGTGTTCATTTCCACACAGAAAGCCGGCCCTCTTCTTTCTCTCACTAGCTCGCCTCCAACCCTCATCTCCCAATGTAATTTCATGTAATTCTTTTAGTGAACGACTTTATTACAATGATGCCAAATCCACGATAAGAAGACAAGCAGGTTTATTGCAGCACAGCTAAGGCGTCCGCCCAGGTTGATCTCCAGATGCAACTGGAGATAACTGAGTGGAATATACAGTTACAGGCACTCCATTAAGAATGTAGAACGCCATGTGAAAATACACAGAGCGCACAACAACCAGGCCTCATCAGCTGTACCTCAAAACAACCAGGACTCATCACCCCTCTCTCACAACAACCAGGCCTCATCACCCCTCTCTCACAACACTCACTCTCACTCACCCTCAACCCCTCAGCCTCACCCTCACCCTCACTCACCCTCAACCCCTCACCCTCACTCACCCTCACCCTCACTCACCCTCACCCTCACTCACCCTCACCCTCACTCACCCTCACCCTCACTCACCCTCAACCCCTCACCCTCACTCATTCACCCTCACTCACCCTCAACCCCTCCCCCTCGACCCCTCCCCCTCAACCCCTCACCCTCACCCTCACTCACCCTCAACCCCTCACCCTCAAACCCTCACTCACCCTCAACCCCTCACCCTCAACCCCTCACTCACCCTCACTCTCACTCATCCTCACTCACCCTCAACCCCTCACCCTCAACCCCTCACTCACCCTCACTCTCACTCACCCTCACTCAGCCTCAACTACTCCCCCTCACTCACCCAAAACCCCTCACCCTCACTCACCCTCAACCCCTCACCCTCAAACCCTCACTCACCCTCAACCCCTCACCCTCACTCACCCTCAACCCCTCACCCTCACTCACTCACCCTCAACCCCTCACCCCCTCACTCACCCTCACTCTCACTCACCCTCACTCAGCCTCAACTACTCCCCCTCACTCACCCAAAACCCCTCACCCTCACTCACCCTCACCCTCAACACCTCACTCACCCTCACCCTCACCCACCCTCACTCACCCTCAACACCTCACCCTCAACCTCAACCCCTCCCCCTCACTCCCCCTCACTCACCCTCACTCACCCTCACTCACCCTCACTCACCCTCACTCACCCTCACTCTCACTCACCCTCAACCCCTCACCCTCACTCACCCTCACTCACCCTCACTCACCCTCACACAGTGCAATAGTTCTCAGACCATTTCAGTTAGAGCTTTTAGAAATGTTTATGGCTTTTTTTATTTGTAATACTTTAGCATTGGCTACAGGAAACAAAAATGCTAAACATTGACAAAAAAACCCCATAAACAATTCTAAAAGCACTAACTCTAATGGTGCGAGACCTATTGCATTTCCAATGCTTGTCTTGATGTTGGTGTTAAGTATGTCCAGTAAGTTGTCACCTACCTCAGCCCAAAATCTTGTGAGTGTTGGGCACTCATAGAAAATATGTAGGTCATTTGCAAGAGGTACTGCACATCTGGGGCATTTAGGGACCGGATAAGGAGCGAACTTTGCAATTTTTGCCGGGGTGTAATAAAGTCTATTGATAACAAAGAAATGATTTTTTTTTTATGCAGGCGGGTTTAACAGATCTGTACAAGGTCTTCAATGAGGATTCATATAAAAGGTCTGCTGGTGGCCCGAGTGGTGTACCCGCCCACACTGCAATAAGGGCAGGTGTCTCATGGTCTTCGGCCTCCAGCAAACTATTGTACCACATAGAGATTTCCTTTTCAATGGGCCTGTCCCTTGCAGCAAGTCTTCAATCTCCCTGTTTCCACTGATCTCCCGCTTTTCTGCCTCATACCATGATGTTAACTGTATGTACTTAAATCTCGAGAGCCCAGTGCCAATCTTGGCCCTCAGGTAATCCCAGGGATATATCCCCCCAGCGTCTAACAGTTCAGACCAAATTTTAACGCCAGCCCTCTTTATCGGCAGCGCCAGACCATCCTGCAAGCAATCCGGGGGTCCTCTGGCATCCCATACAGGGGCATTATCAGAATAGTATCCAATGCCCCAGCTACGCCTGAGCCTGCACCAAATCTCCAGAGATGCCCTTAAAACCTTCAAACGAACCCTCTTGAAGAACCTAGGTGATCCAAATTTATACAGAAATGCTTCACCATCTCCTCCCCCTTCAACCCGCACCATTTCGCCTAACAGCCTCCCCCAGGCTGATTCCCCTGGCTTTACTAACAGCATCCGTATGCTTTTTAACTGGAACGCTGCTGCATATAGCCTTACATCTGGGAGCGCTAACCCCCCTTTTTTTAATCTACGTCTGAGTTTTTTCCACGCCAGTCGAACCCCTTTGTTGCCCCAGATGAAACTGTTGATCTTACTCTGTACTTTAATCAGACTTTTACTCGGAAATGTCAGTGGAATTGAAGAGAAGAGGTATGACAGTTTAGGGAGGATGACCATCTTTACTAAGTTGGTTTTCCCGTATATGGTCAATGGGAGATTTCTCCATCTACTAAATAGACTGTCAATTTCCTTTACCACCCTCTTTAGATTTAACTCAGGGATCTTTTCAATTTCCTTAACTACATAAATCCCCAAGTATCTCATCTCTTCACTTTCTGTCCCTGACCACTCCAAATTCCAACACATCACCTCCGTCTTGGTTCTATTAACAAGAAACCCAGAAAGTAATCCAAACTCGCACATACGTTCTTCCACCCTTGCGATAGCTGTATCCGGGTCGCTTGTATACAGGACCAAGTCGTCAGCATACAGAGCTATTTTTGAGCTGTATTGTTCTGATCTGAATGGATAAATTGACTCGTCCAATCTAAGCATCTGGGCCAACGGTTCCACATATAAATTAAACAAAAGAGGTGAAATCGGACACCCCTGCCTCGTTCCTCTCTGAATATTAAAACTCGCAGTGAAGGACCCATTCAAAAGGATTCGGGCAGAGGCACCCTGATAACAATTCTGCAAGGTCTGTATAAAAATAGGACCAAAACCCATAACCTTCAGAACCTCCCAAAGATATGCCCAGCAAACTCTGTCAAACGCCTTGGCCGTGTCGTTACGGCCAAGGGGTTCTGTCCTCTGGATAGCCAGGTCGATGTTACCTATAAGAAGCTGTATTTGTTCCTGGATATGTCTACCTGCGACAAACCCTTTCTGATCTGGATGTATTAACCCAGGTATCAGTTTGGCCAATCTCCCCGCTAAAATGCCCATAAAGATCTTATAATCGGCATTCAGCAGGGAGATTGGACGGTAAGAGTCAGCCTTTTTTGGATCCTTGCCTGGTTTCAATATCAGGACTATTATTGCCTCTTTCCAAGTGTTAGGGACCCTTCCGTCCAAACCATAGATTGAATTAAAGGTGTCTTCCATGGGTTCTAGGGGTGATGCACCGTTACATCGCAACTTTTACAACGGGAGGCTTTTACAACGGAACTTTTACAACGCAGGATCCATTACATCGGATGCCATTACAACGCATGGCATTACATAGCAGATGCTATTACAACGCATGGCATTACATCGTAAGTATAGGTAAGTATTTAATTTTTTTAAATTTTATTAATATTAATTATAATTAAATATATTTATTTATGTTTAATATTATTAATTTATTATTTATTATATTAATTAAAGTAATTTTTAAAATAAGTACAGGTGTACAGGGGTGTTTTTAGGTTTCAGGGTAGGGTTTGGGTTTTGGGGTACAGGGGTGTTTTTAGGTTTCAGGGTAGGGTTTGGGTTTTGGGGTACAGGGGTGTTTTTAGGTTTCAGGGTAGGGTTTGGGTTTTGGGGTACAGGGGTGTTTTTAGGTTTCAGGTTTGGGTTTTGGGGTACAGGGGTGTTTTTAGGTTTCAGGGTAGGGTTTGGGTTTTGGGGTACAGGGGTGTTTTTAGGTTTCAGGGCAGGGTTTGGGTTTTGGGGTACAGGGGTGTTTTTAGGTTTCAGGGCAGGGTTTGGGTTTTGGGGTACAGGGGTGTTTTTAGGTTTCAGGGCAGAGTTTGGGTTTTGGGGTACAGGGGTGTTTTTAGGTTTCAGGGTAGGGTTTGGGTTTTGGGGTACAGGGGTGTTTTTAGGTTTCAGGGTAGGGTTGGGGGTACAGGGGTGTTTTAGGGTTCAGGGTTGGGTTTGTGCTTAGGGCTAATTAAATTATATTTACCATTTATAAATTAATTAAAATATATTTATTAAATTAAATTAATTATATTATATTAATTACATTTTTTAATTAAATTAATTAAATTAAATAAAATATTTAAATTAATTTATTTTAATTATAATTTTTAAAAATATTTAAATTAAATTAATTTCATTATATTAATTAATTAAAATTAATTACAATTTTTATTAAAATTAAATTAAATAAATAGATTTAAATTAATTAAATTAAATTAATTACTATTTTAAAATGTATTTTAATTAAATTAAATTAATTAAATTAACTTAATTAAATTAACTTAATTACATTTTTTTTAAAAAGATATTCTTACCTATACTTACGATGTAATGCCATGCGTTGTAATAGCATCTGCTATGTAATGCCATGCGTTGTAATGGCATCCGATGTAATGGATCCTGCGTTGTAAAAATTCCGATGTAACGGAATGCGTTGTAAAAAACCGCGTTGTAGTGACACCAATCCGTTCTAGGAGCTCCTCTTCGAGATGTTTATATATTTCACTCGGGAGCGCGTCTGATCCTGCAGCTTTTTTATTCTTAGATTTATTTATCTGAGCTACGATCTCCTCTGACGTAAAGGGAGCATCTAGGTTGTTTTTGCTTTCTTCCGAGAGAACTGGAAGTTGCTTATTACTGAGAAATGATTGAATCAAACATGATGGAGGAGCCAGATCTTCCCTGTACAGTTCTGAGAACATGGAGAGAAGACAGGTCTGTATATCTTCGGTCTTATTTGAAATTTCCCCGCCAGCGTTTATTTTAAGTTCTTTTATGTCATTCCTAGCTCGGTCGGTTCTGGCTTTTCACGCTTATAAAGCACCGGCCTTTTCCCCATATTCATAATTCTGCATCTTACAGGTATCCCACTGTGCTCTACATTTGGCTTCTAGTCTCCCTCTATATTCTGATCTTGCCTCTTCCAACTTCCCCAAAATTTGAGTGAGTTGCTCCCGGTCCCCATTACTAGCTCCATCTCTTTCTCCCTCCAAGCCACTTATCCTCTCTTCGATACCCTTTAATACCCCCGCTTCAATCTTGTTCTTATAGCAGATGACTCAATGGAGTTTCCCCCTGAGCCAAGCTTTATAGGCGTCCCAAACTACATCGGGTGTTGTTGAGTCGGAGTTCAACATAAAAAACTCCAAGGTCGGGGCCTGTACAGCGGCAATCACGTCAGGATCCTGCAGCTTGGTCCTGTTAAGGGTCCACCTTAGTGACCGCCGCTGTACCTCCTCGATCTGATCTACAATATATAGAGGTGCATGGTCAGACAGATGACTCGCGAGAACTGAAATCTCCCCTATGTTGGCTAACGAACCTCTATCTAAAAGAATATAGTCAATCCTGGAGGAATGACGGTACTTTTTGCTATAAAGGGTAAAACCCTTCTCATTTCCTTTTATTTCCCTCCATAGATCGACTAGGTCCATATCGTGGATCATATTTACTAATGCCCTACGTACCTTCACTGCACCTTTATAATGACTTAAATTAGACCTATCCTTAAGGGCAGTGTTCTTCAATCTGTGGGGCGCGCCCCCCTGGGGGGGCGTGACACCTTCCCAGGGGGGGCGCGTCCTCCAGTGCAATCTGCCCTTTGTTCCCTCCGTGCACGATGGGGCCGGAGATGCCTGTCCTTTTGTCTGGGTAACTCTCCCAGGAGGGGGTTAATTCACGGAGCTGTTAGCTTCAGCTAAAGTGTGAGGCAAGGAGTCTCCTCTGCTAAAAACGAAAGCAAACAAACAGACACGCTTTCGGTTTTAGCAGAGGAGACCCCTCACCTCCCACTGCAGCTGAAGCATTTCAGCTCTATAAATTAACCCCCTCCTGGGAGAGTTAGCTCTTCCCAGAACGGAGAGAGTTTGAGTCTCGGCATTGAAGCTGAACATCCTGTGATTCTGGGCAAATCACTTATTCTCCCCGTGCCTGACAAAGAAAATGAATATGTCCTCATGTAATGCAACTGGTGCTATGTAAAGCGCTCTGATACCTGATTCAGGTCAAGTTCGCGCTACATAAAACTCTGGAAAAAAACAAAAAGTAGGCTCTGGCCCAGGGCCCCAGCCTTTCAAAGGGGGTGGGAGTGTGTGTGTGGGGGAGGGGTGGGGGGGCCTTGAATCATTTTAAAACACAATGTTGTAAATAGCGTTTTACAATCATTAATTTTCAATGTGTATAAGTCTATTACATACATTTTGCAGACAAAATGTGTTTATGCATCATGCAACATCCATATAAAAAGTTTATTTTAGATCAATACATGACCTCACACATGAGAAATAAAAGGGTGTGACAGATTATTTACAGTAATATTAGTGAACTGCTGTTGTGTTACAAACTGAAAACACACATCACTATCCCTGAATATCCTATGTACACACATTTAGTATTTGACCAAAGAAGGCATGAAAGAGCTGAGACGAGATCATAAAATCAAAGCTGGTCTGAACAGGGGCCCCAAAAATGCATTTGGCCCACAGGCCACAAAATCCTTAAAACGTCCCTGAAAGTTTCTTTTAAAATTACACAGGCAGGCGCGCAAAATGCCAATCAGCCATGTGTTTAAACAGCTTGCAAATTGCTAAATATAGTTATAAATAAGTATGTGTTCATTTGTAATGTTAACGAGCTCCCGGTCCCCCCTTCTTTTTGTCGATTCATTTGTAATGTGACTTTTTTCTCTTTGCTCCCTTTTATTATCAGTCATTGATCATTCAGGCAGCCCTAGAAAACAAGTGGTATTTTGAGCTGTGTAATAAGCCTCTGTCATTTCACCACACCCACCCACTCACAAACCTGCAGTTTACTAAACACTCTTATTGTATTGAATGGTATTCGCTGAATATGCCCGGAATGTGCGCGTGGCGGTCGAGTCCAGAAATTTCTGTCAGGTGGTGGGGGGGCCCAACATCTAAAAAAATTCAGCCGGGGGGGCTCAACCTACAAAAGTTTGAAGACCTCTGCTTAAGGGGGTCAATCAGAACATTAAAATCTCCCCCTATCACGTATGGTGGCGGCTCCAGCATCAATATCGATTGTAATTTATGGCTATAATCTGGATCATCCAAATTTGGACCGTAAAAGGAGGCACAGACCATATCTCGATTTTCAAATGCTAATGTAGAGATCAACCATCTACCAGAGGAATCTGACTGTGCTTTTTTTATATCGCATGGCGTCCCTTTTTTGATTAATATGGCCCCCTCTATTTTGGGCTGTTTGTTTTGAAGCACCGAAGCTCTTTACCCAAGTAACTTTTGAAAAAATTGCGATGCTTTCTTCATAGCTCAAATGTGTCTCCTGTAGGAGACATATTTGTGCGGTTGACAATTCTAAATGTTTTAGGATAAGTCTCTGCCTCCGAGGGCATCTTAAGCCATTGATGTTCCACGAGATAAATATTGCCCCACTACTCCTTGAAGTCACATCTGCCATCCTCCTCCTTTCCACAGTTTATTGTGTTCCATGAATCATTTGGCTTGTGTGTGAAATAAAGACATGTGATATTGTTGATTGGACCTTACTCTAAGAAATTTCTGTCACATGCATGAACTTCCTTTTTGAACCATTATCGGTCACAATTAGCACTTCAGTCACTCATTTCCAACACTTGATCCAGGAAAGGTTTTTACACTTTGGTGGTAACTTTATATGTAATTTGATACTCATATCGCTTAGAACAATAATCCTCTAACACCAAAGCATTCCTCCACTCAACATTTTAACGGTCCAATAATGTCCAGTTCTGTTGTCTCTCACTTATTATTTTGTACCTCCACCAACTAAATAGATACTTTTTCTGACTGTTTTAGCTGATTCAGGATATACATTTCTTGACCGTTTTATCTATCTCTCTCTAAACCCAAACAAGACAAGGCCACAGGAACCTATCACAAATTTGGGCTCATTGTTAAATGCTTCCCTAGATGCCCCTACTAAGCCAGATAAATTACATCACAGTACGGAGCTTGGTAGGTATTATTTCCTCTATCATCATACCCTATATATCCATTGCCTGCTCCTTCCTGTTTAGTGAAAATCCTTCAGCAATGCATTAAGGAACGTCAACTAGATAATATTTTGTGTCCTCTTTCAATTTTGTAGCAGTCTCATTCTTTTCTACCCACCGCTAAAGTTAAAGCTGGCTTCCCCTAATATTGGACAGCAGCAAGGTGTTTGTTTTCTCACACATCTCGAATCCTTTCATTGGGTATGGTAGTCATGACAAGCAACCTGCCATCACAGTAGTTACCAGTAACCTGCTTTGATGTGTGGCAGGTTCTGTTGTGTACCTGCCCCACTTTACAGTGAGGGATTGGGGTGTGCATCGAGTGGCACTGCCAGTGATGATTGCTATCACAGATGCGCATTAGCACATTTGTGATAGCAATCAGCAAGTAACATTGTGTGTCCCGGTTTGCCTCCTCTGGTGTAACCTCTGTCTGGGGTTTGGGTTCTCCATGAAGGGATTTTCCAAGGGTCCCAGTCCGACTTGCTAAATTGATTAAAACTGTCTGCGTATGTGGTGCTGGTGGGGATCCTAGTACTGTTTGTAGCTTGCACAATGCAAATTAGTTTTGAGCTTCCATTCCACAGTGACTTTGCTCCATCTTTGGTAAGGCAAATAGAACCACCCCTTCATTTACAATATCACCTCTCCAATTCACGGACCAACACTCATATCGCCTCCAGTCCCACCAACCATGACCTCACAGCTACATACTCCTCAAGCAGGGGCACACCTACCACCCCAGACCTCCCATCCCCCACCCACATTCCCACTATCCCAACTCCGCTCTCAAGCATAGACACAGATCGCTCCCCCTCATACACCACTCACACCCCCGCCCCTTCTTCCAACTCGCGGACCTCCACACATACCCTCAACACTCCTATCACACCTACAGCGAGCATTAACACCCCGCTCACGGCTAACAGCACAGCTCCCACCCTTAACACACCTAACTTAGTCCAGTACCAGAATAACACGCACTCCGACAAATCCCCCCCCTTTATCCCCCCCCATTCTCAGTCCCCATTACCCTCTAACCAACTACGCAGAACATACCTCCTCTCTGAATTTAACCCCCACCCCCCTCAACAGGATCATCTCCAATGACGCTTCCCCTCCCACTCTCAGCCCCCACTATCCTCCCTGCACCCCCACCACGGCTATCAGTCTCCCAGACTACACCTTGACCCCCCCGCCTAACACCAACGCCCTCACTCTCACCACCAACGTCCTCCCTACCTCATCCACACCCCTCCCACCCAAAAGCTTTCCCCTCCCTAACTCCATCCCGCACACCAACACAACGCAGACCTGCTCGAACACCAGCCCTCCCCCCCCAGCTGCACACGAATTCCCTTGTCAGCCAATCACCGCTGACTGCCACCACCACCCCCACCACCCCCCCACGATGGACTACATCATGGCCACCCTCACACAGATAAAAGAAGACATACACACCATCAAAGAACTACTCTCTACACACCCTATACACCCCTCACCCACCCCAACATTCCCTCCCAACTTGTCCCCTACTCCGCCGGCTGACTCCCTCACTCAACACGCCCCACACCGGGCGTCAATCCCTGCTCATAGGCGCAGCAACTGCCCTCGGCCCCCGCATCACCCTTGCAACGCCCCACGCAACTACACCACCCCGCCCAACTTGTCCCCCACCCTTCCGACTAACTCTCTCACTCAGCTATCCCCCAATCTGACCTCAATCCCAGGTCGTAATCGCTACAACCGCCCTTGTCGCACGCACAACTCTTCTTCTGACCTCGACACACTCACCCTTCTCCGCTCCTATGACCCAGCCCCCCAAAATAACACAACCACCCCACACCTCAACATTCCCACGATACACTCAAATCCCCTTAGGCCGCCCACACTAAACAGCAGATTCTCCATCCCCAATAACCTGAGAAAAGTCCCTCTCTCTCTAGAACCATCTACCGCCCTCAACACACCCCGTCTCAAATGCACTCTTCTCAACTGCAGATCAGCCAAGAAACATTCCGCCGCCATTGCTGACCTCCTCTTATCGCGGGACCTTGACCTAATCATCTTGACAGAAACCTGGCTAACTGAATCTTCGACACCTATAATGGACATATTGGTTCCTCCCGACTACCACATTATCAGGCTCGACAGAACAGGCAAAATAGGTGGTGGAATCGCATGCATCTACAGGAACAACCTCTCTGTTCAGAAAGTCAACTCCACCTCCCTACCATCCCCAACATCCTGGGAATACATCTGCCTTGACATTATGAGTGAGGGCAAACCGATATGCGCGCTTCACAGCATTTACCACCCACCCAGGGACAACTACACTTTTTCCCAAGAAATAATGGAGTTGATCTCAACCAATTCCGGACGGCAACTCACCCAAATATACCTTGGTGACTTCAACCTCCACTGGAACGATCGCAACGACGCAGTGGTAAATAGTCTTAAAAATTTCCTTGATGCCCTTAACCTCACCCAAATATGCAACGGCCCAACCCACGAGAAAGGTTCTACCCTTGACCTGATCATCTCCAAAGAGGACTCTATCCAACTCGAGTCCATACAACCCTGTGACTGGTCAGATCATCATATTGTCACATTTTTTATCAATGAAAAAGTCAAAGTTAACCCGGCTCAACTCTCCAAGCCCAAAGTCTGGAAAAGAGACTCGAAAAAGCTCAACCCAGGCTCTTTGCCCCCTAACAGTTGCAACCTCCTACTGCCACTGACAAGCGCTACAGACGTCCAAACTCTGACTGACCACTATCTCAACGCTATGACATCTATAATTAATGAGGCTGCACCTATGGAGCTGAAAAGAGTCTCTACTAAAATCTCCAAACCATGGTACGACGGGAGTCTCAATGAGGATAGACGAGACATGCGAATGGCAGAGCGTACCTGGAGATCAGCCCCCTCTGCAATGCACCTAAAAGAGCTGAAGAAAAAGAGAAACGCCTACTTCAGGAAAATAAAACGCTCAAAATCAGACTTCTTCAGCCTCCAACTCGAGCAAGCAAAAAACCGCCCGAGAAAACTGTTTGAGCTAATCAAAACACAATCCAAGGAACAACCCCAACCGCTCAACACTAGGTGTGAGGCACCCTCCTGTGAAGACTTCGCTGCTTTCTTCATCCAAAAAACTGACAAAATAAAAAGCGATCTCCTCATTGACGCAAGCCTCTACTCCAAACCCCAACGCCTAGCACCCACTGAACCAAAAAAACAATGCTACATGGTCAACCTTCGGCACATACTCGGAAGAAGAAATTGGCAAACTGCTCAGCACCCTGAAACCATCCAATCACCTCACGGACCCCCTCCCTGCCTCCGCAGTAAAAGACTTTACCCCTTTGCTTCTCCCTCTCTGGACTAAAATTATCAACAGCTCACTCCAACAAGGAAGCATACCTGACTCTCTCAAAATTGGACAGGTCACACCTCTACTAAAGAAACCTACAGCCGACCCCTCTGATCTTAACAATTATCGTCCCATCACCAATATTCCTACTCTCGCCAAACTATTGGAAAAATGCGCACAACTACAATTGACTAAACACATTGAGCAATTCCATCTCCTCAACGCCCACCAGTCAGGCTTCCGAGCAGGACACAGCACAGAGACTGCTATGACTCACATAATCGACGACGCACTTCAAATGCTAGACCAAAACGACACCTGCCTCCTCATCCTTCTAGATCTCTCTTCAGCATTCGACACCGTTAAACATGAGAATCTACTAGAACTACTAAATACAAGAATGGGTTTATCTGGAACTGTTCTCAAGTGGTTCACTTCCTTTCTTCACAACAGGTCGCAGAAATTCAAGAGCAACAACCTGATGTCCTCGCCAATACCTGTAACGCTAGGCGTCCCCCAAGGATCCTCCCTATCCCCAACTTTGTTCAACCTAGTCATGGAACCTCTCACCTCCTTGCTACAAGCATCCAACGTAAACTTTCACATGTACGCCGATGACACTCAGCTATATCTCAAGTTACAATCCCCCAAAGACATCTTACGTCTGAACTCAACGATCAGGAGCACCCAATCCTGGCTGGCTGATAACCACCTCAAACTAAACGCTATGAAGACTGAGTTCCTTCTGATCTCACCTCCCACGAAAATATCTACCACACAAACATGGCTTAAGCACCTAACAGCACTCAATGTCCAACCGACCATAATGGATTCAGCAAAATCTTTAGGCATAACACTTGACACCAACCTCAACATGCAGCAACATATCAGCAAGGCAACAAAGGGAGCGAACTTCCAGATCAATACTCTGAGGAAACTTAAACCCTACCTCCCAGCCAAAGACTTCCAAACAGCAGTACAATCGCTAGTCATCCCACGTATTGAATACGGCAGCACCGCCCTCTGCGGACTCCCCCTAACTACTACCGCACCACTAAGAGCTTCGCTGAATGCTGCAGCGAGACTCATCACTGGGTCAAAAAAGCACTCCCACATTACCCCTGACTTGAAATCCCTGAACTGGCTGCCTTTTGAAGCCAGAATACAGCTGAAAATCGCCTGCATGACACACAAGGCGGTACACCTAAACTCACCCGGCTACCTCGCTCAGAAACTGACAATCTCTGGGGGAACTAGAAACACGAGAGGCACAAACAATCTTCTGCTGAAACCTCAAAGATTCCGGAAGGAAAAAACTTACAAGCGCTCCTTCTCAGGATTGGCGCCTAGGATTTGGAACTCACTCCCTCCCGAAACCAGGCTTATCTCTTCCACTACACTCTTCAAAAAAGAAGTAAAAGCTATCCTCATGGCTAAATACACTTGATCTATCATCTCGAACTCTGTCAACACCTTGCACCGATCTGTTTTGCATGCTTGACTCATTTACTTATTTGTATGAGCTGTTTTATTACTCACGTGATGGCTTGCAGCCACCTATTTGTACTATGTGATCTATTGATTTATTGTTTGACTATGTTCCCTCATGTACCCCTCTATGTAAAGCGCTCTGATATCTGTGAAGATCTTGTTCGCGCTATATAAAACTTTGAAAATAAAATAAATAAATCATCCATGTCACTTTTTCTTTCTACCAGAGGTAGCTGGATTCCTGGGCCCATTTACCAATGTTGTTCCATGCTGCTGCACTCTTATCTCTCGGATTCATATT
The DNA here is from genome assembly GCF_964261635.1 of Lissotriton helveticus. Taxonomy (NCBI): domain Eukaryota; kingdom Metazoa; phylum Chordata; class Amphibia; order Caudata; family Salamandridae; genus Lissotriton; species Lissotriton helveticus. The sequence continues at coordinate 686,058,401 of NC_136071.1, read as the reverse complement.
GAGAAGGAAATGTTGGACTTGAATTTTAGTCATTAAGCATTTAATTCATTACAAATGTTTATTTTTTTTAATGCAATATTGTTTCATTCTCTTGTCTCCTTCACCTTTTTCTCCTGCATAATTATTTTCTCGCTTGCCCCTTCTACTTTTTCCACTTGTATGTCTGTTTATTATACCATCTTGATTAGTGATTAGAAAGTGCTTTGGTGTAAGCGCTGAATAAGCTCAGAACATGAAAACTTGTACTCATGCAAATTCTCTAAACAGTCATATACAGGGATGCCATTGCTGTCCGTTTAATTTTCAACAAATAATTATTGAGCTTCTGATCCATTCTTAAAACATAAGGACTAGCCCACAAAGACATCTTCAATCCCTCAAGGGTCGGCTCTCAGTCCGACCCTGTTTAATATCTATGTGACCCCACTGGCCAGACTTATAAGATCTTTCGGGATGGAGGTAGTCTCCTATGCTGACGACACTCAGATCCTCGTCTCTCTCTCCCATTCAGACGTGCAGACCGCCTCCAAGTTTAGATCTTGTATGGAGGCGGTTGGTCACTGGATGATTCAGAACTCTCTTAAACTGAATGGGGAGAAGACTGAGGTGATGGTGTTCGGAGGGAACAACAACATCTGGTCAGCCAGCTGGTGGCCCAACTCGCTTGGAGCCTGCCCTTCCCCCACAACATCTGCCAAGAATCTGGGGGTGATGATAGATCCAGTCCTGGATATGAATGGACAGGTGAGCAGAACCATCTCCACCTGTTGGGGCCTAATTCACATCCTGCGAAGGATTAGGAAATATCTTTCGTTACAATCCAGGAAACAGGTAGCTGTGGCATTAATAGGCTCACGGTTAGACTACTGTAATGCGCTGTACGCGGGGCTAAAAAAGAGCCTCCTGCAGCGCTTACAGGTGGTTCAAAATGCCACAGCAAGATTTGTTTTGGATGCTCCCAGACGTACTTCGGCTACGTTAGCCAGGAAAACATTGCACTGGCTTCCGGTGGAATACAGAGTACGGTTCAAGGTCCTGTGTATGACATATAAAGTCATCACAAAAAACAGTGACTCGGGAGTAAGCTCCATCATTTCCAACTACATCCCTGGAAGGAACTTGCGTTCCTCCGGGAAACTGCTTCTGTCAGCCCCTCGCATAAGAAGAGCCAAATGGGGTGGTAGGGCCTTTTCTACCCTTGCCCCTAAATGGTGGAACGAACTCCCTTTGGATCTCAGGTCCCTGCCCACGTTACAGGCATTTCGTGGTGCACTTAAAACTCGCCTCTTTCTGCAGGCCTATGTGTAATGGATGAATGGTTCTATTTTCTGATTTTATGGTTAGGCGCCTTGATACCTCCGGGTTATTGTTTTTTTGCGCGTTATAAATTATTTTCAATCAATCAATCAATCTCTGTGAACCCTATAACACTTCATGGTGTCTCATTCAGTATCCTTAGTGTTATTTGGGCCTTGAGAAACTTAAATCTATTCTATTTCAATCGTGTCCACCAATGAAAAGTTTCGGAACCAACTTCCAAATTACGTAGCACTAGAGCATGAAACGTCCCTTATGGGGGTGTCAATATCCTTTTGAGGCAGAGGACTGCACAAAACAAGTATAACCCTCACAATGCATGTGTTTATTCAGCTAATTCTGGAAATAATTTAGTATACTATTCTATCAGGCCTAATACTGACCTTTACCTGACACTTGATCATCATTCTTATCACAACCTTTGATATCACTTGCAAGAAAGTCAGCTTTAGATACACTCCTTCTGTTGGCACTTATGCCATACATAACTCCTACTGAGCCCTTTTATCTGACTCTTATCCCTCTTCTTTATTACCCCGAAAACATTTCATATGCAATGGCTGTGTTCGAGCTTACTTCCGCAAATTTGTATATTGTCCTGTGAGAAGACAACAGATTTGCGCCCCACCATATATACCCCTGCATTGCCCTATTGAACACTGCTGAGGCTTAACCAAATGGCATGCCCTAAAACCAATATGCTTCAAAGACCATCACAAAAGAGGTCAAAGGATGCGGTCTTTGGTGCATGTCAATTTAGTGACATACCAAATATGAATCCAGAGTAGGAAACCACCCAACATCCCTTAACATACCAAGCACATATATTGTTTTTAGACACTGGATGTTTCAAGCGGCACATTGTACTTTTTGTCTCATTGGATTCTGCACCAGATTGTGTTTACATCACAAGCCACACTTGCATTTTACATCACAAGCCACACTTACATTTACTTAGTGTTACCAACTCTAATATGTGGGTTCTTCAACATGTTGCCAATAATTTAGTGACAGGAATAGTGATAGTGGCCTCATGTTTATTTCCCAGTAGGTGTCCTAAAGAGTTCCTAGACATCAAAGTACCCCAGTACGTATTACTGTACTTTGTATGTATTATAGTACATTTCAGAGCTGTGCCCTCTGCCTTTTTAGGTCTCGCCTTTACCATTCCGAAGGAATGGGAAATGGCGAGAATTCAAGTGCTCGAACTGATTGTGAAACCACCGCTTTTTTTCGTGGCGTTTTCTTCGAGTGCACGTGGCCACAGGCACGCGCTTTTGGCCCATACACTTTCATGGCCATCTGTTCCTCAATGTCCCTCCCACCCTTCGTTTGATCTTGCCGCGAGTTCAGGCTAATGGCCCTCCCCCAGCACAGAGCGCGCATCGCGGCCGCACAGCACATCAAAGGGCTTCTCCCAGCGTGTGCTGTGCGGCTTCTCCTCCCCTAATTATGTGGCCGGCCGTACTTGTGTTTCCCGGCCGCTTCCCGGCCACTCTTGTATTTAATTAGCAGCAGCAGCATTTCTCCTGCGCCAGGCCACATCAAAGGCTCTGTGCCACTTTCACCCACACAGCAACACTTACAGACACGCAACGCCACTCACACCCACGCAAGCCCACTATCATCCACGCAACACCACACTCACCCACGCAACGCCACTCACACATGCAACGCAACTCATCCACGCAACCCCACTCATCCACGCAACCCCACTCATCCACGCAACGCCACTCACCCACGCAACCCCACTCACCCACGCAACCCCACTCACCCACGCAACCCCACTCACACACGCAACGCCACTCACCCACGCAACGCCACTCACCCACGCAACGCCACTCACCCACGCAACGCCACTCACCCACGCAACGCCACTCACCCACGCAACGCCACTCACCCACGCAATGCCACTCACCCACGCAACGCCACTCACCCACGCAACGCCACTCACCCACGCAACGCCACTCACCCACGCAACGCCACTCACCCACGCAACGCCACTCACCCACGCAACGCCACTCACCCACGCAACGCCACTCACCCACGCAACGCCACTCACCCACGCAACGCCACTCACACATTGTGGGTGCAGATTGTGGGTGCAGATTGTGGGTGCAGATTGTGGGTGCAGATTGTGGAGATTGTGGGTGCAGATTCAGAGTGCAGATTCAGAGTGCAGATTCAGAGAAAACTCAGCAGCACCACCACCATTTCACTGCAATAGGTCTCGTTTTAACGCAAATTTAAGCTATAGGCCTTGTAAATGACAAAGCCTTTTATTTATGTTCCAAAAACCAGAACGCAAAAATAAAGGGCATTATCATTTACAATGCTAATAGTTCAGACTCGCGTTATTGCGAGACCTATTGCATTTCCAATGCTTGTTTGTAAAGTAATATTCCTTGTGCCTTACTTATATGCCATAAGTTGATAGCATAGTGTATTTCACTCACAGGTGTATCTTTTGTTTGGGTCTTAACCATAAACCATTAACCATCAAATTATTCAAAGTGTTTGTTGTGTTGTAAGGTACCACTACACGAGGAGCACCAAAATAAAGATGTGAAATCCATTTATATTATCAGCTTTGTTTTTGGCATTTATGATATCACATTTAGCACTTTTCTTGTTCCAAAACTGTAATTAGTCTGAAAGGGAAGTTAAAAATCACAAACCTTCAGGTATAAACTGTCAAACCAAAACCATTCCTCAAGAGTGTGCTCAGTCAAGTTGAACTGCCTGACTTCTCATTATCACTGAATTGGGTTTGGAGGGCACGCATTACCGGTAATGCTGATAACTCAGAAATGCATCACTTACAAGTCTCTTCATTAAGTTTCTTCCCCCTTTTTTCTCCTTGAATGCTTCCTCAAAAGTGATACTGCTATATCTGGGTAAAAGGTAAAAAATTGTCACCATCCATCAGGCTCAGTTGTGAAGGACACACTATTGTTACTTCGAGTGCAAGCTTATTATGCCTTTTTGCTTCACTTGGAGAAAAAAGAAACAAGGTCCCTACAATCTGATATCAGGAGGATAAAACACCTCACCTCACTTTTTGTCCCACCGAGAGGCCACAATGATGGAGCCTTTCCACCTTGATAGTCGATATATATTCTTTGTCTGTTAGAACCACCATAATATTAAGGGGTTAGAAGTTAAAATAAAGGTTCAGCTCTGACTTTTTTTCCCTTCAAGTCAGGATACGAGCTGTATTCTGCAGATCACACAGTTTTAAAGACCTGGCATCGACACTTTTACATTGGCGACATAGTGTTCTGGTCTAGATTGTTATACGTTTGGCAGGTAGTTTAAAATCAGATTAACGACTTGCAGCCTCCCTGTTCTAACGGACTTCCGGGTTCATAAAGCACAACAGATTATGTTAATCGGAACATAACCCAACTCACTATAAGATCTGTAGAAAACTTTTTTAGTCCTGAAGAAGGTGAAAATATCAAGGTGTCACCGAAACGCCGCATCAACTGATTTTCTTAAAGTTTTTAACCTATTTGTGTGATATATTTAGATTGTAACCTCTGTTGAGAGGAGTGTTATTGTGCCCATTGAATGAACAAGTGATTTATTCTGTGTGTTTATAAATATACTTTTTATTCCAATTAATTGCTCTTTGATATATATATATGTTTTTTTTTAATTCTATGCGGGATAGTCTTCATGCTAGGTCAGGTGTTTTCTTACATAGACACTTGTCTCATACTTATGTTAGATTAAGTGATAGACCTACATAGAAAACTTGGTCCATGGTTAGGTGTTTTGCCCTCCTGATATCAGATTGTAGGGACCTTGTTTCTTTTTTTTCTCCTTGTGTATAGTATACCCTGTCCCTCTGCTTAGCACTGGGGTAACTCCCTTCTTTTTCGATCTATTTTGCACTCTCCATTAACCATCTCCTGTCTTGGCAGACGTCCAAGATTCTTTATTTCCGGATGATATACTTTTGCCAAAGATTTTAGATTTGCTCCTTGTATGTCCTTTTACTGAAACACAAGTATAGTTCTTAAATCTTCATCCTTCTTCCTAGTGGGACCGCCTACATCATTTCAGAGTCTTGTTGGACCATCGCTAATTTAAGGTACACTTACTGACACACCAGGTCATTCAGAGTCGGTGAAGGCACTGCTCACTCTGTGAACGTTGTAGAATCTAAAAGAGGATATGCAAGAACTTCCCTGGATTTATCGCCTTACCTTGACAAGAAGCTCCATTTTACCTCATAAATCTCTAGTGTTTTTTTAGTAAAACAAATGACTAAGCAATCATTGTGTGAGTGGATTACATGATTTACTAGAGACCAAACCTGATTAAAATACAGTTGACATAATGCACTGACTATCACACTAGTAGACATACATCATAAGAATTTTTCCTCAGTTAATGTTGTGCCTCATTTTTGTGAAAGAATTACAATGAGTGGGTGGGAAATTTAAACCAGTATATTTAAGCACACAGTTTTATCTATTCTCAGGTTAATATAAAAAGGTTGAAATTAATATTAACCCACCAGTTAAGGAATCAAAAGGCATGTTATTTATACATATTTGCTGGTTGATTACAATTTTCTGCATGTAACAAACCTGCTGCTTAGTGGGAAGACCAGAAACTGATTCTATATCTTTGGTCTCTGGTGCCATGCTACTTCGCCCTGAAGTCATTCTCTCTCTCTGGGTGCTTTGCTACAGGCTTGTTGCACTGAGAGGTTGGCTTTCTTCTATCTGGACATTTCTTAGAGGACCAAGTCTCTCCATCAAGTTGGCAAGCACAGCTCTTGTGTGGGGTGTCTATCACCCTCCAAATTTATCAGGTCGGCTGAACTGTGCACTCCTCCAACAGTGTGGTTCCACCCTGCCTCCATGATGTGCTTGTGACCATTGAGAGGAAGAGCACAACTAAGTCAGCAAGTGGTAAGTCTTGTCAGAAGAAAACACCCAAGAAGCTTGGTTCCCTTCATGTTTGTCCACACAATCAGTTGTGCAAGAGAATAAGTACAAATGCTAGTATGAAGAATGCTGGTTTGGACAACCATATGCACAGTCTTTTGGGGAGTTTGCCCACCCATTAACTGCTTATGCAGGTCTTGAAGGGGCCGCAATTCTCCCAAGTTTCAACTGGTTTGCTCTTATGAGTCTCTTTTGTTATTGGCAGTTTATCTCTTCAGAACTCAGTCTCTTTGACACTCTCATGGCTCACAAATGGACAAATGTCAAATCCTTCAGATTGGTCTGACCCTTTTGATGAAAAATACCTGGACCAGAAGTTACCAAACTCCTGCCATTGTTGCTCCGAACCTACTATAAACTTTTCCTCCATGCTGCCCTCAATGTTAAGTTGGATGAGCTCAGTGCAAAGCTGAAGCTAATGGTGTTGCCCCCAAACCCCCCGATAACCTTCAGTTTTCTGTCCTGGTGTTCTGGTCCAGCAGCCCCTGGTGCATCTCCTACTCAATCTACTAGAGTGCTAGGGGACTCACTCTATGCAACACCACTGTCCCATCCTCTGTAACCAGTCCTCATTATTCCAGCTGTACTGCCGACCATGAGAGCCTTTATCATATTAGGCCCTACCAAGCTGTCTTGGACAAGGCGCTGTGATGCAGTATTCATTGAGGCCATTGTGCACCTGCCAGAGATTGTGGACATAAATTAATAACAAATACTCCACAACAGCCAGCCATGACCGTACAGGCACAGGGCCTCAAGAAGTCTGTATCTGAACCAGCAATCTCAAAGTACTTGTGCAGGAAGCACGGGGCTCCCAAAAACAGCCTTGTCTTCAGGAACACACCTGTATAATCTTTTGTGCTGATGGCTGCATAACTGAAATGCAAAGCCAATACCTCTTGGAAAAGAGACCTTGTGGCTGAAGGCTTATGGCAAGAGAATACTCCAGTCTGATGGTCTCTATATAAGACAGGCTAGTGTCAGTGCTATCATGCCCAAGGTATGGCTGCATTGGTGGCACACGTTTGACAAATAACACCTTATTGCTTCCAGGCTATGTTCATGAAGAGTACCTGGCATTTTAGGCTGGTCTGTTCTGACTGGGGCAGGGTCAAGACTGATTTGCATCTGGCATGGTCCAGACTGTGGTGGCATGGTGTGCAAAATAATGATGGCCTGAGATGAAGGCCGAATAATTACCAGTGGCTAATCCTAATTCAAGCATTCATCCATCACATTTTGATAGGTCGCAGCATACCAGACCCCGCAGTTGTCTAGATTGCTAAAGACCTCTTGGGGACATTCAGAAAGTTCACCCAGGAATACATTTAACTCCTTGCTTACCATTGGCTTTGTGGCTTGTAACTAACATTTTTGGGATTTCTATTTTCTATCTTCATTTGTTTTAGGTTGTCCAGCTCAAGTTCGTCCTTCCCTTTGCCCACATCTTGTTTACGGTATTCTTCCACAAGCTCGCTCTCTGTAAATAGATCTTTAAATCTTGTTTAAATCAGAATGCAAAACCCTAATATGATCCTCTTCCATCTCCAGGACGATCTAGCTATGGTCATCTGCTTGGCATAGGGAGTCACAGCGCCAAGATGCTCCTTGGAGTGGTAGTGCGCCTAACAAGTGTCCAATCACATCACATCACATGTTATCATCTTGCCACCTTTGCTGTGCATTCAAAGACTGAAGTCAAATGTCAGGCTGTCTCTTCTAGGGAGCTTGGTGTTTATTTTTCTTTCTCTGACTTCAAAGTGAGAGGATTTATGTGGCTATTATGCTGGTTAGTGGGGGTCTGCTTGAAGAAGGCTGTACAAATGTTATTTTTTTCTAGCCCACAGTAAAATGTAAATGTCTGTAAAACTCTGCTGACGATCAAATCAATACATTGGGTGATATTTCCACACATTATCGTTTGTGCACTGTATTCTTTTAACAGTAAACATGTATGTAAGTGCAAATGTAATGATCCTTTTATTTCAAGATGTGTTGTCTGTAATGGCAGTATGCTAATATACTCCCGTTTCCCCACTCCACTCTGCACCACTCCATGCCATTGCACTCTACTCTGCACCACTCCGCACTACATCACTACACTTGTCTCTGCAGACTCCACTCTGTCTCTCTACTCTGCATTACTCTACACCAATGTAATCTACCCCACACTACTCTACTGTGCAGCACTGCACTCTTCGCCACTGCACTATATACCACTCTGTGCCACTCTACACTCTGCCACCCTACTCTGCAACACTGCACTCTATGCGAGTGCACTCTACGCCACTTTACTCAAAGCCAGTCTACTCTGCACCAAATTACGCTACACCACTCTACTGTGCGCCGCTCTACTGTGCGCCACTCCGCTCCGCTCTACTCTACGACGCTCTGCTGTAGTCCGCGCCGTTCTGCTCTACTCCGCGCTGCTCTCCTCCAGTCCACGCTGCTCTCCTCCAGTCTGCGTCGCTCTCCTCCAGTCTGCGTCGCTCTCCTCCAGTCTGCGTCGCTCTCCTCCAGTCCGCGTTGCTCTCCTCCAGTCCGCGCCGCTCTCCTCCAGTCCGCGCCGCTCTCCTCCAGTCCGCGCCGCTCTCCTCCAGCCCGCGCCGCTCTCCTCCAGCCCCCGCCGCTCTCCTCCAGCCCCCGCCGCTCTCCTCCAGCCCGCGCCGCTCTCCTCCAGCCCGCGCCGCTCTCCTCCAGCCCGCGCCGCTCTCCTCCAGCCCGCGCCGCTCTCCTCCAGCCCGCTCTGCTCTGCGCCGCCCCACTCCGCGGCACACCACTCTATGCTATTGCACTCTACGCCAATGCATCCTACACCACTTTACTCAAATCCATTGCACTCTATGCCAATCTACGCTCCACTGCTGTATTTTACGCCACTTCACTCTAGGCCACTCTACTACACTACACTCTATGGTGCTACGCTCCATTAAACTACGCTCCACTCTGCCACTACACTCTACTCTATGCCATTCTGTGACACTACTCCACGAATCTCTATGCAACTCCTTCTATGCCACTACTTGCCACTTTACTCCACTCTGTTCTATGACACACTACTCCACTCTGCCATACCACTCCAAGACAATCTGCTCCACTCTATGCCACTCTACGCAACACCCTCTATGCCACTCCACTATACACCTCTCCACAACACTTTATGCCACTCTACGATACTCTGCTCCACTCTGAAACTGTGCTCACTCAACTGTACGTCCTTCCACTATGACACTCTACTGCATCACTGTACGCTACTCCATGACACCCCACGCCACCCTCCTTTACCCTACTAACTTTTAGCCATGCTGAACAACAGCCACTCTGGTGTACAACATTGCTTAAACATATTGGTAACGCCAATAGCTCTTGCATTGGCAAGACCTATTGGCTTTATCAATGCTTCTATATTTCAGGTACAGTTCAAAGTCACGTTCAACATGATCAAGGCAGCTGCATAATAAAAAAAAAATCAAACTTCCCAGCACTTTATTGTTTCAGCTGTAATAAGCATTAACTCGGAGTTGCCAATGCACCGAAGTACGGATTTTTCTAGCTGAAGCAGATACCCTCTAGATTTAATAAAATATATGCAATGAATATTCAGGGACGTGGAATTTAATAAAATATCTACTTGTCCATGGGACAGACTGTTTCATAAATCTACTTGTCCTGTAAAATATCTACTTGTCCCTTTGATGCCATGTAGTGCGGCGACGAATATGCAGCAATTTTATTATACAAGAATTTCGATAAAAGCTTCTCTGATTATGCCAGGACTAATACTATTTTAGGGCTTGAATAATACCAATGCCCGTATTTTTCCACCTTTCCACAGATCTACATACTGGGGCTGGAGGAAGCAGTAAGCAATAGTTCCAGGGTTGGAATGCTCTTTTTGAGTGCGTGCAAACCTACTAACGTGCATATTTTAAGGGTTTTCACCAGCTTTTCTCAATTTATTTCCCATTCTGAGAAAGGTTGGAGCGTATTGGGGCCCTGCAGAACATCAAAGTGATTACCCGCTCCCAAACTTCCGCAACCTGACTGACTATGAACAGGAAGTCAGAAGGAACCTGGGATCCCATTAGACATACCGGAAGATCTGCTCGCTTGCCCCACTTCCCTAGCATGGCCTTCTCGGTATTTGGACCTTCAGCACACCACATTTCCCCATACTGCAGTAATCCTGCAAAATAATAGAGGCTACAGTCCGGGAGACACAGGCCTCCCGACTCCATATCCAGCTTCAATACCTCTAGCTTCACGATACTTCGCCGGCCGGCTCACATCAGGGAACTCAGAAGGCTGATCATGGTGTTGAAAGTGGTACGTGGAATGCAGCAAGGGGAATATGTAGGACATAGATGCAACCCGTCCTATAATAGAGAGGGGAATCTAATGGAGGAGTCTAGACCCGTAGCTTGTAGCCTATCTGAAGTACTTGCTCAGCATGTCAGAAATTTGCCTTGCCCAGAAGATGACCGTCCAACGCCTAAATTGAAACACAATTGAATTAGACTCCAGAAAACCCTACATTCTTTTATGGGCAGACTGTGATAGACAAATGTGACCTTAATTGATATATTGGTCAATTATATTTTCTCGTATACAAATTGCTTCTACATTTTTGCACTAGTTTGTGATCAGTAGAAGCACTTTATCTTTGTTATTGCATTATTAATTTAAACTCAATTTTCTCCAGTGAATTGGTTCTGCATCCACTTTTCGACTGTTTTCAGACAAAGCTGTGTTTATACACGTTGAAACCAATTCACTTGAGAAAGTTTTGTTTGTCAGTAAATGCCTGCTACACTTTGATTTTTCTGTAACTAAATCCTGTAGAATCCAGTGTAGTTTTAAGCTTTTTACCCAGGTTTCTGTTGAGTAGTTGTCAGTTGCTCCTGGAAGGGGGCAACAAAAGTTCTGCGCATTGGGCTATTAGTGGATTGTCGTCCAAATGGATAATCGGTGAGCAGTCCAACTTCTCAGGAATGTCTCAACCGACTGAAGAAGCTTGGTGAAGGAGCACTAACAGGCCAATGGGAGACAACAGAATTGCCAAAGCAGGTTGTTATATGGAACATGAGATATGTTTGATGGTGGGCATTGACAGATAGCTGACATTCATGTCCAACTGAACCATCCACTTGCTTACCAACAGTGTGTCTGTGAGGGGTGAATGCCATCCATTTGAAAATGGAAATATTGGGCCCAGATATTCAGGTATGTGAGGTTTATTTCAGTTTTCCGCCCTTGTGTGTCTTGCAGACCAAGAAGATGGGACTCCCAAAGCTTTTTAGGAAAGTGGCCAGATAAGTTGCATTGTTTCTCACATATTGTTTGACCTCATATTCGACTTGAATGGTTTCTTCTAGAGTAAAAAAAGGCATACATGTGGGAAGGTGATGCAATTGGAACAGTACCTCGGTGAAATCTATGCAGTAGTCATTGATGGTTTCGAGGAGCCAAGGTTCTGTAGTAGTTTTTCTCCCCATTTTTGTGGGAAAAGTTGGATGTGACCTCCTACTGGTGCAGAAAGAAGAGGAAAGTAAAGGAAGGGATGTGAACTCACCAGACCAGAGGTAGATCCCAAAACAGATTAAGAAGGTCTTTGTTCCAGCCACACCTCTTTTCCTGCCAAAAATCCTTTTTCCATGGAATTGAAGCCTTCTGTGTCCATGGGTGTAGACATGGTAGGACAGTTAGATCCCCCTGGCATTGGGACTTTTTGTCAGAAACTTGTATATTCGTTTTGGTACATTCCAGGGAGGAAATGATGTTACTGGTCTTTGACATGTTCTTAAAGAAGTTGAGATAGAACAACAGTTCACTAGATGTGATATTTTGGCAATTGGGCTTAATGTCTGCAATCTTGGGATACAGTTGGCATGGCGGTATGATTACCAAAATATCCCGCTTCTTGGATCCAACCCCTAGAGATCAATAGTTCAACCGCATTGTCTGTCTGAGTAAGTGTTGACGTCTTAACTAGAGGGTTGTTGATTTCTAGAAAGAGGTATTGACCTCATTTAATGGCTCGATCAGTGCTACTCCTCTTGTCTTAGCCAGAGTGAAGGAGAACGAATGCAAACATATGGTTAACTCTGTGGTTACACAGACCTTGTACTCAAGCATAGGTGTTGGCCCCTCTGCTTCAAGGGTAAACCTTTAACTGCAAGTCCACTGCCTGGTAAATAGGACTACATAATTGCTTGGGGACCATTTTTTTCTAGGGATGACAAAGCCTTGTGGTTGTCAAAAAGTGGTTAATCATTGAAGCTGAGACAGAATGAGCCTTTCAGAGTAAGGGGATTCCCAGAGGAGCTCTTGTCTGAGCAGTTTAAGAGAATAATCAGTATTCTTGTCTTTGTCCACTTCCTCACTCGCCACTCGAGATTAGGAAACAAAATCCCCATCATAAGTCTTCCTGTATATTCCCTTAGGAGAGGAGGGCTTCAAACAGTTTGAGCAATGAAACTGAACGAGGAGGGAATCTTGCTCTAACCCAAGTACAGCACAGAAAGGTGCTTGATGGTAGCAGTGTAGGATTAAGAGTGTTTTTTTTTAGGGCTTTCAGATGTTTTCAGTATGCGATACACAATGGATATCTCTTTTCTGCTTTAAATAAAAGCACAAAACAGAATCTTTGATTGTGAAGAGTGACCCAAGTGTCTGGGGGATGTATCTGTCTCAGTAGAGAGCCTGGTGGGAGCCACCCGCAAGGGAGGATAGACAAGCAAAAAGCCACACTGACCAGAGCTCGAGTCTTCATGTTTTTGTGGAATACCAGAAGAATACAGATCAACAGAAAACAATCTTAGATTCGTAAGCAATTAGATTACGAGTACAAATATACCTCCAAACTTTTATGAGAAGTTGTAATGGGAAAATATTTGGAAAATTATTGAACCTGTTCGGTCAGTCAAAATTTGTTTAACAACAAAGAGAGTAAAGTAGTTCAAAAGATTCTTTTTCTCCATTTACTTTTTCTTGTGTCACATATTTTAAATGTTTTAGTAACACTAGGACATGCTGTCTTTCGTAATTATGTAGTTTTAGATATTAACAATAATTAATATGTTTATACAGAGAATCCTTAGATTTTCTTCTTCCATTACAATGCATTTCACAGTCGAGTTAATTTTCTCTTATTTCAACCTATAAATCACACAGTCAAAAGTATTATTTTTGGACGAATTAAATGGATTCACATTCTGTTGCCTTCTTGTTCATGCTTTTGTTTTTTAATAACCCCAATTGTATTGTTGTTCGACAGCGCCCCAAAATTTAGTACGTTTTAATATATGGATGTTAGTAACTCTTTAACAATTTGCTGTCATCGTAATTTTATTTTGCCCATAAGGTCCCCGTTAAAGACCGTTTTCGTTATCACATTCTCTTCAAATGTGTAACTTATTTGAAATAAAGAAATAGTTTGAGACTCTTAAAATGTGATATTCTTTCTAGGTCACTGCTGGGCTCACCACCGCTGTGCAGAGTGGTCACAGGAAGTATGTCAGACGGAAGACCAGGGACTGGTGAATGTTGACAAAGCAGTTGTCTCAGGGAGCACAGAAGTGAGTAAACAAAACGACTCGCGAAAATAGCATTTGACGTTTTAATGGTTTTAATTAGTTTTATCGGTATGGACAACATAAGGGGGGCATATACACCTTTTAGAAACAAAACAGCTCCTTCCCCAACTTCCCTCCCTTTGCCCTCTCAACCCAAGTGAAACTTAAAGCTTTGATAGATTACCAGTTTAGTTTTTTATATGGCCAACACATGGTGATTCACCTAACCAACAAGGATTGGCAAAATTGTTATCCAAGTAGACTAGTCATATTTACTTCAACATCCTAATTACCGTCCTGCTTATTTAATCTGGTTCAGCAATTACAGACCGATTCAACAATAAATATGATGTCCGTTAAACACACTGAATAGCACACAATTTCTATAGAATATACCTCTACATAAATGTAAAGAATGCACCAGTTTTATCTTGTCATGATTCTCCAACTAAACCCTTTGGTTACTTCCATATCACTCGTAATCTTTTGCTTTAGGCAAATATTTTGCTCTAGTTATTCTCTCCTTAAGGAAGAGTTAAGATTGTTCCTGGGCCAGCCATTGAAAATAAATCTGGTGGTTCTCTCTCCTATCATTTTCCCATAGTGCAGACATTTGTTGTTGACTCAGCCTACATTAGAAATATGATGATGTAAGTTCTGCTAACCTTACTTTATCCATCCTGCATTTTACCCTAGTCTCTTTTTTCCCCAACATATTTTCAGTATGCCTTTTTTAACTACCCTACTTTGCTTTTTTTGTTCACTATTCCTAATGTTTTACTTTTCAGTATTGTTTAATGTTTTGTAGCAATGAAAAGCAAAATCATTTTTACCCTGTGGAATCTGAGTCGTTAAACCATTACATAAAGAAAGACTGACATTTTATTTTCGATATAGTGTTGTTAACGCCCACCTCCTAGGCATGCTCTTATCTCAAAAGAAAACTTCTCCACTTTCCTTCTCAGTCTGAACTATATGGAGGTCACAATTTGCCATTACCACATTCATTGCATTTAGTACTGATCTTATTTTTTATTTGGTAGCAAGATCACACGTATCAAGGTGTGTCATGGTTGATTATACACGCCTATAAGTAAGTGGGTAAATTCTTAGTATTCTGAGAATCCGCGGGTGAGTTCTCTAAATGCTTTTAGTAGAAAATCTAATACCGGGACTATTTTCCTATTTGTAGAGCGCGTACATATCATCTCTTAAGGTTTCAAGGCGCTGAGGGCTGTCTGGAAGATTAAGTGAGCGAATGCTTAGTCACATGGTGCTGAGGTGAGCTGCTGCTGGCACCAGGGATTGAATCGTGAGCCCCGTGCTCAAGAGTCAACCGCTCTGGCTGCTGCACCACACCTCTCCCCTGATCCAACTCTGCTGTTCATTATAGGATAGGAAATGTATTCCATTGCCAACACTTGTTTTATTTGCAAGTACTAATCATTACGAGCTGGCACTTTTTAGGTATATTATCTCTTTCCCTGAAAAGAGCCTTAGGGTTATCAGCTTTCCGATACTGGAGTCTAGGAGAAATAAGCTATTAAACATACAGCCAAGCTTTGTCTCAGGCATTCGGTGATGATGCTGAATAGAAGTTCAAATTCCCCTAACTACTCCCTTCAGAAATCACTTTGTTTGACTGTGCTTCAGGCACCCCCAAAAAACACATAATGGCGTTCCAGCATCGGTTGGATATTTTGCTGCAGAATGTGTTTTATTTGGCTTGTGTATTGAACCTACAAAACAGAAGACTTTATTCTCCCTTACATTATACACATTGCGTTTCACTGATCATTGCTGAAAGTTTCACCTTATGCTTTTACGACTACTTATATGCCCAAATGTCAGATTGTTTTCTATATTAAGTGTCCCTTAAGACATTTTTAGGTTTCGCCTGGCGTCGGAGCTCCTAGCTCCGCCCAGGAGAAATCTTATGTCCCTACAGTGTAGGGCTTAGTCCCGCCCTCTGTTCCATTGGCTAGCTCCATAAATGGAGGCTAACCATTGGAACAGACATCTGTCCGTCATTGACGGAGCAGATTCGTGGGCGTTCCCGTGATTTTTACTCATCCCACCCCTTTTCCTATGTCATGTGGCTGTGGGCGGGTTTATTATTTTTTTTGTTTTACAGCTTTGTTTTCGCCATTTCTGAAGTGTTCTTTGCAGGGGTGGGTTGCGCGATGTAGCGCTGTCCGTCACCGTCCCCCCCCCTCCCGCTGTTCGTGTTCCCGTCCCCCCTCCCACTGTCCGTTCCGCCCCCCTCCCGCTGTCCGTGTGCCCGTAGGTGCTTGTTGTGTGTTGTTTTCCCTTCTTTTTCCATAGTGCTGGGCCGGAGTTGGAAGTGAGATTGCTCATACCCACACTAACTTGCCATACCACCCACCCCCCCTCCCTTCCCTACAGCGAGATATGGGGCCCTGGGTGGCGCGGGCCCGGGAGTGCCGGCCGGCCGGCTCGCGAGCCACTGCTTGGTACTCTGGTTGGGGGCGGCGGGATTCAGCTGTTAAGTTCACTCCTCCCGCCGCTCCCATTTCCACACATTGGTCTTGCTGTTCCCGCGGTCCGGCTCAGAGCAGCTAAATTAACTATCGCTCCTAATCCGGTGGCACACTTCGACGGCGATAGCAGGGAGTTTGCCTGGTTTGGGAGCCATGCTCTCTCCTCTGGCAAGGCATCCGCCCGTTTGTCAATGTGGGGGCAGAAGGCGGCAACTCCATCACTGGGGCATCCTGGCGCTGCGGGGCTCAACACACGTGGCTAGCGCTGCTCCCAGCGCCACCCTCCCTGGCGCTCTGGTGAGTTTCAGAGCGCCACCATATTAGAGAACAGCGCGCGGGCTACCTCTGTTGGTTGCTTTCGGCGGAGCGGTCACACTTTTAGGTGGCCCGCTCAATTTTGACTGGGTGCTGGTTGGCCCGTCTGGACCGATGCTTCGGGGCCTCATCAATACGACGGGGCGCTGCCAGGCGGGGAACGATTGAAGCATGAACATGTCCCTTAGCAATATAACCGAAGGAGTATGCCCCTTCCCTTGTTTGTACTTATTTAATTAGGCGTTATACAGCTCTGACTTTTACGAAGGTGTCAGAGTGCTTCGCAATAGGAACAGGAGTGGTACAGGAGGAACTATTACAAGTCAGCAGGTTACAAGAGCAAACGTTGCGTCAGTATGGCAATGGTGACTATTGTGCACGAATCAAGAGCAAACAAAAGACAAGAGGTAGCAAACCAGACGTTACAGGAGGAAGTAAGTGACGTGTGCTGTTACAAAAGCATACAAGCACGTGAACTACGGGCCCCTGTGCTGCGTCGGTGTTGATGTATCACACAACAAGTTATGTGCCTCATTTAGAGCGCTTCAGAAGAGGACAGATCTGTTACATGTGAACCAACACGATAGGTATGCTGCATCATGTTGGCGTGGCATATCGACAAGAGCTGCCTGCCCTGGCGCTGGGGTAGTAGGTCCGAGCGGGTCGCCCGCTCTACAACCTGCGAGGCAGGTAGCACATTTGTCAACCGTGCGGGTACAAAGTACTGAGGTAGCAAGCGGTACAACACAGGAGTAAACAGGTTATGTGTGCAGGTTTCATAAAGCGCAAGTAGAGGTGCTCACTGCATCAATCGGAGGACAGATGGTGATGCCACTGCCCGCGCTTGGGGTAGCCTCTGCGTCCTTCCAGGCAGTGCATTCACACGGGACACTCAACCATTGGGTCCATGAGTATCGCCTGGGACAGCATAGGCGCCTCGCCCGCGGCCATTCGGTACCAGCCCCCCCCCTCCCACCCGCCTTCCCTGCGAACGTCATTGTGCACTATTTGAAGGCTGGTGCAGGCACCATTTCGAGGCGGACTGGGGACAGGGTAAGCCCAAGACACACTCAGTTGGAGAAGCGGAGGTCTCTTCGCTCTTTGAGCACGTGCAGTTTAAGCAGGTTCTCGCGTCTTGCGTGTGGGGGAGGTATGTTTCACGCCTCGAGGGGGCCCGCATGTTCGCCGTGCGTGCCCGCTCCGGGATCCCACGTTCTCGCGGGGTCAGTTCTGTGTTTGCGACCATCTTGCGGGATCTTGCGTTAGTCTAGCTAACCAGGGAAGATGGGTGTGGGGCGGAGCTCAGACTTAAATTAGGTGCTCACCTCTCCCGGCGGTTCCCTCGCTTCGCGCGTCCCCCCGCGGGGAGATGAGTCATTCTCCTCTCTTATATGCTGCGCTGGCCGGGATGCAACTCTCGTGTGCTGGTGTCTCACCGGCGGCGCAATGCTACATTACACCAGTCTGCGAGAGGTGAAGGGAAACTGTGCTTCCATGGCCCGGCGGTTCTACTGTGTACGGTTACTTTTATTTTGCGAGGGTGAGTATCCGCACTTCTCTAGAGGGAGTTAACATGTTTATTCGGAGAGTATTGGCACTCTTCAAAGCTAGTAGGTACTCTGGCCCAGGGTACCTGCACTTCTATTTCAATTTCAAGCACGTGAAGAGAGGACCCTACCATGGGGTCATCTTGCAAAAATTGAAGGGCTGAGGAGTGGCGAGTGTGTATGTTAGTTACCTCCTTGGCGGATAACATCCAGCCCATTTCCAATGCCTGCGCACCGCGCTGTGGCAGCCTGAGATCTTATTTCAGTTATCCTCCCGGAACAGAACAAGCAGGGTAAGACCTGATTGCAAACGCCATCCAGCAAGTGTTTTCTGCCGTTTCTCCCTACACTCGGGACCCCTTGTCCTTGACTATCGACTGTAGGCTCCCGCTCCCCCCCTTCGGTTGGCCACTCACTGAATAGCATTAGCAGTCGATGGGAGGCCGTGGCACGGCGGGCCGTCTGTGGGGGGGTGGGGGGGGGGGGGGGTAGTAGGCGTTACAGGCTCCCTCCATTGCGGCCTCAGACCGTATGCGCCACCTATGGTCATGGCAAACATTTAGATTTCATCATTCTATTTTTGGTTAGAGGCTGAACAAGTATGGTTTTCACAGGATAAATCAATTCTCTCCAAAGACAACATTGTTGCATGGCTTGGGTTTTTAGAACAGCGCCTTAATGAACCAGATCACTTCTGGAGGAAAGTCCTCTGGACAGATTAGACAAAGTGGAGTTGTTCAGCTATGGTGCACAAGATGTTTAATGAAACTCAAACCATGTGTATCCCAATGAAAACTTCATATCAACTGTCAAGCATGGTGGTAGAGGAGTGATATTTTTGGTCTTGTTTTGCAGTCATGGCACCTGGATCTTTTAGTCCTTGATTTCATGTTTAACCATGTTAAATGCTTGTTATAAGCTGACTTTTAGCTTTGTGCTCTAAAAAAAGAAGCACGTGTATTTGAGATTGAACTGTGGCACCACAGGAGACATGGGTATCTTGGTTTGAGCTTCTTGAATGTTCATCAACAGAATAACACTTTACGACAAAACTAGTTGCCTAATGAGGAACTAGATGTTTTGCGTAGGAACCGAGGTCTGTGTCCACTAAGGTTTTGTGCAAGTTGCTGCAGGCCGTATGTCAGAAAGATGATACATTGCCACTTTACCAAATCCCACTCAGGCAATCTGTCCCTTCCAGAGATCTGTGTGCAGCCTGTGTAGGCCACTGAATCGAACACTGGCAGGCCAAGTGTAGGGAAAGCTGCATGCATCCAATTAAAATGACGAAGGAAACATAAGTAAAGTGTGTAGAGATGTTTAATCCGTCTTTTCAAGTCGAAGCTAAGTTACATAATACTTTTCTAACCACCGCTAAACTGCCTCCCGGATCCCCAGTCCTTGAAAGAGAACATTCCAGTGAGCGTGATCTTCCACGAGCACAGAGAGAAGAGTGCTCGTGGAAACCACGCTACACGTGTAATATATACAACGCATCTGCCTCCTTTTTTTTTTTTTTTTTTTTTTTTACATAAATACTAATCCATGACATATTCTTTGAATCTTTCAGGACAGTGATGTTCCAGTTTCCTCCTGGCGGAATCGCTGTTCCAATGGGAACAACCATGATTCTGTTTAGAGGAGACATCGGAAACCACACTACACTTGTAACAGATACAATACCAAGCTTATATCCTCTCCTCCCATGGTTGATAGAACAAAGAACATTGTGCTAGATCATGATCTTCATACATGTTATCACATTGCTTGAACACACCTGGTTTTGGGCATTCCATACATGTAAAAAAAAAAATTCATTCGGTGTTGGAGTATAAAAATTCTAAAGGACAACACTGTTGGTGATAACATAAGGGAATACGGTTATTAAGCAGGTCAGACTGGCTAAGGTACTATCAAATATGTTTAATGTACTTAATGATTTGCAGATGACAAAGCACTGTGCATTTTCTCTTCACTCTCCTTCTCTCTTTATCTTTCCTTTTTGCACACTCTCTCGCTCCTGCCCTCCTTCCTGCTCTCTTCTTCTTTCCTGTCCTCCCTATCCCTTCTGCCTTCTCTCACTCTATTCCCTCTGCCCTCCTTCTTGCTCTCTCTCTCTTCTGCCATCCCTCTCTCTTCTGCCTTCTTACTCCCTCCTGCCCTCCCTTTCCAGCTCTCTTCTGCTCTCTTTTACCTTCTTGTCCTCCATCTCTCTCTTGTTCTCTCTCTTTTCTGTTTCAATCTCTCTTCCTTTTGCCCTCCCTCTACATCTCTCACACTCATGGCTTTCACTCTCCATCTACCTCCCCATTTTCTCCTCACTCTCTATCCTGCACTCCTTAGCTTTTCTTTTCACTCTCTCGCTCCTACCCTCCTTCTTGCTCTCCTTCTTTCCTGTCCTCCCTATCCCTTCTGCCTTCTCTCACTCTATTCCCTCTGCCCTCCTTCTTGCTCTCTCTCTCTTCTGCCATCCCTCTCTTTTCTGCCTTCTTACTCCCTCCTGCCCTCCCTTTCCACCTCTCTCTTCTGGTCTCTTTCACCTTCTTGTCCTCCATCTCTCTTGTTCTCTCTCTTTCCTGTCCTCTCCTCCTCTAGCCCTCCTTCTCCTTCCCGCCCTCACTCTCCTACCTGCCGCCCTCTCCTTTCTGCCCTCACACACACTCCTACCTTCCCTCCTGTCCTCCCACTCCTTCTTGCCCTCCCTCTCCCTTCTGCCTCTTTTCCTTCTTGCCTTCCCTCTCTCTCCTGCCCTCTCTTCCTTTTGACCTCTCTTCCTTCTTCCTTCTTACTCCTGCCCTCCTACATGCCCTCCCTTTCCCTTCTGTCCTCTCTCTTGCTCTCCCACTATTTTCTGACCTCCCACTCCTCCTTGCATTTTCGCCTTCCTACCCTACCTCTGTATCCTCCCCACTCTTCTTTGCATATGCCTTCTCAACATGCGCTATCACTGCACACAGCCTCTCAACACACGGCCTCTCTGCACATGCCTCTCTCCATATAATCTCTCTGCACAGGGCCGTGTGTAGAGAGGGCAAGTGAAGATAAGGCATGTGTAAAGAGGGCGTGTGCAGAGGGTGTTTTCCAGAGAGGCACTCCATATTTCTGTGTAAAGTAAAACACATCAACGTTTTACACATAATTCAAAGAAGTTAGAAAAGACCATTTGTCAAAAGCACTACCAAGAGCTCAAACTTTAACAAAGGCGAAACCATTGCATTGTAAATGCTTGTTAATATTAGATGATTAGGGTCCTCATTATTTCTTAACAGCCTCTGATGGGGTATTAGGCTGGTAGCATCTTTATAACCTGTTGGGTGTGATGAATTTAAAAACAATGTCATCTTTCCCATTGCTGACATTCAAACTAGTTTTTAATCTTGTCAAAGTTCTTGATGTTGCCTTCCAATGTTCATACATCTGCACTTCCTTGAGTCCTTGAAGTCACTTCTCTCAAATGGATGGGTGAAGTCTGGATTGTAATTTGCGGGAGCGAAAGGTGATTGAAAGTTGATGACACTGAGCTTCATTGTTGTTGTAAAAAATTAACTTTACTTGTTCCATTCTGTTGGGTGTTCCAAGTTACCCGAGAGTTGTACAGAGTTTGTCCTGCAGCTTTTTGGGAGCCAAGGGATTATACAAAGTGAACTTATGGAATGGCCTGTGAAGCACAATTATAATACTACGTTTAAAGAAGAATTGTCTTTGCACTGCATGTCTCTATTTGTTCAGGTTCGACAATCCCACCCTCATGCAAAGTAGTCTGTCTCACAGGCAATCTAGATGTTTTTATTTACTATAGAGTGCACTAGTGATCTTTAAAAAAAAAAAAAACAGCTGGATTGTCTGAAATAAATATAATATTTTGTACAAGATAGCATCTTCAGTCTCCAGCTGTTGCATCACTCAGTGACCCAATAAATCTCCTTTGCATATCTATTTTAACAATATTTGCTCGAAGGACCTAGTATTCGCAAAACATTCCTCTTACTTGGAGGTGTATCAAGCCATCATTAATAATTTAGCCTGCTGTAAGTATACGACTGCTAAAAATGCCCTATGTATCTGATAGAGACTTTTATCCACAGATTCCTTACCTTAGAATTATTCCCAGTCGTCACACTGGATCCGGAATGTTTTTGTGAGCAGTACTCCTGCGCGCCGGTTCATGGCGTTATTCGGCTCCGCTTGGTTCATCTGCGCTGGAAGTGATATTCGGGATGCCTATATAGGCACCACCTAAGCGCGCCAACGTCAGTTGGTTTCTTTCCACGTCATCCAACACAGATTCGGGACGAGCTTCTCCTTAATCACTTTTTCGACTAAGCGTTTTTTTGATATTTTGTTGAAGTCGTTTTTGAAATCTTACGCCCCTTTGGCCTCACCAGCGCCCCCTGGTGTTCACCAATGTGATGGCGATGGTTGCAGTTCATCTACAGAGTATTCCCCTATCTCGATCACTGGTTGTTGAAGGCAGGCTCGCCCAGGCTTTCGTCTCCCACCTGCTGACTATGGGGGACCTACTGCATTTGCTGGGGTTCACTATCAATGTGCCAAAGTCACACCTGATTAGCTCTCAGAGGCTCCTTTCATTGGGGCCGTTCTGGACATGGTGCAGCTTTGAGCTTATCCTCCTGAGCAGAGACTCCAGGATATTCTGACTATGATATCAATGTTTCTGCCTTTATCATGTATTTCAGTGAAACTGAGTAAGAGACTGCCTGACTTCATGCATCCTACTGGTAACACATGCCCGTTGGCATATGCGGGCTCTGCAGTGGGAACTGAAGTTCCAGTGGGCGCAGAATCAGTGGAATCTCTCCGACGTGGTCCAGATCTTGGAGGGAATTGCAAAAGATCTGCAGTGGTGGTTAACAAACTGCAATTGGGATCAGTGACAGACCCCTATCCCTACCCCCAACTAGATTTCACAGTAGTGACCGATGCGTCACTTCTAAGATCTGGGAGAGGTGTGGAGATCGGAGGACTCTGGTCTCCGGCGGAATCCGGATTCCACATCAACCTGTGGAGGCTCTGAGTGATCCGATTGGTATTGAAAGCCTTTCTACCCTCCATGCAAGAACGTCTGGTGCAGGTGTGTACGGACAACAACACCACCATGTGGTACTGCAACACACAGGGCGGCGTGGGGTCGTGGACCAATTGTCAAGAGCTTCCTATATCTTTTTTTCGATTTTTCGCGGTGGAAGCGCTACCCGGTACGCGAACCGGGTAGCTCACCGGTAGCGTAACGGGAGTCCGCCATCTTGTGTTTCGGACGAATTTAGTCACAAGATGGAGGATAAACAATGTTGGGAATGGGTATAAGGGGGCACGGGAGACATATCCTGACCCCCTAGGTTTTCTGAGGGTGGCTAAGGAGGCCCATATATGTAAAAAAATAAAAAAAACTTTTTTTTTCAAATTTTCGCACGGTTAGCGCCCGGTCCGCGCACCGGGTAGCGTCCTGGAAAGCGTAACAAGGGGAAAACCAAGGGAAATAGTAAAATAATATTTTAGAGTGCTTTGAGGTAGGGTAGCTCTGAATAGAGCTGTTGTGTTGTGTGGGTGATGTAAGTACCAACATGTAGGTACCAATGAAGAGTCTAAAATTCAATGTACACCGTCTCCTCTGTAGATATTTTGTATGTTCTAATATGGGTTATTTAAATGTAAATGTGTGGAAAAGTACTTCATGCTTTAAAGCAATTGTATTTTTGAACTGATTGTTCTTTCCTCTTAGTCTTCCTCTTTGTTTTTTTTCCCCACACTCTTCTTCAGCATGATAGTTGATAAATTCGTTCCCTCAAAAAATTTATATACATAAAAAAATTATATTAAATACATATCAAATATATTTTTCCTTTAAAAGAAGAATACATTTTACAGCTTTTGATATTTGCTATTAAAAAACCATTGAAATTCACTGAAAAAACCATAGGTTATAGACCATATATAGTTAGGAATTAGCATTTACAAAACCTTGAAAATTCACTGAAAAAAAACATAGGTTATAGACCATATATAGTTAGGAATTAGCATTTACAAAACCTTATTTTACTCACACAAAACCATTGAAATTCGCATATATAGTTAGTTGCACTAACTATATATCGCGCACCCGCAATCCACTGCTGATCATGTCACATATTACATCATTCATGACATGGTCAGTGACATCACTGATGACATCACTGATGACATCACTGATGACATCACTGATGACATCTCAAATGACATCTCAAATGACATCTCAAATGACATCTCAAATGACATCACTGATGACATCTCATTTGACATTAGTTCTTCAAAAGGGGTTTCCTGTTGTGTGAGATGTAAAGGCGGCCTTCCCTGGTCGCGAAGAACAGCCCACCGCGGTAAGCGGGTCAGCTAAGGCACTACTGCAGTGTCTAGCGTGAATGAACGAAGACGTATTGGTGACTTTACAGGGAGACACCAATTCAGAACAGCTCTGGTTTGCAGCCACAAAGCAGGGCAGGTCCCGCCTTGGAGAAGTGCTGATGTTTTTATGGACACTTGAAAATGCGGCAAGAGCACCCACTTGGGCAATACTTTGGGGCACACTACATTGCCCACATGGACAGGTATTGGAAATAAAAGTGTACTCCCAGCAGCGCTTGCAGCCGTCTTGTATGAGAAGCCACTGAAGAAAGGGTTACACCTGAAACGCGTCTGGCTCGAATGAACTTTATTTTGCTGCTCTTCGATGGTTCCTGCTGGCAGGCTGTTTGCCAATAAAGTGAACTGCAATTTATCTTCATGTGGCGAAATTCTTCAAAAGGGGTTTCCTGTTGTGTGAGATGTAAAGGCGGCCTTCCCTGGTCGCGAAGAACAGCCCACCGCGGTAAGCGGGTCAGCTAAGGCACTACTGCAGTGTCTAGCGTGAATGAACGAAGACGTATTGGTGACTTTACAGGGAGACACCAATTCAGAACAGCTCTGGTTTGCAGCCACAAAGCAGGGCAGGTCCCGCCTTGGAGAAGTGCTGATGTTTTTATGGACACTTGAAAATGCGGCAAGAGCACCCACTTGGGCAATACTTTGGGGCACACTACATTACCCACAAGGCTATGCAATTGGCCACGCCCACATGGACAGGTATTGGAAATAAGTGTACTCCCAGCAGCGCTTGCAGCCGTCTTGTATGAGAAGCCACTGAAGAAAGGGTTACACCTGAAACGCGTCTGGCTCGAATGAACTTTATTTTGCTGCTCTTCGATGGTTCCTGCTGGCAGGCTGTTTGCCAATAAAGTGAACTGCAATTTATCTTCGTGTGGCGAAGTTCTTCAAAAGGGGTTTCCTGTTGTGTGAGATGTAAAGGCGGCCTTCCCTGGTCGCGAAGAACAGCCCACCGCGGTAAGCGGGTCAGCTAAGGCACTACTGCAGTGTCTAGCGTGAATGAACGAAGACTTATTGGTGACTTTACAGGGAGACACCAATTCAGAACAGCTCTGGTTTGCAGCCACAAAGCAGGGCAGGTCCCGCCTTGGAGAAGTGCTGATGTTTCTATGGACACTTGAAAATGCGGCAAGAGCACCCACTTGGGCAATACTTTGGGGCACACTACATTACCCACAAGGCTATGCAATTGGCCACGCCCACATGGACAGGTATTGGAAATAAAAGTGTACTCCCAGCAGCGCTTGCAGCCGTCTTGTATGAGAAGCCACTGAAGAAAGGGTTACACCTGAAACGCGTCTGGCTCGAATGAACTTTATTTTGCTGCTCTTCGATGGTTCATGCTGGCAGGCTGTTTGCCAATAAAGTGAACTGCAATTTATCTTCGTGTGGCGAAGTTCTTCAAAAGGGGTTTCCTGTTGTGTGAGATATATATATATATGTGTGCGTATATATGTGTATATGCATGCATATGTATGCATGCGTGCATGCATGCATGTGTGTATATGCATGCATGCATATGTGTATATGCAGGCATGCATATGTGTATATGCAGGCATGTATATGCATGCATGTATGTATATGCGTTTATGTATATGTGTATATGCATGTATGTCTGTGTATATGCGTGTATATGTGTGTGTGTGTGTATATATATGTATATGTATGTGTATGTTTGTTGGCATGTGTGGCTGTAGATACACATGCTTAGCATAAGTCCGCCATCTAGTGTTTGGGCTCGAAAGTGTGCAAGTTGTTTTCTTGGAAGAAGTTCTTCGAGTCACAAGCTATAATGACTTCTCCTCTTGCTTACTTGCGCATGGTCATCAACTCCATTGTTAGATTAACTTTTTTCCGCTGTCGGGTTCGGTGATGTGTACCTCTGCTCCGGACGACACTGTCACTAGGATCCTTTTCGATCACCCTCAGTATTGTTCGATTGAGACTCATTATATTGTACATCTAAAATCGTCTTAAGAGAGATTCAATTCCATTCCGGCCTCTCCGGCCTTCGCCTTTCAGGGGGAAAATTCTCTTCGATGATTTTTCTTATACAGAAAATACTAGAGGGTATGGAACGGACACCTTTTAAATTCCGCTCTTCCTGTCATCCAAAATTTCCTCATATCGATTCCGGCCGCTCTCCGGATCATCAAGAACAGAACTGCAAGGCCTGTAAATCTTTCAAGTCAAAGAACGCTCTTCGGGACAGTAAAGCAAGAAGAATACAGACCTACTTTGGAATCCAGTTTGAGATACAAATCAAAGTAGAAACTGCTATGATGTATCAACATAGTGTAGTCACACTGTCAGTGATTTTCTCCTAACTTACTAGATCCCTTCTATGTTTTTGAATAGTTATCTATATTATCCGTTGGTGCAGTATGTATGATAGTATGGATGTGGCATGTGATGGATATGAATGTAGGTTTGATGATTGAGTGTGGGGTTATTTTCAGGCTAATTTCATGGTGCAATTGTTTTCTTGTGTTTGCTTGTTCGCCCTAAGTTGGCAGGGTATGCCCAGACGTGGGTCCCTTGCTCACTTTGCCACTGGATTCAATCTAGCCTGGCTGAAGACGGCTGTTACTCAGAAACCGGACCCAGGATGCTTGTTTCCGGGTCAGGGAAGACCTGGCTTGGCAGTTCGGGCTGGACTGTTCCCATGAGTCACAGGGTCAAGACTGAATTGCCTATAGCTGGGTCAGAACTGAGGAGGCGAAGTGAGCTAAAGAACGATGATGGATTCAACCCAGATCTGTGACTGGGGAGGAGGAGCCAAGATGGCGATCGGGATGGCTGCATAACCGCTTGGCTCCGTGAGCCCTCCCGCCCCGCACATATATCCTGGCGATAAACCTGAGCAGTTTTTGCTAATTTAAGTAGGTGAAGGGAAGCGTTCACTTACCATCTGCGTTTGAGGCTCCACCGTGCAGTAGACCCGAAGAACTGTCTCCGTCTCTTTGGCGGCCTTCGAGGTGCTGCGGCCGGGATCTCGAGTGAGGGGAGTGTCCGGGCGTGATTGCAACGCCAGCGGCCTCTGGTCGCGATGGGAAGCCGGTCGGAGAGAACCTGAGATCTGCGAGCCGGAAGAGATGATACCAACCCACCCCCAATAGTGGGTTGCCCTGCGGGAGGTGCGAAATAGCCGGGACGGAGAGAGTCCATGATGCCCAGTTCCCCTTCGGTGTGATACCCGGTTATGTTAACAGCCCTCCCTGGGAACCGGTGGGTGACTCCCGGGCAGCAGGGAGCTTGTTTAGCCTTTCGGTGACTCTCCTTTCTGCTGCCTGCCCTGACTATTGAGATCCCGCTGTGAATCCTGCTGATCCCGGGGGTCGGGCCCGCTCCTGAGGTGCGGTGGAGGGGAAAGAGAACGTGACGGCTGAAATGGCGGATGATGCTTTTCCGTGCACCCCTCACCCGGGCAGAGAAACCGGTGCGCAAGAGAACCCCGGGGTCTGGTTATGATAGAAACCGCCCACGCCCAAACATATACTGGCTGCACTAACAACCCTGCAGACAGCCCTGATCCGGGAGGCCCGAGATTTGGGACAAGGGATGGCCGCCATTGTTGTCCCGCCATCTTGTACCGGCACGGATCGCTCTCAAGGAGGCGCTGCTGTGTCTGCCTCGGCTTCATCGACGTATTCCCCGGATGAGTCTACATTCTTAGAGACGTGGATAGATTTGGCTCATGAGCCTACTGTGGATGCATCTGTGGCGCATGTGATTGTCTCACCGGGGCCTTTCTCTGATCGGCAAGTGGAGGAACAGCATCGATACTCGGCTTGGGCGGCCCCGTCGGGGTTTTGGCGCTTCCCGCTTCGTGTGTTTCCCTTTCCGTGTCTGGTGGGACTGTGTTCGGACTCGAGACTGTTGGCGGTGTTGACATTGTTCCACTCAGACTTCCGCCATGCATCATCGGCGAACTTTCGGTGGCTGGGGTCCTATGGAGCGGCGACACTGCCTGATCCTCCCGGTGTAATTGGACCCTTTGTGCTACTTTGTATCCCGTTTGAGGGATGGTTCAACGTTGGTACTATTGACAACTATCGATTGGAACATGGAGGGACTCATGGCTGGTTGATGGTGATTTGAGGGGCGCTTAGCGGGGCTGTCATTGATTGCGTTTTACGTGATTGCTGCTACCTGTACTTCTTTTACCATGACTGTTTATACGATTTTTGCACGCGGAGGTGGGAGGGGCCGGATGACCGGATCGAGGGCCCTCCTCCTGTATTTTTTCTCTTCTTTTTCTCTTTTTCTTCTCTGTATTTCGGGTCTCTTATTTAGGGCGACAGGCACGCTGCTGGGGGGGTGGCCGTAGCCTTTTGCAGGGGTGCAGGGTTGAGGGTTTGGGGATGGGTTTGTTATTTTGTTCTATCTTGTTTCTATGGCCCTTTACCCTTTTCCTTTTTCTATGTCGTCGTCTTCCATGTCTCCCATATTGTGTTTCGCCTTGAGGGGTGGGGCTAGTTCGCCATGCTTGCTAGGTGTCTATTGCATCTATCCTGATTCATATACCCCCTCCCCCATCCTTTTCATCTATGTACATCACTGGCGTAAAATCCTTGCTTTAGTTAGCTGTATTAGGGGTGTGTGTGTGATTCTGCGACATTGATTTTCATTTTATTTTCCGTTATTACAAAATGAACCGTCTCAGATCCTTATTATCGCATGGTGCTTTGATTATATGGTATATCCTGGATGCTACTCAGCTCTTGACCTCCGGACCGCTGTATGTTTTTCTAATACATTACTTTTTAATCGATTTGAAAAGCGGCCGGTCAGACTGGTTGTAGGCCCATGTTTGTATCTCCGTATCATGACAATAAAGGTTCTTTAAAAAATAAAAAAAATCTGTGACTGGTGGTGAGTGTCTGAAACGTTTCAGCACTCCGTCCATCATCTCATACTTCTTGATACTGTCCTCTTCCTCCCATTATTATGTCACCATCATAACATGCTTGGAGGGGGCTTTGAGATTTAATGTAATGCTTATGTCTCATTGATGCCTCAAGTCATGGAGATTAACCCCTCTGTTTGTACATAAGACTCTGTGCCCTTGAACATGATCCTCATATGGGAAAATCTAACTATATTAGTTCTACCCAGCCCCCCGATCCCCGGACCATAACCTCTGTCAAATTTGATCTGATTTAAACTGTGCTCTATTTTCAAGTAATTCTTTCATCACAACACCTTTCTCTTTAAATAGTTTAGACACATGAGAAGAATATTTAGGTCTAGTCCAGTAACTGCATGGAGAAATATGTCCATAACATATTCCACTATTCTCATCCTATTAGACTTCCACACCTGTAACACTTACACTTGTTCTGTACTGCATTTATTTCCTTGTCTAGACAAGTACCATTTGAATCGTTTGAAATTATCTTCCCGACATGCCTTTTTCACCCTAGCAGCTCCTGCCACACCATTATCTACAGCCTTCATCTGTTTAATT
This sequence comes from Lissotriton helveticus, assembly GCF_964261635.1. Lineage (NCBI taxonomy): Eukaryota > Metazoa > Chordata > Amphibia > Caudata > Salamandridae > Lissotriton > Lissotriton helveticus. The sequence goes on along the minus strand of NC_136071.1, from coordinate 686,028,296 downwards.
GAAACCATTTTGGGTTCCATTTTTTCTGCAATGGCAGTTGCATATTTGAGGACAGGATTTTTTTGATAACTTCTCTTGCCCACTGTGCCACTGGTCATGAACCATTCAGTCAGCACAACAAACTCGCATGTCCTGGCCGTTTTCTTTAATGATGCATAATTGTCAATTCTTTTAGTATATCCTTGGTGTCTCGTTAAACACTTCTACCATTCTGAAACAATGTTGATTGAGTCCCAAAGCGCCCTTTCAGCATTTTTTACCAACACTCCATAAACGCATTCCCTTCTGCATTCTTCAAGACTTGTGCTTATGTGTACATATGTAGGTGTGTGTGTATATATAAATGTATATATCTTATTTATTCTTCAATTGTGTTCAATACACAATGTCTCTTAGCTGGAGAAATCTTTTCGTCACTAATGGCTTTGTCACCACCTTTTCCAGCGCTTCTATGGAAGTAATGGTTCACCAGTCTCCGAAATAAATGGAGGAGGCTGGGATATACTTGATGCTGGCACTACAAAGTTTCTGTGGGGACAGGAAAAAAACAAGCATTTGCAATGCAATAGGTCTCGCTTTAGGAAAGTTTGAGCTATTGGTATTGTAAATGACACATTTTGTATTTATTTGTTGGTTTTGAAAATAGCTAAATTAATAGCATGTCATTTACAATGCCAATAGTTTTAACTTTCGCAAATGTGACACCTATAGCATTTGTAATGCAATATGTGTTGTATTTACGTGACTTAGATGTATTGATATTACAAATAACAATGGCTTTCATTTTTTTAAAAATAATTAATACTTAAATAAAAGTTATTGTAATTTATGATGGCAATAGCTTAAACTTTTGTAAATAACTTTTGTGAAGATTATGTTCAGTGTATTTTATTGTGACGAAAATTCAAGAACAGAAGTGAAATATTAACATCTTTTTGTGACATTTAAAATAAATCTTGAGACATTGCGAGAACATATTTGAACCAGTTGTTGTTGAATGGTTGCACAGATTGATGCTGTGGTACCGCTGAGTGATGTTGTGGTGGCGACGAGTGATGCTGTGGCGTTCAGTGATGCTGTGGTAGTGCATAGTGATGTTGTGGTGGTGCTGAGTGATGCTGTGGTAATGCGATAGATAGAGGGAGGGCGATAGATAGATAGAGGGTGGGCGATAGATAGAGGGATGGCGATAGATAGAGGGATGGCGATAGATAGAGGGATGGCGATAGATAGAGGGAGGGCGATAGAGGGAGGGCGATAGATAGAGGGAGGACGATAGATAGAGGGAGGGCGATAAATAGAGGGAGGGCGATAGATAGAGGGAGGGCGAAAGATAGAGGGAGGGCGAAAGATAGAGGGAGGGCGAAAGATAGAGGGAGGGCGATAGATAGAGGGAGGGCGATAGATAGAGGGAGGGCGATAGATAGAGGGAGGGCGATAGATAGAGGGAGGGCGATAGATAGAGGGAGGGCGATAGATAGAGGGAGGGCGATAGATAGAGGGAGGGCGATAGATAGAGGGAGGGCGATAGATAGAGGGAGGGCGATAGATAGAGGGAGGGCGATAGATAGAGGGAGGGCGATAGAGGGAGGGAGGGCGATAGAGGGAGGGAGGGCGATAGATTGAGTGAGGGCGGGCGATTGAGTGAGGGCGGGCGATTGAGTGAGGGCGGGCGATTGAGTGAGGGCGGGCGATTGAGTGAGGGAGGGCGAGTGAGTGAGTGAGGGCGAGTGAGTGAGGGCGAGTGAGTGAGTGAGGGCGATAGCGATAGAGTGAGTAAGTGTGGGCGATAGAGTGAGTAAGTGTGGGCGATAGAGTAAGTGTGGGCGATAGAGTAAGTGTGGGCGATAGAGTGAGTAAGTGTGGGCGATAGAGTGAGTAAGTGTGGGCGATAGAGTGAGTAAGTGTGGGCGATAGAGTGAGTAAGTGTGGGCGATAGAGTGAGTAAGTGTGGGCGATAGAGTGAGTAAGTGTGGGCGATAGAGTGAGTAAGTGTGGGCGATAGAGTGAGTAAGTGTGGGCGATAGAGTGAGTAAGTGTGGGCGATAGAGTGAGTAAGTGTGGGCGATAGAGTGAGTAAGTGTGGGCGATAGAGTGAGTAAGTGTGGGCGATAGAGTGAGTAAGTGTGGGCGATAGAGTGAGTAAGTGTGGGCGATAGAGTGAGTAAGTGAGGGCGATAGAGTGAGTAAGTGAGGGCGATAGTGAGGTGTAGAGAGAGGGGAGTGGCGTAGAGAGAGGGGAGTGGCGTAGAGAGAGGGGAGTGGCGTAGAGAGAGGGGAGTGGCGTAGAGAGAGGGGAGTGGCGTAGAGAGAGGGGAGTGGCGTAGAGAGAGGGGAGTGGCGTAGAGAGAGGGGAGTGGCGTAGAGAGAGGGGAGTGGCGTAGAGAGAGGGGAGTGGCGTAGAGAGAAAGAGAGAGAGAGAGGGTCGTAGAGAGAAAGAGAGAGAGGGGCGTAGAGAGAAAGAGAGAGAGGGGCGTAGAGAGAAAGAGAGAGAGAGGGGCGTAGAGAGAAAGAGAGAGAGAGGGGCGTAGAGAGAAAGAGAGAGGGGCGTAGAGAGAGGGAGGGGGCGTAGAGTGGCTTGCAGGTGTTGTTTTGGGTGCGTGAGATATATGTTGTTGTGTATGTTGGACTCTGATTTGTGAGCAGGTGGTGGGATTTGCCATGTTGGTGGTTTGTGTCTTCAAAGCAGTGTGTTTTATTGGTGGTGGTGTGGTGGAGATGGACAAGAAATCTATTTTTTATGAGAATCTTTTTTTGTATGTAGAGTGTGGATGGTAAGTCGTATTGTTTTATTTATGTATGTGGAACGAAGGAAAAGATAAAAGTATTTTCTTAAGAGTGTGTATGGTGGTGTTATTGTTGTAGTTTGTGGTCGACACGCCAAAATTGTCAGTACGGAATTGCTCTCTAATCTGTCAAACTAGGACACAGGGTGACAGCCAGACTGGGTGGCTGGGATAAAGGAGGATGGGGAGGAGATGGGGGGCGACAGCCAGACTGGGTGGCTGGGATAAAGGAGGATGGGGAGGGCTGAGAGGAGAAGGGGAGTGGAGATGGGGTTTGAGAGCAGTGTCCGAGAACTAAAGCGTTCAGTCTCAGGAAGAGATCGAGGCGCTCTGTGGACAATTTGGAGGGTGCTCGAAGGGAGAAGGGGGCTGAGATTGCAGATTGAGAGCCTGCTGTAGCACGGGTGTCCCTCACATTAAGGGTGGGGGTACGCTTCAAAGGAAGGAGAGGGTAATCCCACAGGGGGCTAGAGTGTACCCTAAGGAGGGAAGGAATGAACTCTTGGTGAGTGTGTACGCAGGGAATGAATGGACACTCGAGGAGTGAGTACACAGGGAAGGAATTGATACTCGGTGAGTGAGTACGCAGGGAAGCAATTGATACTCGAGTGATTGCACATGGAAATAAATAATGGACACACGGTGAGTGAGTAGACAGGGAAGGGATGGGACTCGGGTAGTGAGTGCACGGGATGCTTTGGTAAAGGAATCCGTCGGTAATCCCCGAGGGTGCCCTAAGCCAGAGGAGCGATGGGTGTTCTCTGAACGAGATAGGGAGCTAGTGAGTACCTTTTCAGAGAGAAGGGTTGGGCGCTCTGTATGTTGGTACAAAGGGTGGTGTTTTGGTAAGGCACGAAAAGGGCGATCCATATGGGAGAGAGATGATGCCTGTGGGGGGTGCGTGAGGGATCAGCATGAGGAAGCGCTTGCCCACTGAAGTAGACGCCTCTTGTCGAGGGAGGTGTAACTTAAGCCGTCGGGAGACTTAATGAGCCTAGTCATTTGACCAACTGCACTGAATGCTGTGATGTTAACCTATTGCGGAAACTGGTGATAGAATACGAGTCCCAACATGCAAAGTGCTGTCCAAAACAGCTAGGACTAGCTGTTGGTGTTCCACGTGGCAGATGCAGTGATGTAATGCAAATAATGCCCCACCCCGCAGAATGTGAAGAGGACCCCCATACCTCACAGATACTCACTGTCCTTTGGCTTATGATGGGTTAGTGGGCCCCTGAAGGGTGGCGCCTGCCGCTCTGCAGGTGACCCGTGTTACTCCGCTGGGGTGATGAACACTTCAGTTCTGTATACAAAGATTAAGGCAGCATCAGGATAGACTCTTTCGAGGAGTCTCAAATGTTATGATGAGAGGGGATTAGGGTACAGAGTGATAAAGTGCTTTGCTGAGGATCAGAAGGAAACAGGGCAAATTTAAAGCGGCAGTAGGCCACGTAGCACTGCACATTGTTGAAAGTATCGGCAGAGGGGGAAAGGGTTAATGATCTGAAAATGCCGCCAAAGTAAACAGAGGCAGGCAATGTGAGAGTGCTGGAGGGGGGAGTGGATATGCAGTGCGAGGTCTCAGCGTTGGCTCTCCTCTGTGAGAAATCCACAGCTGCGTTTGTGCTTCCAGGGTGGAGAGGGTTCCGAACACGAGGAGGGAGGAGAAAGCCAAAAAAACGATGAGGAAGCAACAGAAGGGAAAGTTGAGGCGGGGGTAATATAAATGCCGTCCAAAACATAAATGAGTGGAAAGGGCCGCGGCAGTGTTTATACGCCACATCTAGAGTTAGAAATTGTAACCTGCTGATGCATAAGCCGGATAAGCAAGAAACAAAGCCGCCAATTATATGAGAGTGAAATGGTTAATAAAAATTGTGCCTTTAGCCCGGATGGTTGAGCTAAGTAGAAAATATTCATCTTCAAAGCTGTTGCATACAATTAGCTGCAGCTTCCAAAAGAGCGTTAGGGTTGGGGATGAAGCTGTTTGAACTATATTTAAATCCTAATTTAAAAAATGGTATCTATGTACTTTCCGTAGGGATGGGGATAAGGCAGGCATTTATAAGACTGGGACAAAATAATTAACATGTATACTATTTAACTGCCAGAGCTGCTGATTTTTAAAGTTTGGAATGTAGCAACAGAAATTACTTGAATTCACGGATGCACGCTGGGATTACCTGAGAGCAATTTGATTATTCGCAAATTCAAATCAAAATGTATTGTATTCCTCAATAAATAAATAAAAAAAAATTGAAAACAAAAAAATGAGCTGCTATCGACTGACCGCGTTTTTACACCGAATAATGAAGTGAAATATAGAGATCAGTGGCTGAAGGAGACACTCATACCATGAGCAGAAGCAAGGAGGTCAATCAGTGGATGTTGAGATGATAATGGGGCTCGAACTCAGATTCCCGGTTCCGAAGTAAGCAGCTCTGTCTATCAGGACACCCCCTAGCCCCCCATCATATCACCTAAAAAGGGAACATATGGAAAGAGCTTATTCCCTTCCGTTTTTTGGACTGTGAGCTACTTTTGGAGCGCAAATAGCAGGACTGGCTCCGGTGCATGGCCATATATGGAATGCATGTCTGCTACCAGTGAAATGCTCGTCCGTAATGTAAAAAAAAAAAAAGTTCCTGAACACTTGAGGGAAGTGCTTGATTAAAATGTGGTTAAAAAGATGCCCAGTGCAGCAACTCAAAAAAACAAGAGGAGGGAGGGTAGGAGCTGTGCATCATGCACAAAGAGTATAAGAGAGCAGGGCACTCAGTAGTTCTCTTCCGGGTGCCGCAACATAAAAAAAAACAAGCTCTGGCATTGCGCGGAGGGGGGCGGGGCAGCGGCTTCCTTTGATGTGTGATACGGGGTGCGGGGAGCGGCTTCCTTTGAAGTCTGATGCCGAGGCATGGTATGGGATGTGGCTGGCGATGTGCACGCGCCTGCCTTACATGAACTGTTCCTAATCTGCAGTTTGGGGAGACTTTTTGGAAGCCTTATTATAAATCTCGCCCACTATCCCTACTGGATGGCATAGGCTCGACCTGAAAAGACAACAATTAACTATCACCACTAACTAATATAGCAAACTAAAATAATGAACTTAAATAGTTCTTTGGTATCCAAACTGTAATGATATAAGCTTTGTTTAGTAAGTTGAGAGAGTCCGTTTTAGTATCAGGCAAAAACTGCCACCCTGCTAAAAGTGCACTTCCTTTGAATGTAGGACTCAAAGCCACAACAAATTATTTAACAAAGAATGCGCAGTCTTTTTTTATTTTTTTTAATTTTTTTATTTTTTATTTTTAAAACCTTTATTGAATCACAAAAGCATACAGACACAGGCCTACAACCATCGTGGCCGGCCTCAAAAGCAATATGCAGCACAAATGTAACCATAGAACGGCTCAACAGTCTCCAGAGAAAGACCAACCAGTGGTCAAAATGACACATATGAAAAGGTGACCGTCGAGCACAGGATAGATCAGGTTAAGTTTTAAGTTTATAGTTGAAAAATATATCGCCATACGATCCACAGTTCACAAAGAGGGGGCAATGAACCCAACAATTTATCAGCAATGCCAACAGTTGCAACCGGAGGATTAGCTAAAAAATACGTTATCAGGATAAAATCACATGTAAATCAAATAAAGATCAGAAGGCCATGAAATAACCTCCAAAGGTCAAGTCATCGTGCATCACAGGATCGTGACATTAGAAACTCCAACGATGCCAGCAACAATAAATCAGGTTAGACGATCAGAATCGGCCGCAGTTGTACAGGATGTGAGAGGCGTCCAGTTCAAATAAAATTGAGGAATCAGATTAAATGCAGCAGTACGACATCATTCGCTATACAATGCACATATATGGACAATAGCCTTCAATTCAGCGCAACAATGAGAACATAACAAGAGGATATAAGTCCGGAAGCGGTCTATCAAGGCACAGGTACCCACCCACTAAGCGAGTAACATGAACAGGATCATGAAGCAAAAAGACACAAAGAACCATCCACTCGAGGAACCTAAACCCCGGACTCCAACTATAAAGTTAGAAAGGAAGAAATATTAAGACATAAAAAGGAAAGAAAAGGAAAGAAAAAGCGGGCCATAGAGACAAAGAGAAACGAAAAAACACACCCCACCCCCACCCCCCACCCAGCATGCAGCGGAAGGCCACGGCCCCCCCCCCCATAGGCATGCCTGTCGCCCTAGAAAACCCGAAAAGGGAAAAGAAAAAGGGGAGAGAAAAAGAAGAGGGGAGAAAGGTTATCACGAAAGTATGGAGGAGGGTCATATACGTAAGTCCAAACCAGTTAGCATGGAGATCCTCGGCCGCCCATCCCCGGCCCCCGACCCAAAGCAACGATATTCAACTCCACCGGCCATCTCCCGCTGCCCCAGCAGTACCAGCCACCACAGTCAATGATAAGGGAGCGGCCTCAACCCTGGCCCCTCCGAACGGGGGTAGCGATGTAGTCCAGCCGCACGGTCGCCATCTTGAACAGTACAGTGAAACGAAGTAGCCCCAGCAAAGAAGGATACTGTCCAACAACATCTGTCCATCTTAATGCCAAGCCTGCGACGATGATAGAAGGGGGGGCGATGCATGGCAACAGGCCACCAACGTCCGCCAGCCAAAGCGGTAGCATCCGAATCAGGAGAAAGTCATAAGTGTCACCAGCAGAGCACAAGGTATCCAGGATTAGCTTCCAAGGACGAGACTTCGGGCAGTTCAGAAACCCACCTTCCTCAAACTCCGCGAACCGGTCAATCGACATAGAGGTATCAGCGGGTGCACGCACTCGCAATACCCCCGAGAGTGCCCGGGCAGGTACTCCGCTGCATTCGGGAAGCGGATGTGGCGCAATGTCCTGCATTCGAAAAGCAACTCTTCCCACCGGGGGCATATAGAGGGAAATAGAGTCCAGCCGGAACCCCAAGTCTCGGGTAACACTTTGTAGATCAGATCTCAACGTACCCAAGGCACATAGGACGTCTCGGATCCCCGGTGGCGCGGCATAAGGAAGAGGGACAGCCGGTCCCCGCACACGGGATCCTCGAAGGAGCTGTGGGTCCGGAGGCTGGTCTCCATCAGAAGTGCCGCGTGGCCGGTCGCCCTCTCCGAATTCAGAATGACCTGGCCCGATTGAGGGTACCGGAGTAGCACACATCACGCCTAAACAATGCACGGTACCAGAGCGATCTGGGCTGTAAAACATCTCACCGGCAGCGACCTGGAGAAATCACAGGCGTAGGGGACACCGCCATCAATATGGCGTCCACCGCAACTCCGGAGAGGATAGGCAGTCCATCAGCGCCGGTCGCGGTACAGAGCAGAGACACAATGTTGCACGTTTAAACACAACAGTCCCCAGGCGCGAGAATAAGCAAAACCGGCAAATCTCCTCAGTGGTTAACCCAGCATAGTAGCTGATCCCGCTGGTCGTGTCCGCCCCGCTGCAGCATCAGATGAAATGGCAAATATGGCCGGCCATCACGAAACAAAGACCCAAGCAACAGCAGCCAGCGCCGAACAGGGAGTGAGAGCGCTCCGGGACTTCCACCGCATGGGGCGCGCGAAGAGATACACCGCCGGAGGCAGAATCGCCTCCCGGTCCCGAAAAATCAACTTAGAAGCAGGATCGGTGGCATAAGGAGGTGCGGGCCGGGAGGACGACGAAGAGGTCGGCGGAGCCGAGAATTCAAGCGGCCATCATGGATAAGGGGAGAGGTGTGGCGCCGCGGCCAGGGCGACTGACTCCGGAATCTGGGGATCAGGGTTCGATCCCCGGCTCCGGCGGCAGGTTACCCCAGCACCATGTGACTCTGGGCAATAGCTCGCTTAATCTTCCCGGCGGCCCCCAGCGCCTAGAGACCCTTGCGGGTGATTGTGCGCTTTACAAATGTGGATTATTATTATTATTATCTCCGTTAAGCCCCTCTCGCGCAGTCTTATTAAATGAATGCCTCAATCCAACCTTGCAACGTGGCTTCGCACATGAGGTCACAGCATCCGCTCTAAGCAATGCTTAGGCTGCAAGGAGGAGCAGGGTATGAAGTCCTCTATGTGAGCATTATGAACAACGTTGGGATCATTGCGCTCTGAACTTTAGTATGATCTGTAGCTGTGTACTTAAGACCGCCAGTGGTAAATAGAAACTCATCCATGTTAAAATGATAGGTTGATCTCCACCCCTCCTTTCGCAATGGTTAATGTGATTCTTAAAATCAATCTATATGAGCATACACAGTATCACAATGTTGTTGGTGACAGCTCATAACATCCTTGTGGTGGTCTCCTCCTTTTCACAGTTCTATTACAATTTCCTCATCTTCACCTTTTCAAATGCAACTATTCGATAAATAGTGTCTACAATAATCATAACTAAGTAGTAGCTCCAAACACCGTACCTCGTGATAGTCTCTACATTTTTTCACAGTTATGCTACAATGTAGTAGAACACCAATCTTTAAGAATTAGGATGGTGGTATCCGTTGGTCCAGCCTGGTTGGTAGCCTCATAGTTTGATGGTGCTCTAGGCTCGTTTCCTGCCCAAGCCAGCCACTCTGTGTCGCATGTTAAGCACTGTCCCTTTGAAGAAGACAGGTTCCACCGTTCATAAGGATCATTTAGTAAATACTTTATTGGTACATTAAGAAACCATCAAGGACCAGGTGGGCAGCTGCTTCAGAGCTCCCTCTTATGCATCATTCTACTTTCAATGTGAGCTCAATGGATATTAAGCGCATGCATAGCATAGGCACAACACACATCTCCCCTCTGGAACAAACATGACCAAAAATGCTTATGATGATGTTTAAAAAAGTGCAGTCAGGTAGGTTTTCCTACTGGATTTTCCTGATGATGTTCGCTTATGTAACATGAAAAGTAGTGCAGTCAGAGAGCGACATAAAAAAATTTTTTTTGCTTGATTTACTGAAAGTTTAAAAAGGTCTGACATGAAGTAAGGGGGTTGTGAGTTATTAGGCAAGCGGTAATGGGCATCCATCAAACCGCCCTGCTCCTAGAGCAGCTTGGAAATGTTTGTTCCCTGTCAGACCTCGGATATTGTGATGGATCAGCTCACTCATCTGGTGGAGCCGAAAGGTCATCGTACTAGAAAGGCAAGTAGGGACAAGAACGCGAGACACCACATGCAAAGAGCTCTACTCCACACCTTTTCATTATTTTTTCCTGTACTCCTTTTCTGCAGGAATATTGACAGTTCCTTTATTCAGCCTGGCACAAAATGTCAACCTTATTAAAGCACCAGGGGGTGAGTTAGTAATCATTCGCTCTGGTTCAGTTCTCGTTTTTAATTGGAATGCTTTTAGTTTGTGGTCTTTGGCGTTTTGAAGCGATGTATTAGTAGGCTTTTTTGTTTTAAATGCTGGAACGTACTGATTTTGATAACTTTTTGGGGACGATATATAGTAACTTTTATAGTTAGGGAGTGCATATTTTGTTAACGATGTTTACAGTTTTCATGTTAAATAAACAGATGGCTTAGATGGGACGCTACTAGTTGAATAGCTTTTTGAGTAGCTGGTATACTTGGCTTTTATGGGGTCTGAACTCCCAAGATAGTGCAGCATTGTTTAAGACCTATTCACCTACCACGTCTTCAACAGCCCACACTATAAATGGCATGTGTCTCAAATAGCTGATTTAACAGCTCTGACACAAGTAGTGGCAGGAGGACTGCTTTCTCAAATAACACTGTTCTGGATATATATTTTAAAATGAGCCTGTTAAAGGGAACAGTCGTATTTATGAAGAATAACCCAAGCCACCCAGAGGCTAGCAAGGCTTTTAAAAATGCACTACATGCCTTTGGACCTGCTGTTTGTCTACAAGAGATTTTGCGCAGAATACATTTTATTTGCTAGTACTAATGTTCATCTGATCCACTGATGGCAGAGTAGTAGTAATGTTGTTTTGGTACTTGATATAAAAGTAAGATTCTTTCAGGGTGGCCCCTTTTAAAAATGTAATGCTTACTATTTTATCTATTCAAACCAGGCAGCTCACTATTGGGCCTTCTGACCAAATTCACAAAACAGCACAAGATACACATTAGATTCCGTGTTCATTGAGGTATGGTACATTATTAAAGTGTTTTTTTTTTTTTTAAAGTCCTCATCAAGCAGATTTCATTGGGGTATGGAGGAGTCGAGAGCCCCAGTATCCATTCAGTGGTAGTGTGTGGACCGGATGACCGGATTTGCCCTGGATGGGATACTTTTATGCCTTCTCCTTATGGGGCTTTCTTTTGTCCATCCGAAGGTAAACGATTTTCAGCTGTATGGGAGCTAGTCATTATGACTACTCGAATCAAGCATCAACTTGAGATCGTTGATTCCTTTGCCTTAATCATTGGACCCCCTCATATTTATCTTTTTTTTTTTTAAATCTCTTTATTCGCATCAGATTGGTCCGTACAAGCATACAAGCACATAGTAAACAAAGTACAATGAAAACTGTAGCAGTCATTATACAAAATAAGCAGCTGGAGGACGTGACCAATAGTATTACAGGCGGTGCAACACATTCTAGAAGACTCATTTTCCTTTTTCCAGGTCTATAGTGGAATCGCACATGTGGAAGAATGACGTAAAGAGATATATATGCTTTCAAACATAACGAAAATGAATATGCCATCGTGAGAGAGAGAGCGACCAGCAACACAACAATCATTATTAAGGTGGTAACAGCATTAGTATAGGCAGACGTTGATCAAGGAAATGACATATGAGGAGATGTCAGTTGTGCAACATCATCAAATAGGGGCCAAGTAGGCAATGACATAGAGAAGAAAACCCCCTTTCTCAAACATCACTAACCATGGAATCGGCAGTTCCCGCCCACCCCGTCCCAGTAGTGTTTTACTGACGAGACCTTCATAACGCATCAGGCAAAGCTCAACTGTCATGCTAGTGATACTTATCCCACCCCTTCCGGGACAATAGAACTGGCAGCTTGGGATTGTGTAGCTTGCGTTAATTTGCTAACGTACTGTCGGTATGGGCCCCAGATATCAGCTGGGCGTGAAGCTGTTGGGACCTGCGTGGAATATTCCACACTATTGATGTTGCATTGGGCAAGACTGCGTAACCATGCCTTGGAGTTGGGGATTCTTCTGGACCCCCATAATAAAGCAATTTCCCTTTTCGCTAGCAAGAAGCCTATGGCAGCCAGCTTCCGCGTGGCGCGGGGGAACTCAACCACAAAACCAAGCAGCGCAATCTCTGGTATGGGCTGCAGCTCACATTCCAGAATGTCACCTAAGATGTGGTGTACTTGTAGCCAGTAGTCATGCAGTTTGGGACAAGTCCATGTAAGGTGTGCAAAGTCGGCATGCGGGGCCTTGCATTTGGGGCAGCTATGAGGCCTGGTTGGGTCGATTTTGTGGGCCAGGTCCGGTGTGAAGTACACCCGCCTCAAAAACTTGAAATGTATCAATTTGTGCCTACTATTAATGGAGACATCTTTAGTAGCTCGGCAACAAGCGGCCCATTGGTCATCCGAGATAGTTCTACCTAAATCGGTTTCCCATGCCGCACGGACCCTCGCGTTCGAAGCAGGAAGGGCCGCCACACAGAGTCCGTACAGCCTAGAAACCATATGTGCGCCTGTGTAGGACTGGAGTAAGAAGGTTAGGGCAGCCATGTCATCTGGGGGTAGTGGGAACGAGGGGAACTGTGCTCGTAGCATGGATCGCACTCTGGTCAATACAAACGAATCCATAAACGTCCGGTCAGTGACTCGCTGATCCTCTGACACTGAAAAGACATGTCCGTCTGGGAACAGGTCCCCTATTGTGGTGAGCTGATATTTGGATAGTGTGTTGCAAACCACTTTTTCAGTGGTGATTGGGAACCAGTGTGGGTTCGGTAGTGGAAGAGCCGGAGAATACAACACGTCTAACTGGAGTAGTCTACGCAGTTGCATCCAAGCCCATGATGTAGTGGAAACAGTCTGTATGTCTTGCGGGTCTCGGGGTAAGCCTTTTGGCAGTACCGTGTTGAGGGCAAGCGGCAATACCAAGTCCGCCTCCGGCCGCAGATATGGAATCCGAGCGTCCGGGTGGAACCAGGGGTGTGCAGAAGCGCATTGCGCGACCAGGTAGTAAAGATAAAAATCGGGCACTCCAAAGTCTCCTCTTTCATAAGGCAGTGTCAGGATTCGCCAGGAAACTCGCGGGTTCTTGTCTCCCCACACCAACCGTAGCAACAACGAGCGTAGTTGGGTGAAGAAGATTTTAGTGAGTGGGATCGGAATGTTGTTAAAGAGATATAAAAAACGGGGGAGCACGATCATTTTAATTATGGCAATACGGCCAGCCATCGATAGAGGAAGGCGAAGCCAATGTGCCAGATTATCTTCCAGGAAGTCCAACGCCCGGCCATAGTTCAGTCGAATCATTGATACCGTGTCTAAATGAATGTGGATACCCAAATATTTCACCGAATCAGCATTCCATTCAAGCGGGAACGGGCAGTCCCAGCGTTCAGTGGAGGGGGTGAGTGGAAAGATGTCGGATTTGTGCCAATTAATACGAAGGCCGGAGTATTCCCCAAAGCGGGTGATCTCCAGTAGCAGGGGCGCCAGATTCGTCTCCGGGGATCTGACATACAAAATGGTATCGTCCGCGTATAGGGAAATAAGAAGCGGACCCGTTCGAAACTGGAGCCCACGGTGCATGTGGTGTTCCTGAAAGTGCCGCACCAAAGGGTCCATGGCCAGGATGTATAGCAGAGGGGACAGGGGGCAACCTTGCCGGGTTCCCCGAGAGAGAGGGAAGCTATCAGAAACAGTGCTATTCAGGCGCAGCCGCGCCCTAGGGGCGGTATAAAGCAGTTCGACCGTAGAGACGAACAGCGGCGGCATGCCCATCCGTCTCATGACAGACAGAAAAAAGGGCCATTCTAAAGAGTCAAACGCCTTTTCGGCATCCAAAAACACCGCAGCCGCTGGTGTATCTGGGTCTATTCTGTGGAGCACCGAAAACAACGTCCTGAGATTAAAGGAGGTGGATCTGTGGGGGACAAATCCAGACTGAGCTGGCGAGATAATAGACTCCATCAGTAAAGACAGTCGGGTTGCTAGGACTTTGGCTAAAATCTTGTAGTCTAGGTTAAGTAGGGAAAGGGGTCTGTAAGAGCCGCACCTCGCGGGGTCCCGGCCCGGCTTAGGGAGTAGAACGATGACAGCTTCTCGGAGCGTGGGTGGCAAAACCCCTGTTTCGAGTGCCTCCGCATACATCTCTATCAAGCGGGGTACCAGCTCCTCTTTGTATTCTTTATAAAAGTCGGCCGAAAAGCCATCAAGCCCCGGTGCCGAGGAGCCCCTCAATGCATCTATAGCCTCAATGACGCAGTCCGGATCGATAGGCATAGCCAGGAAATCCTGCATATACTTTTCCAGGAACACCATGGAGATCTCGTTGATATAGGGGCCTGGGTCGCGATGATCCTCTGTCAGAGTGGAGGTGTACAATGTTTTGTAGTAGGATAAAAAGGTTTCGCAGATGGCAGGGGTGGTCCGATGTCGAACGCCCAAGTCATCCACCACTTCAGAGATGTATGAGGCCTGTCGGGGAGGGCGGAGCAATTGAGCCAAGAGCCTGCCAGGTCTGTCTCCTTCTCCGTATTGCCTAGCTGAGTGTTGTGCGCCTAGATATTTCAATTCCCTATCTGCAGTATCCCTGAACTCCTGCAGTAGCTCTAACCTCTTCGCCTCTACCTTACCGTCGGTGTCCGTGAGTGTGTCCCTGTCCAGTTTGGATATTTCTGTCTCGATACGTGTCATGGCGGCCCGAATCTCGCGCAAGGCCCCTACGTGTTTAGTGATGCAAACCCCTCTAATAGTGGCTTTGAATCCCTCCCACAGCGTGGCCCAAGTGTCTACAGTGCCCGTGTTGTGCTCAAAATACTCCTCTATCGCTGTACGAATGTCTTCCTTGAAGACCGGGTCAGATAACGCCTTGCCGGGGAAACGCCAGTGTCTCTCTTATCCCCCCAATCTGGGAACCAGTAGGGTCAGTACAATAGGAGAGTGATCCGACAACGTGCGTGGGAGTGTCGAATGATCCTTCACCCAACCGGCCACTCCTGGAGAAAGGAGCCAGTAGTCGATCCTGGTGCTAGTGTTGTGATAACCAGAGTGATGTGTATAAGTGGGCGTGTTAGAGTACAAACGAGCCTCAATATCAATGAGCGGGTAGTGTGTGCACATGTCTGTCAGTACCGCACGTGAGCGGGGTTTGCAGTCTGGGGAAGAAGACGTGCTATACCTGGCAGGGTCCATCAACAAATTAAAGTCTCCACCTATCACCAACATATCGGTGTCCAGGCGTAGCAAGGCATCATGGAGACTTTGGAATAAGGCAGGGGAGTCTGAGTTGGGACCATACACTCCAGCAAAGGTGATCCTGAAGCCAAGAAGTACCCCCGTAACAATTACATATCTGCCTCCATCGTCAATTACACTGTCTGAGTGCACAAAGGGGACCCGCCTATGTATCATTATCGCCACACCCCTCGCATATCTGCTGTCGCCGGAGAAGAACCTATAGGCGCCCCAACCCCTGGCAAAAGAGGAGGAGTCATTCCGCACTAAGTGTGTCTCTTGTAGAAACAATACATCAACCCCATGTCGCGCTGCGTAGTTTAGGACCTGACGTCGTTTTCTCGTGTTATTTAAACCTCGGACGTTCCATGACATCAGGGTAAGTCTGGAAGGCCCAGGTTGCTGTCCTACCTTAGCCATTCAAAACCGAAGGAATCACAATGAAACAAGTGTGTGCACAGCAGCCGCCCCCCTCCCGCAAAATAGGCATCATTCATGAATAAAAACAGTGCAATGTCATTAACATTATAACCGAAGAATGAAACAACCCCTCCCACTCTCCCACCACCCAGCCTCTCCTTAAGCCCCAGGAGGCATCTCCCATCCCAAATAAGAACACCAATATCATCCGACAAATGCAATGGTCCAGTAATACAACTGAAAAGTAAAAGCCAACTAAGAGAAAAGCACAATACGGCTCGTGCCATGTGGGGGGTGGCAACACTCCGCCACGCGGGTACCCCGGCCGGGGCGACATTCAAATCTCAACAAATATAGAAAACACTGCAAAAGTTACATCATCGTTGGGCGCAGAATACTGAAAGGAACGGCCATTCCAAAGAGAAGGGGTACAATTCAGCCTTGACCGCTCTCCGCAAAAAGGTCAGTACTAGCCTGCGAGTCAGTGTGTGGCGGAGATTTTTGTGCTTCGCCTGAGGACCTAGGCGACCCTCTGTTTTTGTAAGCTTGACAAAATTCCTGTGCCTCAGCGGGGGAATCAAAAATACGAAACCTGCCATCCACGTATACTCTGAGCCTGGCAGGGTACAGCATTCCGTAGCGCAACCCCAACTTGCGCAAAGCGTCTTTGACACCAGTGTATTTTCGGCGCGCGTCCTGGACCATAATTGTGAAGTCTGGGTAAAAGGATAGCACTCCGCCTTGCCATTTCACCTCGCCAGCCTCCCTGGCAGCTTTTAATGCCGCGTCTCGGTCTCTGAAGTTCATGATTCTGGCTATGATGGGCCGGGGTGGTAACCCCGGATTAGGGCGAGGCCCCAACGATCTGTGTGCGCGCTCCACTATGAAGCCAGCCGTGAATGTGTCCCTGCCAAACAGTTCGATCAAGAGATGTTCCACAAACGTGTCAAAGCGTCCGGTCGCCGTCGTCTCCGCAACACCAAGTATGCGAATGTTATTGCGCCTACTGCGTGCTTCTAAATCCTCGTTCTTAATAGCAACATCCTTAAGGATCTTCTCCACGCGTTCCAATCTTTTCAGCGTCGACGCAGCTCCATCCTCTAAGTCGGAAACTCTGGATTCAGTTACATCCAGGCGCCGATCCTGCGATTGAATCTTCGCGCCCATGTCCGCCATTTTTTTTTCTCCTTCCCGAGTGTCGTAGCGGGAGTCCAAGGCCTTAAATCCAGCACGCATTTTGCCCAACATTTCGGCGACCATACCAGCGGTGTCTCCCGGTGTCACTGGGCCTTCAGCGTCCGCAGCATGTGTGGGTGGGTCTTCAACTGTACGGAGGGCAGCCGCTTCGAAGGTAAGTTTCCGCTGGTTAAGATCTCGTTTACCCATAATGGAAATGGCGGTGGACAAGCACCAGTGCGTCAAGATACAGCGACCAGCAAGAACGTTGAGCACAGTTACAGGGCACCTTGCAGGCGAGGTGTACAGACCAGGACAAATGGATCAGGGGTCGTAAACATCACTCCGCGTTAGGTGCTATCCGCACCGTGGAGATCGCAGGGACGCCAAGGCAGAACCGCGCAGTCCAGGGGGTCCCATGCCAGGGTGACACGGCAGCCTGGAGCCAATCTGGAGGTCGAGCTCTTGCAGTAGGGAGGGCCAGTGGAGGGTCGCGGTGGCAACAGTGAACCAGCAGGTAAGTCTATACCCTCACTGTCACAAGGCAGCAAATGGCAGCGTAGTAGGAAGACCAAGCATTTAGTTCAACGAGGCACAGTCAAATGAGTCACCAGGGCCATACAGACTGCTCATGGTATTCCAGCATGCTCACAGGCATGTAGCATGGGTGGCCGGTTGCTGCATTCAAGGGCTGGAGAGTGCGCTGTACGTGGGCGTGTTGGGGGACAGGCGCGAGTCGGGGAAGCGTGTTGGTGGTGGGGGCGAAGATGTGGAACCCCCACCAAATGCAGGGATGCGGGGCTGCCTGGAAGTCACCCTAGAGCCCCCCGGTTGCACCTCACGTCACCCCCCAATCACATGCAGGGCCCGCCTCCCCCGCCCGCCGCCACGCAGCCCAGGCAGCCACCAAAATCGAGGCCCCGGCTCCCAAGAACGGACTAGGCCGCAAGGGCCGGTCCCGAACCGAGGGTCCGCTCCTCCACTACTGGAGACCACCGGGGGCAAGCAGCGGGCCCGGGAGAGCCCGACAGCAACCCCAATGCCATGGGGGGGAACCAAAGGGCCACCCAGAGGACTCACCAGGCGCTCCGGCGCAGCAGGGTAACGTCCGGCGAGGCCCGAGAGGCCTCACCACCCCTCCGCAGCTGCACCCGTTCTCGCCGTCCCCCGGCCTCCAATCCCGGCCAGTTCCATCAGGCGGTGTCAGGGGTCGGCATCTCGCAGTTTCCGACCCATCTGCAGTGTCGGATCTCCTGGAAACGGCCCCGTTTGCGGCCCGCTCGGCGGAGCTCTACGTTCAGGCGGCCATTCCGCTCGCCCGCGTAGCCATGCCCCTCACCCCCTCATATTTATCTGGTTATATCTTTCCCATAGACTCAAAAATGTGTTTTTCTTAGTGCTTTTTCTTTGCTTCTCTAGTTTATACACCCTTAATATAGAGTTTAACCAGGCTGAGTGTTTTGGTGGTGATTGTTTAACCCAGTTTATGCAGATCTCCCTTCTGGCTAACAGGATCAATATAAAAAGAATGTTTTCTTGGTCTTTAGATAATGGCAGAGATAGTGCGCTAATGTGAATCCCAAAAATAACCAATTCTGTGCTTACCTCTATATGCTGGTCTGTCACGTCAGAGAGAGTCTTACCAATCTGTTCCCAGTAGTCTTTTAACATTATGCATCCCTCGAACATATGCAAGTCGTCAGCTCTTTCTTCTCCACATTTGAGACACTTTTTTGGTTCGTTGCTGGCCATTTTAGATAATCTTTTTGGAGACCAGTATGATCTGTGAATCGTGAAGAGGTGATTTTTCTTCAGAGCGGCGGCTTTTACTACACGCCCCATAATTGTGTTCGAGGTTAGCCAGAGCGTTGGAAAGTCTAGCCCCGGCATATCCTTCTCCCAGATGTCTTGTGGGGCTTTGTACTCTGCTTCACCTGCTCTTATAAGGGCCCAGTACCAATCGGAAACTTATTTTTTGAAGGGCTCTGGGTTCAGGAGTTTTTACTCAATGACCTCATCTCCTTGAAGTTTTTCTTTTAGTGTTTTTATCCAGCTGCTTAGTTGGTAGAATTTGAATCTGGATAATGACCCCTGCGTTTCTTCATATAGTGTATCCCATTGCACAATCTGGTTATTCTCTATCAACTGCCCCAGTAGTCTATATTATGTTTCCTTAGTGGGTTTGCTAGGTCGTCTTTTAGACATTCTGGGGTGCCTGGTGATTCCCAAATCGGCGCGTGCTTGCTGTGATATGGTATTTTTAGGATTCTCCTTATATCAAGCCATGATCTTGCCGCTGCTTTTATCATCTTTAGTTTAATCTTTTTGAAGAATTTGGGGTGGCCAAATTTGGATAAATAGTGGTCTTCTTCAGGGCCTATCAAGGCTTTCGGGTACATGGGCCAGTTTCCCCATATGGTCAGTAGTCTCCTAAAGTTCTTAAACTGGAAGGATCTACAGTACTCCAGTATGTCCGGGCTGGCGATTCCCCCTTGTACTTTGCTTCTTCTTAGCTTTTTCCATCCGATTCTTACCCCTTGGCTGCCCAGATGAAGCTTGATATTTCCCCCTGAAGTTTTTTTATTTGCTCTGTGTTGGAACTCAGCGGGATGGAGTTAAATAGATATGTAAATTTCGGAACTATGGTCATTTTAATTAGGTTAGACTTTCCTAAGAAAGATAGTTGTAGTCCTGACCAGGCCTTGAGTAATTTCCTTATTTCTTTGTGTATCCTGGAAAAGTTCAGGTTGGCTATCTCGTCTAATTAATTCCTTTGTGTATTCTATTCCTAGATATTTAATTTTGTCTTTGATCAGAGGGTTTCCTGAGGCGGTATTCCACTCAAGGATTTCTGTTTTGGCTTGGTTAACCAAGTAACCTGACACAGCTCCAAACTGGGCTATAATTTCCTCTATTTTGGGAAGGGAAGAGGTTAGGTTATCGGTAAATATCATCAGGTCGTCGGCACATAGTGTGACTTTTTTTCCCATCCTAGATGTTTGAAAGTCGTAATTCCTTCTTCTCCCCTCAGTTGAATGGCCAATGGTTCAATGTAAAAGTTAAATAGGAGGGGGGACAGGGGGCATCCTTGCCTTGTACCTCTTTTTATGTGTACGTTGTCATTAAGAGTGTCATTTACTAGTATTTTTGCAGTAGGATTTGCATAGATGTTGGTTATAGCGTTTTCGAGTTTGTCTCCCAGATTACATTTTCCTAAGATTGCGCTAAAAAAAGCCCAGTTGACTCTGTCAAACGCTTTTGCCGCATCGAAAGTTATTACTGACAGAGGAACAGTGTAATGAGTTGCAATATCCATGGCGGCAATGAGCTCATGTGCTAATTCATGAATTTGCCTACCTTTAATAAACCCCTTTTGGTCTGGGTGTATTAGGGACCCTGCCTCTGCACCTAGTCTTTTTGCCAGGATCTGTGTATATATTTTGTAATCCGCGTTCAAGAGGGAAATAGGCCTGTAGGATTTACATTTGGTTGGGTCTTTCCCTGGTTTTAAGATGATACTGACAATTGCGTCATTCCAGGAGTTTGGGAGCTTTTGATTTCCTATGAATATACAATTTAGAAGGTCTGTGAGGCGTTACCAGTATTTCCTGTAGTTGTAAATAGATTTCCTTTGGTAAGTCGTCCAAACTAGCAGCTTTACCTCTTTTTAAACTCTTAATTGCGGCTCTGACTTCATCTTTAGAGATCTCTTGGTTAAGAGCTGACTTCAGTTCCTGGGAGGCCGCAGGGGTCGTGATATTTTTGAGAAAGTTCTGTATTTGATCCCCTGCTCCAGTTAAATCTTCCGTGTAAAGATTATCAAAGAAGCGTTTAAATTCTTGCCTAATTTTCCTGCCTTCTGAGGTGTATCCTGAATGGCCCTCTCTCTCTGTATCTTTGTGATCCTGTTTTTAGTTCTTTCGGATTTTGCTTTCCATGCCAGGATCCTCCCGCATCCTTCTCCGTATTCATAGTGAATGAGTTTACTGGCTGCCCATTTTTCTCTTATTCTTGTTTCTAAGAAATCGTTCAGCTCGGCTTTCTTGTTTCCTATGCTGTTTTCTATTTCAGAGATTGACTGGCTGGATTTGGCAGTTTTCAGCTCTATATCTAGAGATAGCAGGTCTTTTTCGATCTGTTCAATGAAGTGTTTCTTCTTTGTTCCTGTGAGCTGCCATATTGATGCTTTGTATGCATCCCAGGCAATTTGTTTTGTAGTTCTGGTGCTATTTAAATAAAAAAACTGTTTGGTTTTGTCTGCCAGTTTTTCGTTGCAGGAAGATACTCCTGTCCACCTCGGGGAACGGTTGAGGTTTTTACCATTAGGCGGAGTTGTACCGCTGAGTGGTGCGAGATGTGGGCTGGGATATGTTCAACCTTTATTGTTTAATCAACTAGGCTCCTACTAATGAGGATTAAATCTATTCTAGATGCATGTCCTAGTCTCTTGTTTTTAAAGGTGAATCAGTGGTTTTTGTTTCCTTTTTCTTTCCAGACGACTACCATATCTAGGTTTTTCATGCATCGCCCAAACCCTTCTCGCATTTTAGGTAAGTTGGGGAGATTTTTTGCTGGGTATCGATATTCTAAGGGATTTAGTATGATGTTAAAGTCCCCTCCCATTATTATCGGAGTGTTAGTTGTTAGGAGGTTAGTATACAGCTTCTGAAGAGGTTCAGGGTCGTCGGTGTTTGGGCCATAGTATCCCACCACGGTATAGGAGTTGTTGTGATTCTTGCCATCACGATGATCCATCTCCCTTTTCTGTCAGTGTCAGTTTTTCCAATCCTCGCTTTCAGAGATTTTTTTTTAAATAATCGCCACTCCCTTTATGCTGCAGTTTTGGTTTGTGCAAATACAATGGTCTATCCAACCCTCAGTTTTACAAATCGGCTCCCATTCCTCTTTTGTTAGGTGGGATTCTTGGATTAGAATTATTACACTGTCGCAGTTTTTAAAGAATGCTAGTATCTTCATTCTCTGAGTTTTAATTCTCAGTCCGTTTGTGTTTCACGTTAAGATTTGGAGTTCCTTTTCTACGCTCTTACCGGTAGCCAACATCATTGGTCTGGTCTTCGTTTCTTTCATCTGGGACTCTGTACCCCTCAAGTATTGCTTTTAGGACTACTTTTTTTCTTTTTTTCCCCCATTTTGCTCCCCACCATGTGTTTTGTTTTTTCTTTTTCAGAACTTTTTGGTGTTTTTTTGTGTCGATGCCCTACCCACCCTGGAGACGCCTCCCTTGTCGTCTTCCTTCTGGGCATTGGACTGCCCTTTTCAAGCTCCTTGCCTTTGGTTTTTAATCAAGTTTTCCTTTTCTTTTCCCACTGGTGTTGCGGCCTCCTTATTAAAGCGTGGGCTATGATTTCTATTTTGAAAGGGATTGATCTTCCTGGTGGGCCTTGATTTGTTCTATTAGTCTTTCAGCTAACTTCGGGTCTCTTATGTTGAGCATTTTGTTGTTCCACATAATTTTGAGTGACGCAGGGAAGCGCATCTGCACATTTGCTCCGTGTGCCCTCAGTTGAGGCATATGTTGGCCCAGCTCCCATTGTCTGTCCTGGGTCGTTTTAGATATGTCCGATCTAATTCTACAGGACCAATCATCTTTGGTATAGGATACTGCCTTTAGGCCTTCACTTAGTATTCGCTCTTTCAGTGAGTATGTCTTAAAGTTAATCAGGACTTTCCTTGGGTTTTTCCTGAATTTCCCTTTCCTGAAAGGGTCCCGTTGCACCCTTTGGATGTCTTCAATAAGATTAACTGATTTGGCCCAGGGGATTTTTTCCTCTAGTAGCTGGATTATGAATCCCTTTGTCTTCTTCTTCGGTTCCCTCCGGAATGTTTAGGATTTTTATGTTATTTCTCCTAGCCTGGTTTTCCAGGGATTCCTTTATTTTGCTAATCTCAGCTTCCCTGGTTTTTAGCTTAGTTATTTCTTTGTGATTTGCCTCAGTTTTCTTGTTAAGTGACTCAATCTCGCACTCGACATGCGTTACCCTGTCAATGAGTGTTTATTTTCTGGTCGAGAAACTCACACACTTCCTGTATTTTGGACTGTTTTTTTTTTTTGGAAGTTGCGAATTTGGTTCTTAGCTCCATCATCTCCCCAAGAAAATTCTCCGGGATGTTGGAGCCTCTGGTGTTTGTACGATTTCTGGCGGGAGTAGAGGGTGCCAGCAGAGTTAGCACTTGTCCCTGCGGATCTTCTAATGGAATCGTCCTTGAAGTTTCAGGACCATTATCAATTACTATTTCTGTTCCCTCGGTGGAGAGGGCCTGGTATTTATTGGTGATAGTTACATCGAAAGTTCCTCCGTTTTGTTTGTTTCTCCGCCATTATTGGGTCCCGGGCCCTGCCTGATGTCAGTACGTCAAGGTGTGGTGTAAGTCCCGTGTGGGGTTTTTCCTGAACTTTGAAGTAGGACCTGAGTGATGGAGTGATCTTTAAAGCGTTATACCCTGCTGATTTCAGGCTTGCTTGGCTGGCTCTAGATCGGGGGCTAGCGGTTGCCCTGAGATGTCTTATTCTTCCCTTTGTCGGCGCTGATTGGTGGCTGGCCTTTTTCTTTGGCTGGGTCAATAACTTTTGCAGTTTAAGTTTTACTACTTAAGCTGTAGCCCTCTCTCCCAGGAGATTCACTTTCCTTGTTTCTACACGGTACCTGAGAACCTTGGGGAGCCTTGAGAGTTTCCAGTTTCTGACGTGCTGTTTCCACAGTGTCTGTTATCACCGGGGTGGATCTGGGCTCTTCCTAGGCTTTCTGGTAATGACTGATTTGCCCACAGTTTTCTACAAGCCGGGGGGCCCGGGGGGAAGAGTGGAATTAGTACCGGAACTTTTAGACTTACCGAATCGAAAGGTTGCTGTTGTACTGTGGACTTCTGTGTAGGGTTCGTACCATCTGATGCTGCAGTGTTCCTTTTCTACTCCTGTAGCCACATCCTTGCTTCGGAAAGATAACCTGCGTCCTGCTCGTCTGTTGCTGTGGCGTGCTTTCACTGCTTCTACATACACTCCAATTGAGTGGGGGGTTCTTGCAGTGGACTCCGTTTTCCTGTTTTTTAACATGGAGAGACCTGCAAAATGCTCTCACACCCCCTTCAAAGCGTCTGCCGTGATTGATCATGTCTTAGCTTGGCTTAACATGTAGCTTGTAATGGTCTAGCTGTGAAGAAAAGCTTGTCTGAGGCACTACCAGCTGCTGCTCGTGACCGGTATTCCCTCTAATTTCTCGCTCCACTCCCCCTCTGGGGCTAAGCTTTATTCTGCTTCTCATATTGCCAACCTCTGATTACCGTTTTTTAGGTCTCGCCTTTCCATTCCGAAGGAATGGGAAATGGCGAGAATTCAAGTGCTCAAAATACTCGTGAAACCACGGGTTTTTTCGTGCGGTTTTCTTCGAGTTCACATGAATCACGTGACCAAACAAGCACGCGCATCAGCCTCCCTCCCTCCCTCCTAATTGCATTTTTTCACGGCCGCCACCACATCAAAGGGCTTCTCCCAGAAGGTGCTCTGCGGCTTCTCCTCCCCTAATTATTCATGGGTGGCCGGCCGTACTTTCAGTTTCCCTGCCGCTCTTGTTCTTTGTTCGATTTTTTTCTACATAACAGTTCTTATTATGCGTTACTTGACATCAAAAGGTAAACACATTTTGTTCTAAGAAGGTGGTAATCCTACATGAGGTTCACCGAGTAACGGTTTGCATTATTAAAAGCGGTATTTGCATTATAAGCAATATGCTCTCTAAAATGCTCTTGCTTGCTGCATGTTCAAGTCCAACCACAGCTCGTGACCATCCCAAACAACAGGGTCTCTTGTGGTTTACATCTTGCGGGTTTCATTTCCCTGCACTCAGCTCGTGACCATCCCAAACAACAGGGTCTCTTGTGGTTTACATCTTGCGGGTTTCATTTCCCTGCACTCAGCTCGTGACCATCCCAAACAACAGGGTCTCTTGTGGTTTACATCTTGCGGGTTTCATTTCCCTGCACTCAGCTCGTGACCATCCCAAACAACAGGGTCTCTTGTGGTTTACATCTTGCGGGTTTCATTTCCCTGCACTCAGCTCGTGACCATCCCAAACAACAGGGTCTCTTGTGGTTTACATCTTGCGGGTTTCATTTCCCTGCACTCAGCTCGTGACCATCCCAAACAACAGGGTCTCTTGTGGTTTACATCTTGCGGGTTTCATTTCCCTGCACTCAGCTCGTGACCATGAATTTTTGAATTTAAAAACATTTCTATAGCGCACTTTTACCACGCGGTTTCTTGGCGCTTTTGAGTAGTAGGGAGGCCAACAGGAGCAGAGGGAGGACTAAGCATTATAAGCTCGGGAAAAGAGCAGGGTTTTTAGACCTTTCCGGAACTCAGTGTAGGAAGGTGTCCCACGGAGTTCCGTCGGGAGGGAGTTCCAGAACGCAGGAGCGAGAACTGCGAATTTTGTTCCGCCTGCCTTTTTCTTTCTGAAACGAGGGATAGTTAACAAGGCCTGATGAGAGGAACGAAGCTCTCTGCCCGGCGTGTAGGGCTTGATGGCGGAGCAGATGAACTCCGGAGCGGTGCCCATTTTGGCCTGAAAGGTGGTACAGCCAAGCTTAAACAAGGCTCGTTCTTTCACCGGCAGCCAGTGCAGGGCCTGCAATAAAGGAGTAACGTGATGGAATTTAGGCAGGCCATGAATCAGGCGGGCAGCCTGGTTCTGCACTAGCTGCAGACGGCGAATGGCATAGGCTGGGGCGCCGTTGTAGATGATGTTGCCGTAATCAAGGCGCGAGAGCACCATAGCCATCACTATGATCTTTAGAGCGGGTAGAGAGAAGAAACGAGAGATCTTCCTAATAATTCTAAGGGAAAAAAAACTGGAAGAAACAACTGAGTTGACCTGGGAGTGAACAGAAAGTGAGGAATTCAAAAAGATACCAAGGGTTTTGACCTTGGGGACAGGGATCGGAGGGACACCAAGTGGGGGAGGCCAGTGGGAAGGAGACCAGGGACTGCAACCACCTCCGGTCAGGACTAATTCCGTCTTGTCCGGATTGAGTTTGAGGTGGTTGCAGTTCATCCAATCCTGAATGAACAACATGACGGATTGGACGTTCAGGGATGATGAGGAAGAGTGGGAGAGATTAAAGATTAGCTGGAGGTCATCGGCGTAATTAAACACCGTGACCTCCAGCTGCTGTAACAAAAAAATAAGGGGGTAGATGTATAAATTAAACAAAAGGGGAGAAAGTGAGGAACCTTGGGGGACTCCACATACGACCCCACGAGGGGCAGCAGTGAAACCAGCTAGGTGGACCGCCTGAGCCCTATCACTCAGGAAGGAGTCAAGCCAAACAACAGGGTCTCTTGTGGTTTACATCTTGCGGGTTTCATTTCCCTGCACTCAGCTCGTGACCATCCCAAACAACAGGGTCTCTTGTGGTCTACATCTTGCGGGTTTCATTTCCCTGCACTCAGCTCGTGACCATCAGAAAACAACAGGGTCTCTTGTGGTTTACATCTTGCGGGTTTCATTTCCCTGCACTCAGCTCGTGACCATCCCAAACAACAGGGTCTCTTGTGGTTTACATCTTGCGGGTTTCATTTCCCTGCTCTCAGCTAGTGACCATCCCAAACAACAGGGTCTCTTGTGGTTTACATCTTGCGGGTTTCATTTCCCTGCACTCAGCTCGTGACCATCCCAAACAACAGGGTCTCTTGTGGTTTACATCTTGCGGGTTTCATTTCCCTGCACTCGTCTCCTCCGTGCCATGACCACAGCGACATCTTCTGGTGGCCGTGAGACTGCACCTTACGGAGCAAATAAACGTAGCTCGTTGCAAGTCTGATGAGTAGAGGAAAACGGCAACAGCACGAGACTATGAGGAAATGTGCTTCTCACGTGGGAAAAAATCCCCATAACAAGCAATCCCTACAATGCATCAATTAATGTTACTGTGGGAGGATGTGAGAATAGAGTGCTTGCTATTCTTCTCAGGACTGTTTAACATAAAAATCAGCTTTCTTAAACCTGCTGATTCAAATATAGTTTGATGTGGGTTTCAATTACGACGCAACATGTGCAGCACATTCTCCTCTGTTCAATCCAATCAAACTAAAAACAGTTTTGATCCCAGCGTCCTCCAGCACGATACAACTACAGAGGTGTAATAAACCAGAGGCAAGTTTATATTGATGTCTCTTTACTATGGGTGCTTTGTAGAGCGCTATGATGTTATCTGCCACTTCTGAGCGCATAGCCCGATGATAAACAAGTCGAAGGTCATGGCCGAGTTATAGAGTTGATATAGTCCGAGCGGAATGAAGGCTGTGCCATAACTCTCGATATCTCCACACCGTCGCGTGCTTAGAAGCCAACATGAAGAGCTGTGAATTAAATACCACAAACTTCCCACTGACGTGCTAAAAATATTTTCTTTCACATGTTTCGCGAGAGAAGCATGGGTAAAACGTCAGGTGCTGCTTCTGTTTTTTTTAAAGCAAAGGGCTGGACCTCTCAGTGCTGATGCTTTTACAATATAAGGTTCTTCCTCTAAATTGTTGTTTGTGCTCCTTCGACCATCCATTCAAACATGCCTGACTTCCACACAGTGCCGCGGTCCGCTTAAAAAACACAAACGGGGACGGGACAGGAAAAGGGAGAGAGGAGACGGAAAACAAACAGCTGTGTGTGCCAGATGAATCCGATGCTTTGGAATTGCTCAAAAGCGGCACTGTTTGTTTAACCGGAAGCTCTCCACAAAAAAACCCAGCTGCCCGAAACTCGCACGCAGCGTGTGACTCGGTGTCTGGCAGCACTTGTTTGACTGTGTGTTAATGTACATAAAAACGTTAGACAATAAACACTTGCGTGTATATTATTTTTAAAAGCAACTTATCACCCAATGCACGTGCATGCATCTCCCTGTCGCCACCCCAGTCTCCACTGCCCTCTCTTCCCTCCGCCCCCACGGTCGTCTGCTCGCCTTCTCTACACCAGGTCCCATCACCCCTGCAGAGCACCCTCGTCTCCCCTCCCTCGCCCCCGTCTGTTGCACCATGTTTGCAAACGCTCCACGCATGGACCTGTATGGACACCAACAAGAAAAACATGTAGTGTAACAACAGCATGTTTGTTGTGCGGATTATTTTCCTTTCGAGAATGATGTCATATGCAAAGCTACAAGGTAACACAACTGCATGACTTGTAATTGAACGTCACTAATGCAATACTTTTAATAGTAAAGGTATGAAGCGGATTTCAAACTCATTCGTTCTTTATCATGATTGCAAATCAGACACAGCGTGTCTCGTGGCGCATGCGGAGTTCAGCTGTAATTAAAACATAGGGATGATTAATGCAATGCAATTTTGCAATGGTTCGCATCACTTCATGGTTTGGTTTATTTTGATATCGATTGTTGGCAAAGATTGAATCCACATAATGTGTTCAATGTTTATCCTTTCGTAGTTACATGCCAGAATCTAGTTCAGGAGGTCCCTTCAGACATCATAGGCTGGTTAAACTAAAACATCTGTGATTATTTATTACATGTATGGCCTTCATGAACGCTCCCCCTCCTCCCCCCTCCCTGCCCCTCTCCCTCTATCTTTTCTCTGTGGTCTTGTACTTTAAGGGTGTTTGTGATTACATCAGAGGCACCACCATCATTTGTCTTCAAAGGCTTGAAGGCAATCTGCTTCCCCGCCCCCCTGGTGTTTATGGCTTTTCTCGCTCGCTAATGCGTTTTTTCCCCTCCCACCCTTCCTTTGATGTCCTCCACGTGTGGTCTCTGCCTGTCGCCTCTCCGGCCTTCACAGCCGCTCTCTGTCATGGAGTCTCAAATTTGGGGACTACATCTTCAAAACAAGCACTGGCGTTGCCAATAGGTTTCGCATTTGGAAAGTTGGAGCTATTGGTTTTGTAAATGACATTTTATATTTATATATTGTTATTGACAATGCCAATAACGATATATAAATATAAAATGTCATTTACAAAACCAATAGCTCCAACTTTCCTACTGCGAGACCTATTGGCAACGCCAGTGCTTGTTTCGCTTTGTCTCCTTCACTACTTCTTCACTACTTGCCGGTATTCCCTCGTATTTCTCGCTTTACTCCCGTTCAGGAGCTAAGCTCTATTCTGCTTCTTGTGTTTCCAGCCTCTGATTTCCCATTTACCCGGCTATACCGCTTTGCCTCCTTCACATCCTCACTTCTTTGTCCCTGTGTCGGAGGCCTTTGACTGCCGCGGCAACTCCTCTCCGAGACAGGCAGTGCAGGCTCTGAGCGCCAGGTGCAGAGAGCACACAGGGCGCAGACGGCAGAGCTTCCCGGCAGAAACTATCCAGGCGTTCGAGTCAGCCGCTGCCACCCGCTTTCCCTTGCTGTCTACCGCCGCCGCTTGCTGTCCTTTAGCTGGGGAAAGGGACGGGTGCACAGACCGCCTCGAGCACGGCCGAGCACGGCCGAGCACGGGTCCTGACTCCAGGCTCTCTTGCAGATTTGAAGATGCAGTCCGCTTCGAACCTCGAGCACGGGTCCCGATTCCAGGCTCACTAGCTGGGCTGAGGATGCAGTCCACCTCGTAGTTCGAGCATCGTGTTCCGACCCAGTCTCGCACCTAGCCGTGCTCCGCTTTCCGCTGCTACTGATGCTTGGTGCCTCTGTCGAGTAAGGGCGAAACTCAGCGATTGTTTGGTGTACAGGAATGCCTGGAATGTTTGTTATGCTAATTATGCTTTTACGCTCCCATATTTGCCAATAGTTACTGCGGTGTGGCCGCCGCCATCAATTTCAGAGCGTATTTCCTCTCCCAGTGGGCATTATCTGGTCTGCATTCACCTTTAGGCAAGGAGCTCACGACTGAGCTCTTTAGTCAGCCGCCATCTCCTCCCTTCCCATCGTTCTATTAAAGTGGTTTTTAGTGGCGTTTCTGGCTCAAATAAGTAGAATGTAAACGTGAACATGTACTGGAAAGGCATCCGAACATTAATATCATTTAATATTCAGTGCATTGCAGCTTTTATCTTGTGGGCCCCACCGGTCACCCTGTGGTGTCCTCTACAGTATAGCTTCAGTTCTGTCGCCTGCAGTGTCCTATACACTATAGCTTCAGTTCCGTCATTAGCTCATTAATTTCCGCTT
The DNA here is from genome assembly GCF_964261635.1 of Lissotriton helveticus. NCBI lineage: Eukaryota > Metazoa > Chordata > Amphibia > Caudata > Salamandridae > Lissotriton > Lissotriton helveticus. The sequence goes on along the minus strand of NC_136071.1, from coordinate 685,998,413 downwards.
TATACAGTAGGACAAGATGTGTGGCAGATAGGTGACTACCTTTTGTACAGTGAGTTACCAATGAATCCAATCTGTATAACCTGCTTCCAAATAACTGTTGCGCCCATGTTCTGCAAATATTGCAATGAAATAAAATGTGCGTCTTGAGAAAATTGAGTGCTACATTCATTCAGTTAAAGCTGGATGTGAACACAAATAGATTCAAAAGCCATTTGCATTCTGTTGATTTTTGCCAGTATCTTTTGTGTCTCATATTTATATAATGCATATAAATCACACTAATGAATAGTAAGTCAAAGCAACACAAACCTATATTAATGTATTGGTTGTTATGTAGTTCTCTCTGCATGGCCCTACAAATGTTTGTCTTAACATTTAAATCCGTATGTAAAAGTCTGTGTGTAAGAACCATGTATCTTGTTCCCCTGTTAAACATGCAATTCTTTTTTGCATTGTGTTTTTAGCGTTGTGCGTATTGTAAGCACCTTGGAGCCACTATTCGGTGTTGTGGTGAGAAATGCCTGCATACATACCATTACCCATGTGCAGCTGGAGCCGGTACCTTCCAGGATTTCAGTCATTTTTCCCTTCTTTGTCCTGAACACATTGACCAGGCTCCTGAAAGATGTAAGTAGGCTCTCATTTCTGTGCATGTTTTATGTGATTGATCATCTTCTACAACCCACTCCTTCTTAAGAGGATGCATTTCCCTCTTTTTTCATTACTTCAATTACTTCTAAAAGCTAGTGTGTGCCTAAGACTGAACACTGATAAGCTGTATCCCAGTATTTGGAACCATATAAACACATTATTCCTGACGTGGAGGGCTGTCTGATTTGATTAAGGCGCCTCTGTGACAAACTTGTTCAGCCTACTAATTCTTTTCAACCCGATGATAACCGTGCAGTTATTAGAAACAGAACTATTTTTGTTCTTGCATACCGAAGTCTGAGGTTTACAGCCACGTCTGTCTGACAAACCTGGATTCAATGGTATAGTTTGCACTGCCCCTTGGAGGCAGCTTTCTGTCGGCAATTTGTGTACAGTATCAAATAAATAAAAATGCATTTCCAAAAGCAGTCTTAGTGTGTCATAGAGGCTGTTGGGCAGGGAATTGAATTACCATTGACCTAGCCAAATTAGACCGGGATCTATTCATCTCCCTCCATTTTTTAACCTAGTTCTCAACATAATTTTAGGTAGGAAAAGATAATATGTGTGGGAACTTTTGAGTTAATAAAGTTTTCTAAAAGGTACGTAGGCATATCTCATTCTAATTCTGGTCAATAATTCCAGAGAGTTTCTTCAAAGTGTCTCACGAAGACTGTGCTACAAAGGCTTGCCTATGGCATAGTAGGACGTCCTGACTTAGATGGCAGGAGCTTTAAAATGGGGAGAACATTATGTTAGAGGCATATGGCCTGCAGACCACACACTAGTACATAGATCGCCATCTGGTGGTGGGCCCGGATGATTACACTTTGTTGTTGTCTTGGAAGAGTCTCTGTTGGGTAGACTCCTCCTCCTGTAGAGCGTAGTGCGCATGGGCATCGACTCCATCTTCAGATTATTTTTTTCTGCCATCGGGCTCGGATGTGTTTATCGTTCGCTCCCATTACCGATCTCCTTTCGACTTCCAGTCCAACATGATACCAGCGGTATCGTCTTTGATCGTGATAACAGTTACCCGCGTCGAAGAAAGGCTTGCACTTCTTGATTCCAGCGTTTGTCGGGGCCGTTGGGCCCAACTACGCCATTGGGCCTTTGGCTCATTGAAAGAACATTCTTCAAGAAGTGCCCTCAGTGTCGACACAAATTCCCCCCACACTGACCTACATGAGGTTTGAAATCTGTGCTTGTCCCCAGAGCACGAGAGTCGAGATTGTCAGGCCTGCGTGGTCCAAGAAAACCATCAGAGACCATCGAGCTCGAAGAGTCATGGCGCAGTCCTCTTCATCGACACCAGACCTCATCATAGACGAGGCTCCAATCGATCTAGAGTCCAAAGAACAACAGCAGTACGACATCGTTTCCGAAGCAGAGGATTCAGCTTCTGGAGCCGAAGGACAATCCAAAGACGGCGATCTTATTCCAGCTGGTCAACAGGTCGTGAGTACAGGCGTCAACCCTGTTCACACCCCCATACCGGGACAGGCTTCAGTTCCACCTCCACCTCCGGGTCCAGGTGCACACCGACCAAAACCTTCAGACGCCCTTCTGGCTCTGCAGCGAAGAATCTAAAAAAGCCTCCAGTCGACTCGGGCTCGAGTCAGTCTGTCGGTCCCGACAAGCAAAAGGTCCTAAAACCAAAACTAACTCCGGCACCGAAGCAGCCCTTGGTTCTGAAACCGGTCGAGCCGAAAACAAGCTCAGCACCGAAGGCAGTTCCCAACCCTATCGAACCGAAGCCAACTCCGGTTCCGAAAAAAGTCGACCCGAAGCCCATCTCGGCACCGAAACACACTTCGGCTCCAAAGGTAGACGATTCCCAAATGGGCTTTGGGACCAATAATTCCGAATCCGAAAAGCTCCGATCCGAAAAAGAAACACAACACCAAGTCTTCGGATCCGAAACCTAGAACTGCTCCAAAGACTGCAATAGACACTAAAACCTTCTAAACAATTCGGTCCCAAGCAAGACAAGTCAGCGCCGAAAAAGGATAGTTACACGGAAGAGCTTTTCCGCCCAGATCCAAAACAAAAGACTCTTCAAATTCATCCAAAGACTGCACATATAATTATAGTGCCTGAATATAGGAAAATGGTCTCTCCCAAGCTACTTCCAGTTCAGCTCAAAAAACATGCTCAAACTTCCCCCATAAGAATTCCTTCACCATTGCCAGAGATACCACTTGACATTTCCCCTGCGCACTCACCATCCACCACACTTAGTCCTATAACAGAGGATGATGATGATGAAGAGAATTATTCACAGGGGGTAGAAAGTGAGCAACACATAGATGACACAGATGACCCAGACAATATTCCTGGGCTATCAGATGACCCCTGAGAAGATTATAACGCGCCAGATGCACCAGATCTGCCACAAGATGATGCATACCCTTCTAGACCATCTCCTCCAGATGACACTATTGGGTTTACGCAGCTTATTCATAGAGCAGCCACTTTCCATGGGGTGGATTTACATACAGATCCAGTTGAAGAAGACTTCCTTATGGATACATTACTGTTATCACACAAAACCACAACCACATTACCAATACTTAATGGAGTGGTGAAACATGCACCAGAGGTATTCAAAGACCCCGTCAGAGCCAGGGTAATCAACCCAAGACTTGGAAAAAAAGTATAAAGCTGCTCCAACTGACCCATCATACATCAAGGGTCACCTGCCATTAGACTCATTGATAGTCTCAAATGCGAGGAAAAGAGCTAACTCGCAGACAACAGGGGATGCTCCACACTCTGATAAGGAGTCCAAGCTTTTAGATGCCTCAGGGAAATGCACCATCTCACAAGCAGCCAATGTCTGGAGAATTGCTAACACTCAAGCTTTGTTAGCAAGATATAATCGAGCTCATTATGATGAACTAGTGACACTTATGCAACATTTGCCAGAACAATATAAAGCCAGGGGGTCTGACTTAATACATGAAGGAAAGGTCATTACCAATACCTCAATCCGCTGTGCATTAGATGCTGCCGACACACAGCCTCTAGAGCAGTAAATACAGAAGTACTGTTACGTAGACATGCCTGGTTACACATCTCTGGGTTCAAGCCAAAGGTTCAGGCCAGTATCCTAAATCAACCTTTTGACCAGCAACATCGTTTTAGTCCTACAGTTGCTAATGCACTAGAGAAAATGATACGGACTTTGCAAAATCCATGGGAGCCTTACAAACTCGGGCTCACCGAGCGTCCTATCGTCGCTCCTCTTACAGGGGCGCCTCTAAAGGTTTTCTAATGGACAACACCTCCCCCTCTTATAAGGTGCCCACCCAAACCTCGCCCAGTAGAGGTTATTACAGAGGAGGATATAGAGGTAACAACAATAAAGGTAGAGGCCAAGGCAGAGGCAACAACAACCGCAATGCCTCCACTCCCAAACAGTTACTTCCCTCCCATCCCCCAGACCATTCCACTCCTGTTGGGAGATTACAACAGTTCCTACCTGTGTGGAACTCCATCACCACAGACAGGTGGGTAAGACAAATAGTTCAGTCTGGTTATTGCCAGGAGCTCACTCCACTCCTCCAACAATACCACCCAGACAGCGACCCATGTCACAGGAGCATCTCACTCCTAAAACAAGAGGTTGCATCTCTACTGCAAAAGAATGCAATAGAACTAGTCCCAAAACACCATCAAAAAACATGAGTTTACTCCCTATACTTTCTCATCCCCAAAAAGGACGGTTCCCTCAGACGTATACTAGATCTGAGGACCCTAAACCTTTACATACAGTCCGACCACTTCCATATGGTCACATTACAGCAGGTTCTGCTTCTGTTAAAACAAGGCGACTTCCTTGCCACATTAGATCTCAAGGACGCCTACTTCCACATTCCCATCCATAAAGCTCACAGAAAGTACCTTCAGTTCGTACTAGACTGTCAACATTACCAGTTCAAAGTACTCCCTTTCGGAGTAACTACAGCACCTCGAGTTTTCACAAAGTGTCTAACAGTATTAGCAGCACACTTAAGAAGGGACAACATTCATGTCTTCCCATACTTAGACGACTGGTTAATAAAATCCAAGTCATACCACCAGTGTGTGCAGCACATGCATCAGACCATCTGCCTGCTACACAAGCTAGGATTCACAATAAATCAAAAAAAGTCACATCTCCAACCATCCCTGTCTTAACAGTATCTGGGTGCCACAATAGATACCTCCAAAGCAATTGCACCCCCAATCCAACAAGGATACAAAGTATGCAAGCTCTAATACAAAAATTCCAGCCACAATACTGACTACTAGCTCGAGTGTTCATGCAATTAATTGGAACGATGGCATCTTGCATCTTCATAGTGCCACACGCAAGACTCCAAATGCGCCCCCTGCAAGAGTGCTTAGCAAGTCAATGGAATCAGGCTCAACAACAAATAACCGATCTGGTGGTGGTGGACGACCGGACACATCGCTCTCTGCAGTGGTGGAACACCAAAAACCTTTCCAATGGCTGGCTGTTCATGGAGCCTGTTCCACAAGTGGTGCTAACCACAGACGCATCTCTCACAGGATGGGTAGCACATTTGAAAGAACACACAGTATAGGGCACATGGACACTGCAACAAAAGTTACTCCACATAAATCATCTAGAGTTGCGAGCAATTTTACTAGCTCTAAAATCGTTTAAGCATTACCTATCAGGCAAGGCTGTATTAGTCCATACCAACAATATGACAGCCATGTATTACATCCAAAAACAGGGAGGAACACACTCCTTACAGCTCTCCCGGCTGGCACAAAGCATATGGAAGTGGGCCATTCCTCAAAAAATCTTTCTGTTAGCAGAACATCTACCAGGAGTTCACAATCAAGTTGCAAATCTGTTAACATGTCAACAGATACACGAGTGGGAACTTCATCCTCAAGTTCTTCAACTTTTCTTTCACGAGTGGGGCCAACCAGAGATAGATCTGTTCGCCACACACCGCAACTTCAAATGCCCAAGCTTCGCTGCCAGATATCAACACCCATTGTCCAAAAGCAATGCGAAATGGATAAGTTGGTCAAACAAATTTGCGTATGCTTTTCCACCTTTCCCACTAATTCCATTAGTGGTACGCAAGCTACAGGAACATTCCCTCACATTGATTCTAATAGCACCAACATGGGCAAGACAACTGTGGTACACCGCACTACTAGAACTCTCGGTAGTACCACATGAAAAATTAAAACTCTCTCCACATCTACTGACACAGAACCATGGAGAGATCATGCCCAATGCAGCTCAACCTAGCGATTTGGCTCCTGAGGTCTTAGAATTTGGATACCTCAATCTTCCGCCTGACTGCATGAATGTTATAAAGGAAGCTAGACACCCCACCACTAGAGCATGCTATTCAGCCAAGTGGAGAAGATTTGTTGTGTATTGCACAAATAACATTAACCCACTAGATGTTTCTATACAAAACATCATATGTTACCTGCTCCATCTACAAAGATGTAGTTTAGCGTAATCCTCAATCAGATTACATATTGTCGCTATAGCAGCTTACCTTCAAAACAGACATCTGTCATTATTTAGAGTACCTGCCATCAAAGCATTTATGGAAGGACTCAAAAGAATAATTCCTTCCAGGATACCACCCTCCCCTGTATGGAATTTAAATATTGTTCTCATTAGACTCATGGGTCCTCCATTTGAACCCTTGCATAAGTGTGAATTACAGTTCCTTACATGGAATGTTGCTTTTTTAGTTGCTATTACCTAACTCAAAAGAGTAAGTGAGATCCAGGCATTAACAATTCAAGAACCATTCATACAACTCCATCACAACAAAGTGGTTCTTAAAACAAACCCAAAATTCCTCCAAAAGTCATTTCACCGTTCCACCTCAATCAATCTATTGAGTTGCCAGTATTCTTTTCTCAACCACAAACAGTTGCGGAAAGAGCTCTGCATACATTAGATGTAAAAAGAGCTCTCCTCTACTACATTGATAGGACAAAAACCATTTTGTAAAACAAAACAATTGTTTGTGTCCTTTTCTCCTCCACATAATGGTAATTCCATCTCAAAAGCTGGGATTGCAAGGTGGATTGTTAAATGCATTCAAATTTGTTACCAAAAAGCAAAACGCACTCTATCCATTCCCCCTAGGGCTCAGTCCACCCGTAAATTAGGGGTATATATGGCATTTCTAGGAAATATACCCCTAGATGATATCTGCAAAGCAGCTACATGGTCTACACCGCACACATTTATAAAACACTATTGTGTAGATGTGCAGGCAAAACAACAAGCTAGTGTGGGCCAGGCTGTACTCAAAACATTATTTCGAACTGCAGCCGATACTGGTGGTCGCCGCTAAGTGAGAAAACTGCTATGCAATCTATGCACTAGTGTGTGGTCTGCAGCCCATATGCCTCGAACGGAAAATGCTACGTACCAGTATGCATCTGTTCTTGGTATGTAGGGCTGCAGAGCCACACACACACACGCCCGCATGCCTCCCCGGCTACCTATATCTGTTCCAGTAATATCTTAATTAGATACACAAGACATGGACATCTTTTTCTGTACTCGTACAACTCCATAATTTCCCCAATGGCAAAATATAGTCTGAAGATGGAGTCGGTGCCCATACGCACTACGCTCTACAGGAGGAGTCATCTACCAAACAAAAACTCTTCCAAGACAACAACAAAGTGTGATCATCCGGGCCCACCACCAGATGGCGATCTATGCACTAGTGTGTGGCTCTGCAGCACTACATGCCAAGAACAGATGCATTCTGGTAAGTACCCTTTTCCTTATTGATAAACAAGAAAATGTATATGGCATATTGATGAGTTTGAAGTAATTGCGTGATTGTGTAGGTTGCTTCAAGTTATGTTCTTACATTGTCGCATTGGCATTTCACCATTTTATCTGTTCCATGTGCAGAGAAAATCCTGTTGAGGTCCCGATGTGTTGGTGTAGTGGTGATGTCTTCGGCACCAGGAAAGTTGAGAGAGGGTGTGCTTCTGCAGTTCTGTCAAACTTATTTACTTAGCGTTACTGAAATCTGGCATATACAGTTAGGAAATCATTAGCTTATCAGTACAAAATCATACGGCAGACGCATAAAATGTTTCTTAATAGTAGATGAGGGTTGAGCATGAAGACCAAAATATGACCTTTAACTGCTTTAGTACTTTTTTCTAAATGCTAACATTATTGCCTGGCGCAATTCAAGGGCACCTCCGTTGAGGCACTGTTGGTTATCAGGTGTTGAGAGATATTTGGGGATATATATGTATTTTTTTTAAACCTTTATTTATAACATTTTCTCATACATAGTAAGTGGGCAATCAGCAAGGCACTACAGTGTTACAGTATACAATCATTCAATCAAGTCAATTGGTCAGCGAATGTATGGACCATCCTTCACATACAGAGTCATGCAATGGGGTGACATTTGAACAATGCGCTAGTCAGCTATTGGCAAGAACGTCAGCATGTGATCAACAGAGGAGTCATTCAATATTATAACGAAACTCAGGGCTTAACACAGCAAAGTATTATTCGACCCCCATATAAGCAAGTGAGTATGATATGCAATAATATTTAATATGGTTACATTCCTTCCCCTCTTCAATGGTCTTCCGGGGGTTCCTGCAGCTAATTGGCACCCACTCCTCTCACCGTCCTTCACTCGTTGCATAATGTAGGATTGTAGTGGGCCCCAGATATCTACTGGTCTAGAGGTCATTGGTTGTGTCTCAGAATATAAACTGTATTGGTCCTGACTGTACAACATGTCTTGGAGCCATTCCTTGAATTTGGGGGCTCTCCCCCTCCTCCATCGACACGCCAATCTCCGTTTAGCTAATAGAAGAGCAGTGTCAAGAAATTTCCTGTGTGGTCGAGGTATGTGTTGTGTGTGTCCCAATAAAAATAGCAATGGAACACTGGTCAGTTCAATAGATAACATACTCTCTAAAGCGTAGTGTATCTGTTCCCAGTATGCCGCAACCTGTGGGCAAAGCCAGGCTAGGTGGAAGAAATCGGCTCCTGGTTGCCCGCACCTCTCACATCGGTCTGAGTCAGTCAGATGAAACCGAAACTTCCATGCAGGGGTATAATATATGCGATGCAGGAATTTATAGTGGATAATTTTAAATCTGCTACTGGACGTTACGCGACCTGTCAGTACGCAACAATACTCCCATGTCTCATCAGGGAGAGCCTCCCCTATGTCTAGTTCCCAATAGCTGTGCGCCGTCCCACCAACTTCTAAGGTGTGGGCACGTATACTGCCATAGAGCCCAGAGACCAGGTGCGCGCCTTCAGTGCTGTTAAGTAGTACGGCCAACGGAGGGACGACCTCAGGTTCATTAGGATACTCAGATAAAAGATTTTTCATCCCTTCTCGGAGCCGCACATAATAAAAAGTCTCCAGGGGAGTGGGATCAGTGTCACCAAAGAACTGCTCCTTAGTGCAAAATATGCCATTGTGAAACACGTCTCCCCACTTGGACTTCTGCAGTCGTCTGCACATTAGTTGGAATCCAGTTTCCTGCATCACTGCCAACTGTGGGTGATATGTCATAGGCATGCGTGGTGCATACAGCAAGATATTTGGGGATATATACAGACTGATGATCCACTTAGTAGCAGCTGTAAACATACACATGAAAGTACCTCTGAGGATGGATGGCGAGAACAGCCTCTATTGTGAAACTGATCATACCTCATTTGATCATGATGTGACACTATGCGAAGCTGTGGGTAATGCTCTACAGTGCCAACTTGCAGTAGACTCACTCAATTCTGATAGAAGGAGCGGTGAAAAACCTGATAAATCTGTAGAGTTTTGCTCGCTTTATATGGGTTTACTTTGGCAGCTACTAATTACCTGATATTTTATCTTAATCACTGTAGGTCAGGCCAGACATGCTAGTTCGTGGTCCATTGAAAATCCGAATAAGAACAAGTAGGGTGATTTTAGGAAATGTTCTGTCACCTATAATTACTCTCAAGGTGAATGGTCAGTAGGGAAGTTGACTGGTTTCTTCTACTCTGTGGGTCTAACCCTCTTGATGTTGAATTCTCCTTAAGATTAAAAAAAATGCATGTAATGTTTCTCTGGCCATGCTACGTGACCGTAAGATAATCATGGTTAATTCATGTTACGAATGCTGCACTTTGTGTACCATCAAATCATTGTTTGCCTATCCACAACATACTCCATGAAAGCTTGATCTGCAGATGCAAAATACTTATGAAGTGATGTTGCATTTGTTCTTAAAATGTGTTCCTAAAATGATTAAACGGAATAAGAAACTACCTCGACTACTGACGGAAAGGATCAGCTTTATAGTATCCTGCATAAAAAGTTAACTTAAGTGGGAAAGTAATTACATTTAATAGTTAATTTTAAAGTCTAATGCTTAATGTCTGTAAAGCATGTGGTAAATGTTTTCAGATATATGTATCAAATGTACATTTTGTGTGCTTGGCAAATGAATTAGTTCTGAATCTTAGAAGTCACTTTGACGTTTAAATAGTTCATGCCTTTGTGTCAGATTTTTTGGGCTGTGCAAACTACTCCAGTTAAACATTTTCTCTTGTTCTGCTACCAAAGCCAGTGTAGAGTAAGGATTCAGAAATGTTCGAACTATCCAGCAACACCAAGATTATTACATCCCCTGAGATGTCCCTTGATTTATAACAAATATATATTCTTCAAGGGAGTTGAGCACGGTTCTTGGGCCCTTAATAGAATGGGTAAAAATACTGATGTTTCCGAATTTTTGGTGGGAGAAACAGACAGTTGGGGAGGTCAAAACAAATTGAAACATGGCATCAGAAAGGACTTAGAGTTGTTTATATACATATTTGTAAATGTATTGGCCAGTTATAACCAAGCCCACTGGAAGTATTCCATTCTGCAGCCTTTTCCACATAATTATGAATTTGAAGTACTTATCACATAAGCCATCATCTTCTGCATAACTCGCAGATTTTAACAATGAGACTAGTTTCAAGCTCAAATGAATCAAGAGTTACTAAAAATGCGTCTGTGCATTGGCGGGCGTTTTATCACAGAGTGACAGGTTACTTTTCTTTTGCTTCATGCTGATTTTAGGTGTTGAAATGAAGTTCATCCTCTGGCCAGATAGTGTAAACATTGTGAAAAGGACTAAATATTGACTAATATTGCAAATCTTTTTTGCTGCATTGCGGCATATAACTTGGGTAACCCTTCTGCATATTTTTGTTCCTTCCTATGGTATAATTCCAGAGCCCATGTTTATAATCTATAGATAGGCCATAAACAACGCATGACATTCTACACACTATTTGGAAAAAGAAATATGTATTAAAAGCCACCTCTAATACAAATGTGAATGTACTAGAAGTACACCAGATTGTAGGGCATCTTAAGGGCTTCCCAACAGTAAAGAAATCCATAGGCTTTTTGCTTCTGGAAATCTGATTATACTAGAATCATTATGCAACTTACCTTAAATTCCTAAAAATATCATAAAGTTACTTGCTAGGATGTATTGTTTTCTCTTTTCTTGGCCTTCCAAGCTGCTATATGGATTGTACATCTGAATTTTCGATCACAGCTGTTGTGGATACTAAAATTATCCGAGCACATTCATATTTGCAAACTTTGTTTAAAACAAACACTGTGGTTTTGTTCGAAATGTTCCCATGTCTACAGACTGTAAGCAGCCTCGTATTTTAGGCCACTTAGTGGTGTAAAACCGGTCCATTCGTAAGTGCAAGGTTCTCAATTTTGAATACTATTATCAGCAGAGTTGAGACGTTTTCATTAATTGGTGGCCATTGATCCGTTTATCCTAGGCTTCCATGACCAATAGTTAGTTATTCCTTGGTAAACATTTTTAAAGGTTTAGTTAAATGGTCAGTAGTCTTCCAGGTGTAAGCACAGTGTATGGCACACAAAATATTGTTTACATGAGTAAACCATGGGTTTCTATGATTTTCCGTCCAAGACATGACATCTGTCTACTGTTAATGAACAAAACAAATCCTGGGGACATTGAGGACAAATTAAAAAGCTTTGCTAAAGCTCCGAGGCACGTGTTGCCAAATGGAAACCTAGTAATGCAACAGTAGAAAAGTAAAACCAATCACCCAAGAATCATTGCAGATGTATGTACATGAAATCTCGGAGAAAGAGTGAAATGCATCAGCTTAAAAAAGGCATAATTATCAGTCACATTAAATGCAAAAGATTATAAACGAAAAAGTAAATGAACACTACTTGAAGCAGCACATATGTCTGATAATTTCTGTACAATACCTTAATGTCCTCAAGATGGAAGATATGCCTCATTACCTTATATAAATAAAGCCGTAGTGTAGTAGGCTGGGCTGCTGTAGGTATACTTAAGTAAATTTTAGCTAGCACAAACTTGTGATTTTGATGTGTTGTCATTGGATTCCCTAGAACGAATGCCCTAATTGTACCTCTCTGTTCATTTGCAACCAAAACAGTTGCCTTGACCTATGCCCCTCCGTGTTTAGTTGAGTTTACTGCTGAAGTTTTCACAACAAATGTGCGATATGAAAATGCAAATGATTGATGGAAGCTGAAAATCACTGTCTGTTAATGCATTTTTGTGCTATTAATTACTTATTGCACATTTGTAATCTATTTCAGCAAAGGAAGATGCAAACTGTGCTGTGTGCGACAGCTTTGGGGATCTCTCAGACCAGCTATTTTGTACTACCTGTGGCCAGCATTACCACGGCATGTGCCTGGATGTTGCAGTAACACCTTTAAAACGAGCAGGCTGGCAGTGTCCAGACTGTAAAGTGTGCCAGAACTGCAAGTAAGTTAGCAAAAGGTTGTTTCTTTGTTTTTAGTGTATTTTCAGTGCCACGCTTTTCCTATTGATTACTTTTGTTGTCTTTATACAACGTCCAAAGGTTTCTGGTAAAATATAGACACGTGCACATCCATCCTGCCACCATCACACACTCCCATTTTTCTTTTAAGTTCTCATGATGCTTCTCAGGTTAAACTTTACATCCATAAGAATTTGACCAACACAAATTGGTGTATCTGTGCTTACTGGATTAGGGTGCTACGCTCTTGATGTTTTGTGAATTGACCAGGTAAGGATCTTGAACTTGTTTAAAATTAATTTGACTAAAGTTTCGATGGAAGTAAGAAACCTCGTAATGACCATGGACTCCAAGCTATCGATGAATGCCCAAGTGACAAACTAGCAAGATCAAGCATTGTCGCTATAAAAACGCTACGATGAATTTTCCCTCATTTGGGATTTCCACACAAAGTCCAAGCTACCATCTCCCTTGTTCTGTCCAAACTCGATTACGTCTATAGCCTCTACCACGGATCACCTTTAACGACCATGAAAAGACTACAGCGGATTCAGAACTCGGCTGCTAGACTACTCTTGCCTATCAAACCTCGAGACCATCTCTCACCTGCCTTGAAAGCCCTGCATTGGTTACCAGTTGCCAGAAAATCCACGTTCAATCTACATTGTATCACCCACAAAGCAATACATGGAATGGAACCGCTGTTCATCAGGAATAAAATCAGCAATCACATTCAACAAAGGATACAAGAAAACACCATGAGTGGCACATCCTTCTCTGTTCAAGCAGCCAAACTATGGAACTCTTTACCCCCAACATAAGATCCACCGACAACCACCCTATCTGCAGAAAACTACTCAAGAATTGTTTCTTCCCCGCATAAGCACCATACGCAAACAGAAATTTACAGCATATCCCTCTGTATATAAGCATTTATTTTCACTATATATATATGTACCTATCTTGCTGTATTGCTTTGTATACACATGTAGAATAATTATGTTTAAAAAAAAATCATCTCTGGTCAACATGTACTTGCTTTCATTGTGCATTTATGTACCTCCATGTACTTGTATCTGTGTGTCTTGTTACTTTTCTCCTGAAAAAGCATATCCAATGCACTACCGTATTTCTCATCCTGTACCTCTACACATAACTTTAACCTACATATACTTACCTCCTTTATGCATTATGTACTTTCAATGTACTTATCACTTTCTTCTAATTTGGCATTTCCAATGCACTACCCTATTTCTCAGCCTATACTTCTATCAATGTATCTTCTAGCCCAACTTTGACTCATCCTAAACTACTTTTCTACTACTCTTTCCAATGCACTACCCTATGTAAATGTAAATGTAAATTGATACTTGTATAGCGCACTACTCACCCGCAAGGGTCTTAAGGCGCTTGTACGAATACCGCTGTGGAACCCATCCTGGCTTTCCCTGTGAGGTGTCCACTCCTGGGCACCCCCAAGGTGGAGGCCAGGCATCCTTAGCGTTGTGGGGGCCGTTGTGGAGATTAAGCAAGCTATTGCCCAGAGTTGCAGAGTGGGACTCCATGATTGGAATAGGCACCGAGGCGAGAATGATCAGGTCTGTGGAATTTTGAGCCCAAGACCCACCGAGGCGGGGAATTGAACCCTGGTCCTGGGCTAGACCTCTGCATCAGGGTCTGCCGCTCTAACCATTGAGCCACACTTCTCACCATATACATCTATCAATATATCCTCTACAGCCACGCTCTCATTTATCCCAAACCCCATACCACTACTATGATCCTCAAAATAACCCTTTCTAAACTCTCTTACTCTACCACTCCCTGCATCATCTGACACCTCTTTTACTAAACCGATCCCCCAAAACAAACCTCTCTAAACTCTTCCCACTGACTCTTCCCCTCCAAACACCCTTTTTACTCACCCAAAAGCCTCCTCCTACTGCTATGACCTAAAAAAAACACTTCACTCTTCTATCACGCCACCATCCGTTTTAATCAAATTAGCAGACTAACATGTTCACTTCTCAAATTCCATATTCCACTATACAAACTCACCACTAATCCTTTGAATTCCAGAGTAGCGTGCTACTTGACAATAAAGCGTTTCAACACCCTATCAGGGTTACAAGTGCTATATAAATGCCTACCTTTTTTCCCTTTTCTACCCCTCCCCAACCCTTCTCAATCCAAATAACTGACTAACATATCTACCACTCAAATTAATTTTATTTGTCCCCATACTAATTCAACACTAATCCTTATGGGTTCCAGGTAGTGTGCTAGTCGCCAAAAAAGCACTTTAAAACCCATCAGGGGTAGCAAGCACTATATAAATACAAACCTCTTTCCCTCTTCTATCCCACCGCCTTTCCTTCTCTATCCAAATAAGTGAATAACATATCCACCACTCAAATTACTTCATATTTCACTATACTAAGTTTCAACACTAATCCTTTATGAGTTCCGGAGTAGCGTGCTACTCTCCAGAAAAGCGCTTCAACACCCATCAGGGGTAACTGGTGCTATATTAATTGAAACCTTTCTTCCCCTTCTATCCCTCCGCTATCCTTCTCACTCCAAATAACTGATTAATATCCACCCCTCAAATTACTTTCATATTTCACCATACTAATTTGCCACTAATCCTTTATCGGTTTCCGGAGTAGCGTGCTTTAACACCCCATTAGGGGTAATAAGCGCTATATAAATACAAACCTTTTTTCCTCTTCTATCCTTCAGCTATCCTTCGGAATCCAAATACCTGACTAACCTATTCACCATTTAAAATTTACCTGCATGTTTCACTATGCTAATTCAACACTAATCCTCTCCGAAAAAATCGATTTGGCTCCTCGTCAGGGGTAGTAATCTCTATACAAATGCAAATAGAGTACAATACAATACTGTTCAACCTCCATTGATCCGAGGGCATCAAAGATGTAAGTGTGACCAATATCTTTTGCTGCAGAGTCATCAGTTCTTAAAATGTGCTAGCTAGGCAAGTAGAGCATTCTTAGTCCGCGATAAATTACTATTCTGCCCACCTGCCCGATCTCGTAACCATTACCTCATTATAACCTACTTCTCAGTCTTTGCCTTTAGTAAGCACTGCATCTTTTGGAAGCGAGACTTGCTGCTTTTCTAGCTGCTATGGAGAAACGTTAAAAAGACGGACAGAGAGGTGGTATGGCCCTGTGGCCATTTCTGTTTTCTGACCCATTTATGAGATCCTCTGCTAGCCTTTCCAGTGCATGGATATGCAACTTGCTGCATGGCACACAACATAGCCAGACCAATGGAGAAAGGTGATAATCAAATAACTCCTTGCAAAGGTAACCAAAAAGTTCAAGTTTCAGAAGGGAGTACGATCTTTGGCTTTCCCACTGCTTCATGATTTGAACGTGAGAACCTCCTCTCTGTTAGGTTGTGGATTGTCTCTTTTGGCTAATATTCTACTTTCTATGCTGTTCACTTCTGTATGGTAAGGCAGCGCATGGAGGCAGTTTGTAATATAACAAGGAATACGGGCGGCAATAGTTTTCTTCCTTTGCTCTTAACTAAGATTTGTGTGTTTTTGTTAGCAGTAATGGGTGCTTTTAAAACTAAATTATGAGCTGATAAATATTTAGGACCGTCATTCCACCCTGCGTCCTCCAGTCTGCCTCCATTCAGCAAATGCATTCTTTTCTTGTCAATTAATCTAAGCAATGAGACCTCTTAAGCCCGAAAACGACGCATCTCTTTTGATTTTTTATTTAAAAACTTCTACTAATAATGAAAGAGGAAATGATACCTGGCTACAGTTATGGCTTATTCCTCCTCTTATTGTTTCTACTGGGAGGAGTGTCAGAATATACAGTCACCTGTGCGTTAGAGTTTAGTCAGTTTTCAAATGTAGAATAGGCAATGTGTGTTTATTATGTTCTATGCCTTGCTTTGAAGGGCGCAAGTAACCTGAGTTGGCACACCAGTCACAACTATCAGAATTCTTGAAGATTTTTTTTTCTCCCAAAAGCACATTGTGGTGTTAGGGTACCTAGGTGATGAGGTTCTCAATTCCAATATCTATGAAATTAACGCTTATTGATGGCACAGTATAAGCTATAATTGTTCAGTTTGAGTTTTATTAACTAGTGGGCTTTGTCGCTACACATATGGGGTAGCATTCTATGTAAAGGATCTTGGGAACTGAAGTATTGCATGACATTTGCTTTTTAGCATATGGGGTTGCATTTTATGTAAAGGATCTTGGAAGCCTGAACTATTGGATGACATTTGCTTTTTAGCATTAGTGTTGTTTTAGTACAATCATTTCCCCCCCACATCTGAGTTAGTGTGGCATAGTATTGTGACTAATTGTGTAGTTTCCTAGTAAGAGGATGGTTACATGTTTTATACTCCTAGGTCTGTAACTTTTGAAAATGTAAATCTTGGTTTGGAAATAAAAATGATATTGATCAGTTCAACATGCCGACTAAGATGGTAAAGGAGAGGTAGGCCACAGTAAATAAAAATAAATCCACTGATTGAGGGTTTTGAGCACTGTGTGCTTGTAACTATAACTTTAGAACAATAATATAATGATAGTTTGTTTCAGTGTTGGTAAATTTTGCAGACTCTTACCACAGGATGTGTTCAGTTTATAGTCGGGATCTTTTGGATTATTTGGGAATTATGTGTAAGGTCTTATTTGATAGGTATACTTCTTGAGAAAGATATCCTGTAATAAAGTTCTTTAACACATGATCTCAGGACAGTTTTACAATCAGATAGAAAATGTTGTATGTTTCTAATTTTATGCCGTTTGTTCAGTTTTTTTCTACATTTAGTTTTAAAAGTTGGAAGATATGTAGTGTTTCAGTTTCATATGCAAATCTTTTTTTGTTTTATTTTGAAGTTCTATCTGTTTTTTTCAGTTTGTCACGGGATCTAGCATCTGGGTGAGACTAATCAGTTAGATGGTGTTAGATATAAGTAAGGTTTTCTTTTTTGAGACTTACTTCGCGGTTTTCCTATTGCTTTCGCCTATGAAGTACACGTATGTGGAAACCTTAAGTGCTAGAAAAAATTGAGATTGGACATCCGTGAAAGAAGTACATCATGTGTCCCCAAAGAAACAATCATACACTGAAACATCAGTTAAAACGGTTGAATTATGTAGGTGAACTGTATTGTTTTTTATTTTAGGCAATCTGGAGAAGATAACATGATGTTGGTGTGTGACACATGCGATAAGGGGTATCATACCTTTTGTTTACAACCGATTATGGACTCTGTACCAACAAATGGCTGGAAATGTAAGGTAAGCTGGTGTTAGCTGTAATGTGGTCAACTCTTTTATTACAGCCTCTTCATTAACATTTTTAGTATTTACTTTGAGTTGTAATAAAATTTGCTGTTGGTTTATTTTATTTGTAGATGTGGCAGCTGGTTCCTAAATTTTTTTGTTATTGATGGAAAGTTATTTTCTGTTGTCACAGTGAAACTAGAAAGCTCCTCTTCGAGGCATGTGAGCTGTAGATCACATGCTTTGCATACTCCTGCCATCCAGTATTGAATCCGGATGTTTGCAAGTTGTTTTTGTCTACGAAGAAGTCTTTCAAGTCAAGAGGTACGGTGACTCCTCCTTTCGATGATAGTGTACATGGTCATCGATTCCATTGTTAGATTGGTTTTTTTCCGCCATCGGGTTCGGACGTGTATTGTTGCACTCCGGTTCAGAATCGTTTCTCGGGTTCCCCTCGAAACTCAATCCACTCTACACTCGATGGTGTTGTTTCAAATGCGTTTCCCACTTCGCGTTTTGATTCGGTCACCGAAATCTCCATTTCCAAACAGAAAGACTTGTGGGCGGCCTTTGGGCCTAACTACGTCGGTCTGGCTCTTCGTCAATGGACCGGACTCCATTTAAATTCTGCCCTCGGTGCCACACCAAGTACCTGTATACCGACTTGCACCAGGTTTGTAACTTGTGCTTTTCTCCAGAGCACAGACAACAAGACTGTGACGCGTGCAACTCTTTTCAATCCAAGAAAACTCACTGAGATCGTCTGGATGCAGCGCCAGCATATCGACCACAAGCCAGATATCTTTGGTGAAGACTCCGAGCATGATGCCCTCGAGCCCACAGCGACCGAGGAAGAACGGGCCTTCGAAGTGTCGGACCCTGATTCAGAGTTGGAGATAAACGTCGACGATGTGCTGCAGGGACAAGGTGACGTGAGTACAGAAAACCCTTTGCTCCGTCCACCCATCCCTCACAAATCTAAGGCTTTTGCACCACCTCTGCCTTCTGGCCAAGGTCGGCAACGAGACGATGTTTCTGACACTCTGCCTCATGGCTCGACACTGAAACATACTGTCTAGCCTTCCGGCTTGGGACCGAGTCAGCCAGCCCAAAGTCACTTAGGAGCTGAAACCTTCCAGTTCCAAGTACAAAGTAGTTTTGAAGCCGAAACCTTCGACACCGAAAACCAGCAAACAGCCTTCGGTCACTCCATCTTGGCTCCAAAATCTTCTGTACCGAAAACCAAAGAAGCCCTGTCTGAACCTTTTGATCCGAATATAGACATTGTTCCATCGAAACCAGATCCAAAGCAAAAGAAACACTATATTAATACTAACACAGGATATGTTCAGACCAAGACACCATCCAAGCACAAGCTTCCTCATGATAATAGTCATTCTAAAATCCCTTTGAAAAAGAAAAATGTTGGTATCAGCCATTTTCATCCACGTCCATCACTTCCTTCTCCTCCCTCCTCCCTCCTCCCCAATTTTACATCCTTTACATATTACTCCTCATCACTTTCCATGATCTCCCCATGGAGGAGACAATACTGATGAGGGAGACACACGTACCAGCGGATCCATGGACAGATTATACAATTGATCCTCCAACGGATAATGACCCTGACCTTTACCCTGCCAAACCGTTTCCACCTTTTCTCTTATCAAGAACTCATTGCCAGGGCTGTACAATACCATGGGGTGGAGCTCCATAAAGAATTCTTAGCGAAAGACTTTCTATTTGAGACTTTAGGATCCACACACAGGTCGAGCCACACACTCCCTATGCTCAAAGGTATGATGAGGCACGCAGATTAGATTTTTAGAATCAATCATTTTTATTGTGTGGAAATCATGATATATGAACACAGCTTCCTGCCTACATCTCAAGGCCAGCAGGGGGAAAAAATGAGCATGAGTACACAGCTTGGAGGCACACAACCCGGAAGCCGGCCGCGTAATAAGTGAAAGTGTAGGACATCTGTGTTGACTTCCAATTTAGAGGCAACCAAACTGAAACCAAAATAAAACAAAGAGAAAACAACATAGACAAAAATCCCCCCGCGAACCCCTATCCCACCCCCCCTCTCCGCACCAGTACTACCTTACGCCGTGAACCTGTATCACCAAGCAGCACTCGCTAAAGGGTCTATACTCAATCTACCAACTTTTGAATGTGACCAAGAGGCTCTAATGGAAGCAACTTGAGGATCTGTAGGTATTTAGGGCATGTCACGTCTCTCAGGTCTTTCGTGAGTAATTGCAAAAGGGGGCCCCATGATTTCGTATAATCTTGACCCTTCCCCTCCACACTGAGCGACATGCCGACCTACACCCATTAACCCGCACGAACGCCTTAGGTGCACGATATATGCACCTGATCCATTGCAAGAATTTATCACCGAGCCCATAGCTGCGCAGCACTGCAAATAAATAGCCCCAATCCACGCAATCAAAGGCCTTTTCGGCATCTATTGATAAGAGGAAGGCCTGTTTTCGGGACCGCTGTATGCTATCGATGAGGTGTAAAAGCCTTTTGGCATTGTCTCCCCCTTGCCTAGAGGGGGTAAAACACTATTGATCTAGGTCTATAATTTTGGCCATACGGGGATTGATACAAAAGGGGGTGGTGATGGACGGAGCATCTGAACCAATCAAACACTCACACCCAGTAAAGAGATCTGGGTTTAATCCATCACCGTTCTTTAGCCCACTCTGCCACCCCTGTTCAGACATGGCCATATGCAAATCAGTCTGACCCTGTGCTTCATGGGAACAGTCCAGCCCAAACTGCCAAGCCATGCCTTCCCTGGACCGGAAATAAGCTTCCTAGGACCGGTTTCTGGCATTTCAGCTGTCTTCAGCCAGGCTTGCTTGAATCAAGTGGCAAAGTGAACAAGGGACTCGTCTGAGCATACCCTGCCAACTTATGGCAAACAAAATGGTACAAAAGGGGGTGGTGATGGTTTCCGGTCCAGGGCCTGGCTGAAGACGGCTGAAATGCTGGAAACTGGTCCTAGGAAGCTTGTTTCCGGTCCAGGGCTTGGCTGAAGACGGCTGAAATGCCAGAAATCTGAAAGAAACAGGTTAGTATTAGATTCCTTACCTTAGACTACCCCCAGGCGTCAGACTGGATCCGGAAACTTTTGCGTAGCAGTACCCTTGCTCGTCTGTAGGCGTCGTCTGCGGCTCCACGTCCGTCGGCGTCGTTGGCGCCGGAGTGCTTAGACGCCGCCCTCGCGCGCTGACTTCAGTTCCTATTTTTTCCGCGCCAGCAAGCGCCGATCCGGGAACATTGGTACCCTTTAATCATTTTTTGACTAAACTTTTTGATCTTGTTTTTCGAACTCGAACGACTCCGACGGTGCCGGTAGGGATGCCCAGGTTTAAACCGGTGTCTTCATTGCCTGGGGCCCGACCATGATGACAAGTCGGGCCCCGACTGCCGGTCCTTGACGTCGAAGGTTAGGCGGGAGCGGTCCCGCAAGCGCCTCGACCTCCGGCAGTCGGCCCGCGCCATTTGAGGTCCCGGTCCGGAAGGAGGTCGAGGGACCGGTTGCGGGGCCGGAGTCATCACGGCTCGGAGGATCGACACCACTCCTCGAGCTCCAAGTACTCAGGTAAGAGGCACAAGAAGTCAAAGAAGCGACATCGCTCTTCCGACTCCCCCAGACGTTCGCGCGACGTGGCCGGGGGTTCGGGTGACACCGCCCACGCGGCTCCGTCGGAGCCGCAGGTGTCGCGGCCTGCTCCATACCGGCCGGTCCTTGGGCAGAACGCGACGCCGGAGGAGATTGACGTCTTCCTCTCGGTCGCTCACTCCTCCGCCAGGTTCCGCGGTGCCTTCGGGCCCCCCGGCCCCGACTGGGAGCCCAAGCGGGCCGGGTGCTTCGGCCCCGGCACCGTCGGCGACTACGGCCCCGGCACCGTCGGCGACTACGGTCCCGACGCCGCAGGACTCCGCCAGATCCGGGTCGTCGCCGGTCGACCTCACGACCTCGCCTGCGCCGGCTGCTAAGGTGTCGCCCCCGGCGCCGACCAGTCGACGCTGTCCCCAGTTTCCCCCCTCGGTCCGGTTCCGGCACGGGAGCGGCGGTGCTCGACGCCGCATTAGAAGCCGATGGGAGATTTTACTTCTATGATCCGGCCCCATCTTTTGACCCTGAATACCAGGAGATGGGTGGCGAGGCGGATTGGGAGGGGTCTGAGGACCCCCTGGCACATGAGTGCCAACCTTATCTGGACTGGGCAGGTGAGCTAGGGGACGCCAGTGGTCTGGACACCTCGCCAGACACTGGCTTTGTCTCCCCTCCTACTGTGGCTACGGAGGAGGGGGCAGCCTTTGGTGTGGTGTTGACGCGGGCGGCCAAGGCCTTATCCCTTGAGCTCCCCGTCGTGGCCGTGAGGACTAACCTCCTCACTGAGGTCCTTAAACCGCAAGCAAGCTCTTCGGAGCCTCTGTTGCCGTTTAATGAGGCCTTGTCTGATGTTCTTCTGGGCACCTGGTCCTGGTCCGCTACAGGTCCTCCTGCAGATGGGCCAGACGCCACCGCCCGGCTCTGGGTGACCCTTGCTTCCTGTCCACCCACCCCACCCCCGAGAGCCTGGTCATACAGCCCTCTAACTCCCAGACCGCATTCCCGACGGCTCCCCCCGATCGGGAATCCAAGAGGTACGAGCAATATGGCAAAAATATGTTCTCTCGGAGTTTGGGGTTGTGGTCCGTTAACACCGCGTGCCTCTTGGGCGGTTATACCCACTCTCTGTGGGACACAGTCGCGGACGTGCTGCCACAATGTCCGGAGGAGGCCCGGACTAAACTCGCCCAAGACGTTGCGGAGGGTCGAGATGCGGCGCGGTACTCTATCAGATGTGGACTGGATACCACGGACTCGCTAGGTAGAGCGATGGCAACGACGGTGGCGATTCGTCGCCATGCCTGGCTGAGGTCCGCCAACTTTTCGGCTGATGTCCAGAACACCCTTATGGACATGCCGTTTGATGGCCGTCGCCTCTTTGGCGACAAGGCAGACAGTGCGCTTGAGCGCTTTAAGACTCCAGGGCTACAGCCAAGTCCTTGGGCCTGTCGGCCCGCGCCAGCAATCTGCTGCCTTTCGCCCCTTTCGTGGCCAAGAAAGGGGCGCCCCCACACTTCCTACCAGCCACAGGCCACAGACTAACATCCAGCGCGGTGGCGGACGTGGTAACCGCCGTGCCGGTGCCCGGGGACAACGGCGCGGCCTGTCCATATCCACCCCCGCAACATCCTCCTCAAAGCCCTCCTAGTCCGAGCTTTCAGGCCCACATGACGCCAGTGGGGGGCAGGGTTCCCATCACCTCCTCCACTGGCGCGACATCACATCGGACAGGTGGGTGCTGCAAATTGTCCGAAGGGGCTACTCCCTCCCCTTCAAGGCGAGCCCTCCAGCCATGCCACCGCAGTACCACCGCGTGTCGGGGGAATCACTTGAATCTTCTGCGAGAGGAAGTTGCGGCCCTCTTGGCCAAGCGGGCCATCGAGCGCGTTCCTGGGCCAGAAGTAGGGTGTGGTTGTTACTCCCACTACTTTCTAGTTCCCATGAAGGGCAAAGGGGGCCTACGCCCTATCTTGGACCTGCGGAACATCAACGGCTTCCTCCGGAAGGAGTTGTTCAAGATGCTGACACTGGCTCAGGTCCTAGCTGCCCTGGACCCAGGAGACTGGATAGTAGCGTGGGACTTGCAGGACGCTTATTTCCACATCCCCTTCCTGCCGGCCCACCGGCGCTACCTGCGGTTCACGGTAGGCCACAAGCACTTTCAGTGCCCCACGGGTGTTCACGAAAGTGATGGCGGTGGTCGCAGCTCATCTGCGCAGGTTAGGAGTTTCAATCTTCCCCTACCTCGACGACTGGTTGTTGAAGGCGGGCTCGCCCCAGACAGTCGTCAGCCACCTCCAGACGACGGCCGACCTCCTGCACCTGCTGGGGTTCTCCATCAATGTGCCGAAGTCACACCTGTGCCCCTCTCAGAAGCTCCTCTTCATCGGAGCGGTACTAGACTCGGCGCAGTTTTGAGTTTATCCTCCCGAACAGCGGGTTTTGGATATTCAGGCTCTGATTCCGATCTTTCAACCTTTATCCCGAGTCTCGGTCAAGTTGAGGCTGCGGCTTCTGGGGCTGATGGCCTCCTGCATCCTTCTGGTGCATCACGCCAGGTCGCGGACGCAGGCTCTGCAGTGGGACCTGAAGTTTCAGTGGGCCCAGCATCAGGGCAACTTGTCCGACCATGTCTTGATCTCGGAGGGCACTGCAAGACAGTTGCAGTGGTGGCTCACGGACCGCGATTGGGTCAGCGGCAGATCCCTCTCCCTACCCCAACCGGAGCATGTAGTTGTGGTGGACGCGTCCCTCCAGGGCTGGGGTGGCCACATGGGAGAGGCGGAGATCAGAGGCCTCTGGTCTCCGGCGGAGTCCCAGCTCCATATCAACCTTCTGGAGCTGTGGGCGACCCGACTTGCACTGAAGGCATTCCTTCCCTCTGTCCGGGGGAGTGTAGTGCAGTTATTCACGAACAACACCACCGCCATGTGGTACTGCAACAAACAGGGCGGGGTGGGGTCGTGGACCCTATGCCAGGAGGCTCTGAGCCTCTGGCAGTGTCTGGAACATCAGGGCGTGACCCTCGTGGTTCAACGCCTGGCAGGTTCCCTGAACGCCAGGGTGGACGAACTCAGCTGTCGGTGCATGATGGATCACGAATGGCGTCTGAACTCGGACGTGGCGCAAGGCCTCTTTCAGCAATGGGGAGAGCCTTGGTTAGATCTATTCGCCACAGAAGAGAACGCGCAATGTCATCAGTTCTGCGCGTTGGAATTTCCAAGGCGGCACTCGCTCAGAGACTCTTTTCGTCATGAGTGGAGTTGCGGTCTATTGTAAGCCTTTCAGCCTATACCACTTCTGCCCAGAGTGCTGAAGATGATCAGGCGCGACCGGGCCCAAGTTATCCTTGTGGCTCCGGACTGGGCACGGAGGTTCTGGTATCCCGAGCTACTCAGCCTGTCTGTCGATCCCCCGATTCATCTGCCCCTTCAGGAAGACCTTCTGTCGCAGCAGCAGGGGACGGTCCTCCACCCGAACCTGTCCAGTCTCCACTTACATGCGTGGAGATTGAGCGGCGGCAGTTGAGGCCATTTGACTTGCCTCCTGAAGTTTGTAATGTCATTCTGGCAGCCAGGCGTCCCTCCACAAAATCGGTATACGCCTGCAGGTGGGACAAGTTTGTGGCATGATGCACAGCAAAGGCTGTGGATCCCCTTTCTGCCCCTCTTTCAGAGGCTCTCCTCTTTCTTCTTTCTCTTGCCCAGCAGGGCTCTGCTCTGGGCACTCTGAAGGGCTACCTCTCGGCCATTTCCGCCTTCTTAAGGCTACCTATTGAGCCCTCTTTGTTCAAGTCCCCAATTGTAAATAGTTTTTTGAAGGGCATCACCCATATGTTTCCTCCAGTTCCTTTTGTGATGCCTCAATGGGACTTGAACCTTGTTCTCACTTTTCTGATGTGCGCTCCCTTTGAGCCACTTCATAACTGTCTTCTTTGCCTCCTTACTCTGAAGACTGCTTTCCTGGTTGCCATCACCTCTGCCAGGAGAGTGAGTGAGCTCCAGGGCCTTTCCTCTAAGCCTCCTTTCCTTTCAGTCCATCCGGACAAAGTTCTGTTGCGGACGCGACCCTCTTTCCTGCCCAAGGTAGTCACAGCCTTCCACATCGGGCAGTCCATCCTTTGCCCACCTTCTTTCCGCCTCTGCATCCCTCGAAAGAGGAAGAGAGGCTCCACCGTCTGGACCCAAAACTTGTGCTCTCATTCTATTTGGATCGCACACGCCAGTTCCGGGTGGTTGACCAACTCTTCGTTGGTTACTTGGGTGCTAAGAAGGGACGGGCGGTGCACAAACGAACCATTTCTCGATGGGTCTTTTTGTGCATCAAGGCTTGTTACTCTCGAAGGGAGCCTCCTGTGGGGCTTCGTGCCCATTCCACACGGGCCACGGCGGCAACTACTGCCCTGGGCCGGGGAGTCCCCTTGCAGGACATCTGTCAGGCAGCTACGTGGGCCTTGCTGCACACGATCGCAAGATTCTACTGCCTGGACAGCCAAGTCCGTAGAGATGGCTTATTCGGCCGTTCCGTTCTCCAGGACTTTCTGGTGTGATTATTGGTTTGCAGACCCACCACCGGGGTCGGTATTGCCGGAGTATCTATTCTAAGGTAAGTAATCTAATACTAACCTGTTTCTTTCGGATGCACAAGTTACTTACCTTCGGTAACATTATATCTGTAAGAAACAGTAGTTAGTATTAGATTCCTTACCGCCCCACCCATCCTCTCCGTTCTGCGAACCGATATCTAGGGTTAAGGTCATCCCCTTTCAGGCCCTTAGTTTTTATGGCACCAGTGTTGGTTTTTTATCATGGCTCTGCGTCTTCTGGCGCGGAAAAGCTGTGTATAAGAACTGACGTCCGCGCGCGAGGGCGGCGTCTAAGTACTCCGGCGACGTCATCCCGGCGCCGACGACGGGCGCGGAGCCGCAGACGACGCCTACCGACGCGCAAGGGTACTGCTACGCAAAAGTTTCCGGATCCAGTCTGATGCCTGGGGGTATTCCAAGGCAAGGAATCTAATACTAACTACTGTTTCTTACAGATATATCGTTACCGAAGGTCAGTAACTTGTGCACCGGTCCTAGGAAGCTTGTTTCCGGTCCAGTGAAGGCATGACTTGGCAGTTCGGGCTGGACTGTTCCCATGAGGCACAGGGTCAGACTGATTTGCATATGGCCATGTCTGAACTGGGGTGGCGAGTGGGCTAAAGAACGGTGATGGATTAAACCCAGATCTGTTGACGGGGTGTGTGTGTTTGATTGGTTCAGATGCTCCGTCCATCACCACCCCCTTTTATACGGGGATTGAGGCATGCCACTAAAATTCCTGTAAAGAGCTTCGCATCAATGTTGAGAAACGAAATAGGTCTGTAGAACCTGCGTTCCCGTGTGTTTTTACCAGGTTGCAAAATAACGGGGATCGCTGCTTCAGACATAGAAGGCGGCTCTTCCCCCGTTTTAAGAAAGGAATTAAGCAGTCTGGTTAATAAGGGAACCAGCTCCGCACAAAATGTTTTATAAAATGAGGCCGGAATCCATCCGGACCCAGCGATTTGGCCAATTTCAGTCTAGAGATGGCCAAAATCACTTCCTCGATGCGGATTTTCCGAATCACGTTCCTCTGACACTGCTCTGGGAAGACGTGTTATCCCACACGTGCTCAGATATGCGTTTGGGTCTTGCAGTGGCGGGTCTTGCTCTATGTAAAGAAGATTATAAAAACTACAGAAGGCATCCACAATCTGCTCATCGGCACACTGTTCTACTCCGGAGTGATCCCGCACCACCTGAATTAAGGACGTCTGCGTCTTAGCCTGCAACCTATGGGCCATCAGCTTCCCGCACTTAACACTGCTAAGGTAAAATTTGTATCACAGCCTCAGAAAAGCATGTTCCGCTCTTTCCTGATCTAAATGTTTTAGCATACGTCTGCGATTCTCTAGCTCTCGCCACACTGTCAGAGCCCCTATGCGCTTATGGATTGCCTCTAGCTCTCCTACCACCCTCTCTAACTCAGTGAGTTTTTCTCTGCATAGCCCCAGCTTGGTGCATCCGCTGCCTCGACCTATCCAGCCCTGCATTCATCACGAGATTCAAATCTCCCCCATCCAGAATCGCAGCATCCGGGGTAGAGCAAACCTCTGCAAGGCTGAGAGAAGGAAGGGTCCCTGTTTCTCATTGGGGCGTAAAGCAACCCAATAGTAAGGTGTGTCTACCCCCATTGTACCCTTATGGCCAACAGTCGCCCTTTTATTTCTGCCACAGTCTATATTATCTTGCTCGGGCAGAGGGCTCCCAGTAAGATAGCCACCCTATTTTTTTGGGACGGTCCAGCAGACCAAACCTGATGCGGAAATCGCCTATCGCGCATTCGCATAATATCTTTGGAGAGCAGATGCGTTTCCTGGAGGAGGCAAATGTCACTATCAGCATTTTCAAAGAGGGAAAGCACTGCAGCTCTTTTTATGGGTTATTTAGCCAACACACAAGGGGTGCTACTGGTCTGGGTGGACTCGAAAGTGTCTGCTTTCTCCTAAATGTGTGTGTATAAACTGAAAGGTAGTAAGAGAAGAAGAAAGGAAAAGAATACCCATCAGCCCACCCAGTGGCAGAACTTCATCATCTGAGATTTTTTGAATCTGAGTTGGTATCCACTAGATTGCTCACTATTGATATTGTGAGTAGGTTCTAGTAACGGATCCACCAGTGATGAGAAGGAGGCCAAAAGAGTAGTGGTGAAAAGAGCTGAGGGCAGAAGGTTGCAGTGCTCAAGAAATGTGTGCTAGTGAAAAACTAGTGTGTTAAAATTGACTAAAATTGTGCCAAAGGGTAACTTTTATTCTGGTGGTCACCATGATGACAAGGTTAAAAAACAGATTGTGGATAGAGTTTCAACAAATACTTCTATCCAGGGGGTAAGTTAACTGGTCGACATGTTTCAGCCGTGTTTGCCTTTCTTCAGGACCTACGATAATAACACTACTGCAACTATAACCAAAAAGGTGTAACCAAAAAAAGTGTGTATTGAGAGTTACATACCATGCATAAATAGCCTACCATCTGACAGATTTAGTGAGTGGTAGCTTCATGAGTCATGGATGTCGAATCACCTCTCCTAGAATAAAAAGAACAGTGTATACAAGCACACAAAACAACAGTAGAAAGTTACAATTTGCAAACAGACATATAACATCCAACAAGACATTGCTCATTTATTGTTTTTAATTGAGTAATCACTCACCCAAAATTTGCTTGGGAGTGGCCTCACCTCGCCTGGCGCTCGCTCAGGTAATGAGGCCCCGCTCTAAAGAAATAAAAAGAAAAATACCTATGGAATTACTTCTCTGGTATTTGTTCCATTTGTAAAACCCTTGGTGTGAAGCAATGGGCATGGAAAGGACAACGGTACTCAGCTAACCTGGCAAGCTGATGATGAAATATGTTGAAAAAGGAAATATATTTAGAAAGCAGTAATATGTATATGATTGCCGAATGATAAAATGGCACCTGCACCTGTAGTAGTTTGTTATGTATTAAGGGTAATGATCCAAAAAGTGCGATGCACTCTTTACAACATCATAGTCCCCCAGCTGTTATGTATTGGTTGGTACAATCAAGGGAGTGCATAGTTGGTAAACCGAGTATATAGTTGAACAACAATTAATAGGTTCAAGAAAGACCCAGAATTCAAGATCTTTCAACACCAAAAAAGCACTCGTTAAACCCTTATGCAAGTATCTAAATTATTAGAAGAATGCAATACATTGATGTAGAAACCAAAAAACTGACAACATAAGGAGCGATCTCCTCACTGACGCAAGCCTTTACTCCAAACCCCACCACATAACACCCAATGAACCAAAAAACAATGCAACATGGTCATCCTTTGGCACTTACTCTGAAGAAGAAATTGACAGACTACTCAGCACCCTGAAACCGTCCAATCACCTCACTGACCCACTTCCTGCTAACGCTGTAAAAGACTTCACCCCTTTGCTCCTCCCACTCTGGACTAAAATTATCAATAGCTCACTTCAACAAGGAACCATCCCTGACTCCCTCAAAGTTGGACAAGTTACACCTTTACTAAAGAAACCAACAGCCGACCCCACTGATCTAAACAATTACCGTCCGATTACCAACATTCCCACTCTCGCCAAATTGTTGGAAAAATGCGTTCAACTACAACTGACAAAGCACATAGAACAGTTTGTTCTCCTCAACCCTCATCAATCATGCTTCCGAGCAGGGCACAGTACCGAAACTGCTATGACTCACATAATTGACGACGCCCTCCAAATTTTAGATCAAAATGATACCTGCCTCCTCATCCTTCTTGATCTCTCTTCAGCATTCGACTCTGTTAAACATGAGAACTTACTCGAACTCCTAAACACAAGAATGGGTCTCTCTGGGACTGTTCTTCAGTGGTTCACATCCTTTCTACACAACCGATCTCAAAAATTCAAGAGCAACAACTCGATGTCCGCTCCAACACCTGTATCGTTAGGTGTCCCCCAAGGATCCTGCCTATCCCCTACCTTGTTCAACCTAGTTATGGAACCTCTCACCACCTTGCTACAAGCATCCAATGTACACTTTCACATGTACGCCGATGACACTCAACTATATCTCAAACTACAATCCCCCAAAGACATTATGCGTCTGAACTCAACGATCAGAAGCACCCAATCCTGGCTGGCCGATAACCACCTCAAACTCAATGCTATGAAAACTGAGTTCCTTCTGATCTCACCTCCCGCGAAAATCTCTACCACTCAAACCTGGCTTAAGCACCTAATGCACTCAATGCCCAACCGACCATCGTGGATTCAGCAAAATCTTTAGGCATAACACTTGACGCCAATCTCAACATGCAGCAGCATATCAGCAAGGCAACTAAGGGAGCGAACTTCCAAATAAATACCTTGAGGAAACTTAAACCCTTCCTTCCAGCCAAGGACTTCCAAACTGCAGTAGAAGCACTAGTCATCCCTCGCATAGACTACGGCAGCATCGCCCTCTGCGGTCTCCCCCTAACTACAACTGCACCCCTAAGAGCTTCACTAAACGTGGCAGCGAGACTCATCACTGGATCTAAAAAACACTCACATATCTCCCCTGACTTTAAATCCCTGAACTGGCTGCCTTTTGAAGCCAAAATACATCTGAAAATTGCCTGCATGACGCACAAGGCTATTCACTTGAAATCACCCGGCTACCTCACTCAGAAGTTGACAATTTCCGGCGGGTCCAGAACCACCAGAAGTACAAACAATCTTCTGCTGAAGCCTCGAAGATTCCGGAAGGAAAAAACTTACAAACGCTCCTTCTCAGGAATGGCGCCTAGGATCTGGAACTCACTCCCTCCTGAAACCAGGCTCATCTCCTCCACTCTTCTTTTTAAGAAAGAAGTTAAAGCTATCCTCATGGCTAAATACACTTGAACTACTACTCTTGATCTTTTAAGACTTTGCGTCGATCTGTACTATTTGTTTGATCCCTTTGCACATGTGTTTTACTTGTATTATTGACCTACCTGATTGTTCATGCTCCCTCTCATTTGTACTACTTGCATTGACCTTACCTTACCTTCCTAACTATGCTTCCTCGTGTACCCACCCTACCACTCATTTATGCCTTTGTAAAGCGCTCTGTTATCTGCAAAGATCTTGTTCTCGCTATATAAAACTTTCAAAATAAATAAATAAATCCAATAAAGTAAAATAAAGTAAAAAGTTTTATCAGTCAAACCGCAAGGACTTAGCCTGGAGGAACGCCGCTGTACTCACCTGTCCGTCGGTACCTCCGAGCCCCTCTGAGCGGAGGGGAAGGTAACCTGACAGACAGGGACAGCTGCATAAATACGTTGCATGCGGACCGTAGGGAGAACCGCCGGTCTAGCACTGCCGTTCCTTTAACAGTGTATTGCCGGTCATAATGAATAACCATACGTGGTAGGCGGGCGGACCAAAAGGAAAGCTTGTAGCGCCCGCAATGATGTAGTCATGTAAGACGTCAAACGCGTCTCAGTAAACCTCATTCTGCCTACTATTTGTCTATGGGCTGGAAATCGCTTTCCGATTGCATATTAAATCGGCCAATGGGGGCCGAGCTCTGAATGTTGGCAACGGCCTCGTTTTTTTAGACAAATCCTAATGTTTCTATGATTGGGTCAATAAGTGACCCATCCAGGCCCAGCAAACACCCATATGCAACAACATTCGAGTCTGCCGAATAAATGAAAAAACGATAGAGGCTTCGCTCTGTAAGATGCCCCCAGACTTAAAAGGATATAGAGGCTGTTTACAAAAGACATTGTCCTGGCCAAAGGATCATATATGGTATGTGGGCGGACCAGAAAGGAAGCTTTTAGCGCCCGCAATGATGGACGACAAACGCGTCCCAGTAAACCCAATTCTGCCTCCTATTTGTCTACGAGCCAGAAAACGCTTTCTGATTGGATAGTAAATCGGCCAATAGGGGCCGAGCTCTGAGTGTTAGCAACGGCCTCGTTTTTTGAGACGAATCCTATTGTTTCTGTGATTGGGTCAATAAGTGACCAATCCATGCTCAACAAACACCCATAGGTAGCAACATTAGAGTAGGCCGAATAAACGTAAAAAAGGAAGGAAAAGGCCTCATTCTATAGAATGCACCCGGACATAAAAGGATTAAGAGGCTATTTACAAAAACCATTGCTCTGGCCAGATGATCATATAGTTGCAATGATTCCCGAAAAAGCATATGGATGAAAGAGTATAAGTCTCCTTGGTGTTTCATAGGGATATAGTATGCCACTTGTTTTAAGGCGGGCCAACAAGAACCCTAAATAGAGAGACATAGAAAAGTTCGAGGCATGTGGGCTGCTGAATTCATATCTATAGCATAGATCGCCGCCTAGTGTTGGGTCCGGATGATTGCACATTGTTGTCCTGAAAGAGTCTTCGAAGTATCACGAGATAGGTGGCTCCTCCCCTGGACTACAGTGTGCATGGGCATCGACTCCATCCTCAGATTGTTTTTTTCCGCCATTGGGTTCGGATGTAATTTCGTTATCTCCAGTTCGGAATCAACATAAACTTTTTCGAGGCCAAACGGCCTTTTTTGAACCGTCGGTATTGTTTGCGTTCGGTGCCCAGTTCTGTTCCGACTCGCTTCCCGAGTTGGACATCCAGGGAGTCGCGTGACTCTTCGGTGATCGAGGTCCAGTCAACGCAGCAAGACCTTTGACGGCACAACATGGAACGGAGCCCGTTCAAGAAGTGTCCCGTGTGCGGATCGAAGTACCCACACATCGACGTCCACCCGGTGTGCAACAAGTGCCTGTCGCCGGACCACGATGAAGCCAACTGTATGGCTTGTTCACGGTTTCGTTCAAAGAAGACGATTCGGCTTCGGTGCGTGGCGCGCATGGAGGCCCGGCAGTCGGCCCCGGCACCGGTGGACATCTTCCACAGCGAGGATGCAGATTTCACCTCCAGCGGAGGAAATAGACTACGACTATCAAGTGGATGTCGAAGGCCTAGACGTAGAAGAAGAAGTCGTCGACGAGGTAGGAGACGACAATGAGGCCTATGGGGCCATGGAAGATAGCTCAGAGGAAGAGCTATGCCCCGTTCGAACAATTACAAAGGCTCAGGTCGAGGGATCGCCACTCGGCCTTACCCAAGACCTTCTACCAGGATCCACGGCCCCGCCTCCAGGCCCGGCTACGGACACTTCGGCGGAGCCGCCATTGTCGAAACCGAAAGTGAAACCTTCGGTGTCGACACAACCGAAAGTGGTTGAAACGCCATCGAAACCGAAGACGTCTGCTACCCTGTCGACACCCTAGTCTTCCGAGGTGTCGGGACAACCCAGGCCGAAGAAAGCTGTCGACCCGGTGAAGTCGGGCACGAGCGTCCAGCCAAAGTTGGCCAAGGGTGTCGAGCAGAAGTCCAAGAAGGGCGTCGAGCCAGAGTCAAGCAAGGGCGTCGAGCCGAAGTCCAAGAAGGGCGTCGAGCCGGAGCCAAGCACGGGCGTCGAGCCAAAGTCCAAGAAGGGCGTCGAGCCGGAGCCAAGCACGGGCGCCGAGCCGAAGTCCAAGAAGGGTGTCGAGCTGAAGACCAGCAAGGGCGTCGAGCCGAAGACTGGGGCCCCAAAAACGGTTACCCAGGCCGCCGACCCGATACAGTCGGCGTCGACGTCTGCTGCCGCGGAAGGGGGGCGTAGCACGCCTAAGAAGGATGCTCCTAAGCCTCGGCCGGAACAGCCCAAGTCATCGACGCTCGAGTCTTCACACGTTGGTGGACCGAGATCGCCTGTCGTGTCGACGAAGCCGTCCGCTTCCTTTACGGAGCAGGTCTCGGACTCCCTGAAACATATCAGGGACAAGGATTCGGCGGAAGACCCCAAGACACCTTCCGCCCCGAAGCAGTCAGTCCCCACGTCAAAGTCATCGACGCCAATCCTCTTCACGTTGCTGCCAAAGGTGGCACCACGGTCGGTGCCCGAAGCGAACTTGCAGGGTTCTGCGGGGTCGAAGCCTTCTCACCCGGCTGGGGGCTTGAAGCATCGACCACCATTGGTAGAGGAGCAGTCGGAGCGTTTCATCGATGCCGACACCGGGAAGCTTACGCTTTACATAAGGAAGATTACGGCGGAGAAGCCTTTGGAGTCATACACAATTACTCTAAAGCGCAAAAAGCCTGCTTCGGATTCACCGGTCTTGGTCGAACCACTGGCTCCTCGGACTCCAAGAATTGCCACACCCTCGCCAACTTATTCGGAGGTGGAGGATGCTGGGGATGAGGACGAGGAATACAACTTTCCTGCCAACACAGATCCTGATGAACAACAGGACTCATGGGTAGAGGCAGGAGACCATGGGGATCAGCAACCCGCCCTTGACCCTCAGGTCTACAACGTCAAGACCTCTCCCACTGAGGATTCTGCGGCATTCAATGCCTTGATCGAGAAGGCGGCAAATAACCACGACGTTGAGCTGCATGCTGACCCTGTGGAGGTGGACTTCCTCTTTGACACTTTTTCGACAGCTGAAAAAACTGTGAAGACTCTCCCGATGCTAAAGGGGGTCCTGAAACATGCTGCGGACATCTTTAAGGAACCCACGCGGTCAAGGGTAGTCAACCCTAGAATTGGAAAAAAAATACCGACCGGCACCTGGCGATCCAACCTACATCAAGGGCCAGTTGCCATTGGACTCCCTGGTCGTTTCTAATGCCCGCAAAAGGGCGAATTCGCAGACCACTGGTGAAGCTCCTCCCCCGGACAAAGAATCCAAAGTGCTGGAGGCATCAGGAAAGAGTTGCAGCTCAGGCGGCCAATATCTGGCGTATTTCTAACACGCAGGCACTCTTGACTCGGTACAACAGGGCACACTACGACACACTAGAGACCCTGTTGCAACATCTCCCAGACCAATATAAAGAGGCTGCGGAGATGCTTATCCAGGAAGGGAAGCTCATCTCCAACGCTTCCATTAAGTGTGCACTAGACGTTGCGGACACTGCAGCCAGGGCAATTAACACCAGTGTGATGTTGAGACGTCAGGCATGGCTCAGAATCTCCGGGTTTAAGCCTGAGATCCAAACTACCATCCTCAACCAGCCGGTAAACCCTGACAGATTATTTGGTCCTGAGGTGGATACCACCTTGGAAAAAATAAAGAAGGATACCGAGACTGCTAAGTCCATGGGAGCTCTCCAGTCCCAACAGTTTAGGGGGAGCACTTTTCGTCGCTCAGGCAATAGAGGTGTTTCCAGAGGCCAAATGTCCCAGCAAACACAATTCAATAAAGGTGGGGCGCAATCCTCTTACTTCAAGCAAAGTAGAGGAGGTTATCGGGGCAACAGCGCCAAGGGCAGAGGCAGGGGCAACAACAACTCCCGTTCCTCCGCCTCCAACAAACAGTGACGCCTTGTCACTGCCCCCGACCATTCCACACCTGTCGGGGGGGGGGGGGGGGAGACTCCAGCAGTTCCTGCCAGTCTGGAACTCCATCACCACAGACAGGTGGGTCAGGAAACTTATACAGTTCGGTTATTGTTTGGAGCTCACATCCACTCCACCCAGCATACCACCAAAACACCGTCCTATGTCCACAGAGCATTTGCACTTATTGCAGCAGGAAGTTCTTGTCATGCTGCAAAAAGGCGCTATAGAGCTCGTGCCAGTGGAGGAAGAAGGCACAGGAGTGTACTCCCTGTACTTCTTAATCCCGAAGACGGACGGGTCCCTCAGGCCTATTCTGGACCTCAGGCCCCTAAACCAGTACATTCTCTCAGAACACTTCCACATGCTAACGCTGCAGCAAGTTCTTCCGTTACTCAATCAGGGAGACTTCCTCGCAACCTTGGACCTCAAGGATGCTTACTTCCACATTCCAGTCCATCCATCACACAAGAAATACCTCAGATTCACCATTCAGAATCGGCATTATCAATTCAAGGTCCTTCCTTTCGGAGTGACCACAGCCCCCAGAGTGTTCAGCAAATGTCTGGCGACAGTGGCAGCGCACCTCAGGAGACAGAACGTACATGTCTACCCTTATCTGGACGACTGGCTGGTTCAGGCAAAGTCAGCCCTGCAGTGCGCCGCCGACATGTCCCACACCATTCACCTTCTTCATGGTCTGGGATTCTCACTAAACTATCCAAAGTCGCACCTTCAGCCGGCCCATGTGCGGCAGTATCTGGGCGCGACGATATATACCCTGGCGGCCACGGCTCAGCCAACTTCAGTGAGGATCAACAACATCCAGTCGCTAATCCAAAAGTTCAGACCGCTACACTCGCTTCCTGCGAGAGTGTTCATGCAGTTGATAGGCATGATGGCCTCCTGCATCTTCATAGTCCCGCACGCGAGGTTACATATGGGTCCGCTCCAAGAATGCTTGGCGCATCAGTGGACTCAGGCTCAGGGACAGTTGAAGGACCTAGTGGTGGTGACCGGTCGGGCATACAACTCTCTGCATTGGTGAAATCCACACAACCTTTGCAAGGGCCGACCGTTCCAGGAGCCTGTGCCACAGATTATCCTGACGACGGACGCATCTCTCCAGGGATGGGGAGCTCATGTACTCCACTACACGGTGCAGGGACTATGGACCACGCAGCAAAGGAAGATGCACATCAACTACCTAGAACTGATGGCAATCTTCATGGCGCTGAAGGCATTCAAAGTACATCTGTGCAACAAGGTCGTGTTGATCCGGACGGACAACATGACGGCCATGTACTACATCCAAAAGCAGGGAGGTACACACTCTCCACTGTTGTCTCATCTGGCTCAGAGCATGTGGAAGTGGGCCATTCAGAGGAACATCTTCCTCATGGCGGAACACCTCCCAGGCCAGGACAATCAGATGGCGGACCTGCTCAGCAGGTACAGCCACCAAATGCACGAGTGGGAGATACATCCATCAGTACTCCACCCGTACTTCCAGCAGTGGGGTCATCCAAAGATAGACCTGTTCGCCACAAGGGAAAACGCAAAATGCCAAAGCTTTGCCGCCAGGTTCCCTCACCCACTGTCGCAGGGCAATGCGATATGGATGAACTGGTCAGGCAGATTTGCGTACGCTTTTCCCCCAGCACCTCTCATACCGCTGGTGGCAAGAAAGCTGCTGCAACACTCGATGGCACTCATCCTGGTTGCTCCAACGTGGGCACGCCAGCCATGGTACACCACGTTTCTAGAACTCTCCGTGGTACCGCCTCAACGGCTGCACCTTACACCCAGGCTTTTGACGCAGAACCGTGGCGACATTCAGCATCCAGGTCCGCAACAGCTCAATCTGGCGATCTGGCTCCTAAGGTCTTAGAGTTTGGCTACCTTGACTTGCCTCCTGAATGCATGGATATCATTCGGGAGGCGAGAAAGCCCACCACTAGAGCCTGCTATGCAGCAAAATGGAAGCGGTTTGTCATTTACTGTACTGAACGCCACATCAACCCGCTTGATGCATCCATTCCCAACATCATATGTTATGTGTTGCATCTTTACAAATGCAATCTTGCATATGCTTCCATTCGGATACACTTATCCGCCATAGCGGCTTATCTCCAAAACAGGCAGCATCTCTCCGTTTTCGGGGTGCCTGCCATTAAAGCCTTCCTAGAAGGGCTGAAGCGGGTCATCCCTCCCAGGACCCCGCCAGCTCCTGTATGGAACCTCAATGTGGTCCTCACCAGGTTGATGGGCCCACCTTTTGAGCCTCTACATTCATGTGAGATTCAGTTCTTAACGTGGAAAGTGGCTTTTCTCATTGCTATTACGTCTCTACGACGTGTTCGTGAGCTGCAGGCGCTCACTGTACAAGAGCCATTCATACAGATTCACTCGAACAGGGTGGTGCTGCGCACTAACCCTAAATTTCTTCCTAAAGTGGTTTCGCAGTTCCATGTCAATCAGACTATTGAACTGCCAGCGTTATTTCAAAACCCAGAGACAGTGGCCGAAAGAATGCTCCACACTCTTGATGTCAAACGAGCTTTGATGTACTACATCGATAGGACCAAGGACTTTAGCAAAAGACAACAACTTTGTTGCCTTTTCAGCCCAGCACAAAGGCAACCCCATTTCCAAAGCAGGTATAGCCTGGTGGATCGTTAAGTGCATTCAGATTTGCTATCACAAGGCTAAGCGCACTTTGACGGTCCATCCCAGAGCCCACTCCACTCGCAAGTTGGGGGCCTCTATGGCTTTCCTTGGTAATATCCCTTTGGAAGATATTTGTAGAGCAGCCACATGGTCTACACCACACACATTTACTAAACATTACTGTGTAGATGTGCACTCCAAGCAGCAGGCAGTTGTAGGGCAGGCTGTTCTTAAAACACTTTTTCAGACTTCTGCAGCTGGCACAGGCGGCCGCCGTTAATGGAGGGACTGCTATGTATTCTATGCTATAGATATGAATTCGATTCAGAAAAGGGGGTGGTGATGAACAGAGTGTCTGAATTAAGCAGACCACTCTTACCCAGTCCAAAGATCAGGGCTTGATCCATCACCGTTATTTAGCTCACTGCCCCATCCCAGCTCAGAACCTGGCTATATGCAAATTAGTCTGTCCCTGGCCCAGTGCATCATGGGAACAGGGCAGACCAAACTACCAAGCCAATTCTTCACCAGAAAGGATACAAGCTTCCGGGGACCGGTTTCTGGCATTTCAGCCTCGTCGGCCCGGCTTGCTTGAATCCTGATGGAGCAGTGAGCAAGGGACTCATGTCTGAGTATACCCTGCCACACCTGTAGTGGCCAAAAACGATTGAGAAAAGGGGGTGGTGATGAACAGAGTGTCTGAATTAAGCAGACCACTCTTACCCAGTCCAAAGATCAGGGCTTGATCCATCACCGTTATTTAGCTCACTGCCCCATCCCAGCTCAGAACCTGGCTATATGCAAATTAGTCTGTCCCTGGCCCAGTGCATCATGGGAACAGGGTAGACCAAACTACCAAGCCAATTCTTCACCAGAAAGGATACAAGCTTCCGGGGACCGGTTTCTGGCATTTCAGCCTCGTCGGCCCGGCTTGCTTGAATCCTGATGGAGCAGTGAGCAAGGGACTCATGTCTGAGTATACCCTGCCACACCTGTAGTGGCCAAAAACGATTCAGAAAAGGGGGTGGTGATGAACAGAGTGTCTGAATTAAGCAGACCACTCTTGCCCAGTCCAAAGATCAGGGCTTGATCCATCACCGTTATTTAGCTCACTGCCCCATCCCAGCTCAGAACCTGGCTATATGCAAATTAGTCTGTCCCTGGCCCAGTGCATCATGGGAACAGGGCAGACCAAACTACCAAGCCAATTCTTCACCAGAAAGGATACAAGCTTCCGGGGACCAG
Source organism: Lissotriton helveticus (assembly GCF_964261635.1). Lineage (NCBI taxonomy): Eukaryota > Metazoa > Chordata > Amphibia > Caudata > Salamandridae > Lissotriton > Lissotriton helveticus. The sequence goes on along the minus strand of NC_136071.1, from coordinate 685,959,127 downwards.
TTTCTGGCATTTCAGCCTCGTCGGCCCGGCTTGCTTGAATCCTGATGGAGCAGTGAGCAAGGGACTCATGTCGGAGTATACCCTGCCACACCTGTAGTGGCCAAAAACGATTCAGAAAAGGGGGTGGTGATGAACAGAGTGTCTGAATTAAGCAGACCACTCTTACCCAGTCCAAAGATCAGGGCTTGATCCATCACCGTTATTTAGCTCACTGCCCCATCCCAGCTCAGAACCTGGCTATATGCAAATTAGTCTGTCCCTGGCCCAGTGCATCATGGGAACAGGGCAGACCAAACTACCAAGCCAATTCTTCACCAGAAAGGATACAAGCTTCCGGGGACCGGTTTCTAGCATTTCAGCCTCGTCGGCCCGGCTTGCTTGAATCCTGATGGAGCAGTGAGCAAGGGACTCATGTCTGAGTATACCCTGCCACACTTGTAGTGGCCAAAAACGATTCAGAAAAGGGGGTGGTGATGAGCAGAGTGTCTGAATTAAGCAGACCACTCTTACCCAGTCCAAAGATCAGGGCTTGATCCATCACCGTTATTTAGCTCACTGCCCCATCCCAGCTCAGAACCTGGCTATATGCAAATTAGTCTGTCCCTGGCCCAGTGCATCATGGGAACAGGGCAGACCAAACTACCAAGCCAATTCTTCACCAGAAAGGATACAAGCTTCCGGAGACCGGTTTCTGGCATTTCAGCCTCGTCGGCCCGGCTTGCTTGAATCCTGATGGAGCAGTGAGCAAGGGACTCATGTCTGAGTATACCCTGCCACACCTGTAGTGGCCAAAAACGATTCAGAAAAGGGGGTGGTGATGAACAGAGTGTCTGAATTAAGCAGACCACTCTTACCCAGTCCAAAGATCAGGGCTTGATCCATCACCGTTATTTAGCTCACTGCCCCATCCCAGCTCAGAACCTGGCTATATGCAAATTAGTCGGTCCCTGGCCCAGTGCCACCATAAGCGTGGAAGGGTATACTCAGATGTGAGTCCCTTGCTCATTGCACCATCAGGATTCAAGCAAGCCGGGCCGACGACGGCTGAAATGCCAGAAACCGGTCCCCGGAAGCTTGTTTCCTTCCCAGTATAAGAATTGGCTTGGTAGTTTGGTTTGCCCTGTTCCCATCATGCACTGGGACAGGAACAGACTAATTTGCATGTAGCCAGGTTCTGAGCTGGGATGGTGCAGTGAGCTAAAAAACGGTGATGGATCAAGCCCTGATCTTTGGACTGGGTAAGAGTGGTCTGCTTAATTCAGACACTCTGTTCATCACCACCCTCTTTTCTGAATCATTTTGTCCACCATAAGCGTGGAAGGGTATACTCAGATGTGAGTCCCTTGCTCATTGCACCATCAGGATTCAAGCAAGCCGGGCCGATGACGGCTGAAATGCCAGAAACCGGTCCCCGGAAGCTTGTTTCCTTCCCAGTATAAGAATTGGCTTGGTAGTTTGGTTTGCCCTGTTCCCATCATGCACTGGGACAGGAACAGACTAATTTGCATGTAGCCAGGTTCTGAGCTGGGATGGTGCAGTGAGCTAAAAAACGGTGATGGATCAAGCCCTGATCTTTGGACTGGGTAAGAGTGGTCTGCTTAATTCAGACACTCTGTTAATCACCACCCCCTTTTCTGAATCATAGATATGAATTCAGCAGCCCACATGCCTCAAACTGAATATGCTACTTACCAGTATGCATCTGTTCTTGGCATGTAGGGCTGCTGACATTCATATCGCCCGCCCTCCTCCCCGGCGCCTGTAGCGGCTGCAGACTTTTTTACACTTACTCTTAGCATGGCCATCGCTTACACTGTAACACTCCATCTTTGCCACAATGGCTAAAAACAATCTGAGGATGGAGTCGATGCCCATGCGCACTGTAGTCCAGGGGAGGAGCCACCTATCTCATGATACTTCGAAGACTCTTCCAGGACAACAATGTGCAATCATCCGGACCCAACACTAGGCGGCGATCTATGCTATAGATATGAATGTCAGAAGCCCTACATGCCAAGAACAGATGCATACTGGTAAGTAGCATATTCAATATCAATGATGCCCCAAAAAATATTTTTGAACATTGCAATATTAAATTGCAAAGCCGGCCCACTAAAGGTGTAACCACACCTTACAAAGGAAGGAAAAGGAAGAAAAAGTGGACAGCGGTGTCAGCCTCAATCTGCCTCGCTTTCTTATCGTGTTAAATCATTGGGATGATTAGGAAAACTGTCTCAAGGAGAGCAAGATGAAAACTAAATGTGGCTGCCCAACAATGGCAACCACTAACATCGATGACGGCCCGAGACATAATATATAAAAAATGTTCAGGAGATCTTAATGAGAATCCTCAGAAAATGTAAACATGTGGGCAAAAGAGCCCCACTTGTATTCAACCAGATTATTGATCAAATTTGAATCCAAGGGATCTCATCATTCAACCCCATATTGTCACACTTCATTCTGAAAATCCATTTTTGTTCTTTGACAAACAGATAGTGTGAGATGTCACTGACATGCTGGGGGATGTAGGGTGCTCAAGTACTACCCACTTCAACTCATCAGGAGTGTGTCTCTTAGTCAGGAAATGATTGGTCAAGCGCGTTGCTTGTCTGTTGCGCCTGATGGTACTAGTTAGACTTGCGGATAGGGTGCACTTGGGTCCGTAAACTTCTCCCCTTTAGACCCTCTCTCATCCTTGTGTTTTTTGTTATTTAGCCAACAAACATTTAAGCTCACTACCTTAAGATCCCTACCCATGTATTATCCAGAATATATACAATGAAAGGTGCTAGCCCCTTGTCTGACCATCTTCGGATCACCAACATAGATCCTGCCTCGCCCCTCAATAGACTGCCCCTGCAAGTGAACTGGTGCGGAGATCCCCAACTGCAACCCCAACTGACCCCATCCCCCCAAAAAAGAAACATTAGAACGTCTAGATGCAAAGAATTCAAAAAGAAGAACATGACCAAAGTCTGTCACAGAAGGTAAAGTCCAGGGGATCTTGGCTGAGACTACTGTCCAGCCCGTGAGGGATTTTACAAGTGTCCACCTCAACGCAGAAGAACAGCCAGGAAAATGAACCGGACACTCCCTTCCGTCCCTCCGGCGCCTGTCTGTGAGCCTACCCCAAGGCCATCAGCTGCATACCTCTTGAGGTGGCAGGGCGCTCCGATGCTTGCAAAAGGGTGGAAAGCTCCGCCTCTCTTTCCCTATCCTTCGTGGCCTGGTCCGGTTTCTTGACTGGTGTTGTCTTGGCCACTCGCTGCCATCCCGTAGCGTGGCGTGCACGCTGTGAGCTGGTTTGTTCAGCGCCCTCTGTCAAATTGGTATTTTCGAGACCAAGGATCTCCAGTGCTTCCTCCAGCAATCTGATTTGCAGCAGCTTGCCCTGATGTTTGAATATAAGGCAGAAGGGGTGGCCCCACGAGTAAGGAACATTGTTCTCAAGCAGGTGAGTGGTCACCGCTTTAAATGCCCGTCTCTTTATGAATGTGTAGGCCGCTAAATCCTGGAATATGGCTGGTTGGTGTCCGCGAAATTGTATGGGTTTGGCCTCCCACGCTTTCCGAATAATGTGTTCCTTTAATTGAATATCGAGAACACACACAAGTATGTCAGAGGAGGCGCTTTGTTACCTCGCGGGAGGCCCCCTCGATGGACACGGTCCATTTGAGTGACTGATACCTCATCTTCCCCAAGGATTTGCTGGAATAGTGCACTGACATATGCCCTGACATTGTCCCCTTCCTCCTTCCATGGAACAACCCTGATTCTCACATTGTTCCGCCTAGAACGGTTCTCCAGGTCTTCTGTAAAAGCCTGGAGATCGATGTTCTGCTCTCTGAGGCGTAGCATGTTTTGCTGCAGGTGATGGAGTTCTTCATCCCTGCTGACGTCGTGTTCCTCAAGAGTCGCCACTCTCTGCCCGATTTCATCCACATCACGATGCACCTCTTTCAAGTCTGATGCCAGTTGGGACCTGAGTTCTTGAATGTAATCCTTTATGGCCGTGAAGAGCTCCACCATAAATGCTTTGGTCGCTGGGGACTCGTCGCCCTCCATTGTGCTGGCCCCCTTCTCCTCTTGGGTCGTGGAGTGCCCAGGCTGTCTTAGGAGGAGCTCCTTTATCGACTTCTCCTTCTTAGAGCGTTCTGCTGCAATGTTGTGCACCTTCCTTCGCAAGCACGATGGGTCCCAGCTGATACACCAGGTACTAATGTAGATGCTGGCAACCCCGGCTATGCGAACCTCTTTATCTCTGGAGTCCTGTGTGTCCCTCAGTACGATACCTCTCCAGAACAGACCGTCCGCCGATCCGCGGATCGCTAAGGCCTCACACTAGGTACACTCTCTCCGCCTGCCCAGGTGTAATCCGCCCTTCTCTCCCGCCGGTGCAGTTAAAACAAACCCTACGTAGGCAGGGTTGATAGCGCTGTGCCCTTGGCGCTACACCCCATAGACACGCTGGTGATCTATTACATACCTGGCAGATCTCTGGAGGTCAGTGGCTGTCGGGGCCATGCTCAAGTTGTGCTCCGTCCGCCGATCTGCAGACAGCTTAGGCCTAGTCCGGGCCCAGCTTCTCTACCGTGCTCTTAGTCCGCCGATTCACTCAGCCAGGTCCGTCAGCTAGGTTGGCGCAAGCAACCGGGCCGCCGCCCGGAACACGCACCACCCGGAATACCCCCGGACCCAACGAAGGGCAAGCTGACAAATGCCTCGTGGCAGCCCAGATGTCGAATTCAGTCCGAGCAATGGCGCTCCTCGGAGCTACAGACACTGGCCTCACTTGGTGCCAGGTGCCCCGTCTCTGTTAGGCGCTCCCACCTCTGCCGGGAGACCGCTTCTCAGCGTCCGCTCTCGGTATGCTGCAAGGTCCTACTCTCACGCAGTGGGGCACTCGCTTCGTCCTGGAACCATGCCCCGCGAGGTCTGAATCGCCTCCAAGGCCCTGGGTGGGTCTGTGTAGGCCTCACACACACTGAGGGACACGAATCTGCGTCCTACCACGCAGCCATCTTGGTCACGCCCCTCCAGACGTAATTTTTAAAGACCCTGTACGTGCATGAGTCACTCCTAGAGTCGACATGAAATATAAACCTTCCCCATCAGATTCAGTGTTTATTAAAGGCCAGTTACCTCTTGACTCTTAAGTAGTATCTAATGCTCATAAGCAAGCTTCAGGGGATGCTCCTCCCCAGATAAAGAGTCAAAACTCATCGATGCTTCTGGCAAACCCATAGCTGCACATGCTGCCAATCATTGGCGCATTGCTAACAAGCAGGGCATTCTAGCCAGATACGATAGGGAGCACAGGGACAAAATGGAGCAATTACTACAATTTCTCCCAGAGGAGAATAAAGCCAAAGCTCAAGATTAAGTCCAGGAAGGTAAATTAATTTCCAATGCTTCCATAAGGTGTGCTCTAGATGCTGTTGACACCGCATCTAGGGAAATAAATACTAGCGTTTTACTCATTAGGCATGCCTGGTTATGGGTTTCTGGGTCCAACAAGTCATTTTAAAAACACCTTTTGATAACATCTTTTTGGCCCTGGAGTTGATCAAATGCTAGAAAAAAGTACACTAAAGTTGCCAAATCTAAGGCAGCACTTAAGTCTCCTTCAAACAGAGGTTCCTTTCGATGCTTTTTTTTTTTACTGGGGAGGGTCCAAGCCAACAACCTCAGATCAAAACACTTTCTCTTACAAGGGTAACAACCAGTCCTCATCTCAAAGAGGATTTTTCAGAGGAGGTTATAGGGGAAACAGTTCTAAAGGTAGGGGTAAAAACACCACACCCCATAACTCCCCTTTCACTATTAAGCAGTGAACCCCCCCCCCCCCCCCGATTATTCCACACCTGTGGGAATCTATAACAACCGACAAATGGGTGCTTGAAATTATCCAGCATGGTTAATGCCTGGAGCTTGCCACCAATCCTCCAAATAGTCCACCTCGTTTTCACAAACGAGGAGGAGGTGCAATCTTTCTTACTGAAAGGAGCTATAGAACCAGTTCCACTTCAGTACCAAGGGTGAGGAGTCCATTCTCTCTACTTTCTTATCCCCAAAAAGGACGGCCCACTAAGAACTATTCTAGATCTGAGAGAGTTGAACTGATACATATTGTTAGAGCACTTTCACATGGTGACCCTTCAACAGGTACTTCCTCTTCTACAGGAAGGCGATTATAGGTCTACTGTAAAATGCAAAATGGAAAAGAGTTGTTATCTATTTTAATATAAAACAAAATCAATTCTCTAGACGCCTCTATACAAAATATTGTCTGTTACCTATTGCATTTACAGCAATAGGTTTAACTTACACGTCTATTAGTTTGCACCTTGCTGCAATGGCTGCCTATTTTCAAAACAGACAACATTTATCTATTTTCAAAACTCCGCTAATCAAAGCTTTCAAGGAAGGTTTGAAAAGGGTAATACCACCATGAATTTCACCTGCACCAGTGTGGAATCCAGATATTGTCCTTACAAGACGTATGGGTCCACCCTTTGAACCCTTACATAAATGTCCTCTATAGTTTGTCTCATGGAAAGTTGCTTTCCTCATTGCTATCACTTCATTGAGAAGAGTTGGTGAGCTACAGGCTTAAACCCTGGAAGAACCCTTATTTCAACTCTATTAAGACAGTTGCTCTTTTCACCAATTCAAAATTTCTTCCTAAAGTGGTTTCTGCTTTTCATATTAACCAATCAGTTGAGTTACCTATTTTTTTCCCTCAACTTGATTCAGTGGCAGAAAGGGCTCCCCACATGCTTGACGTTAGAAGGGCTGTACTATATGGAAAGGACCAAAGATTTTCGCAAAACCAAACAGATATTTGTTGCATTTGGTCCATCTCACAAGGGCAACCCTATCTCTAAATCCGGCATTTCAAGATGCATTGTTAAATGCATTGAAATGTGCTATGCTAAAGCCAAAAGAACTTTATCCATAACCCCTAGAGTGCATTCTACATGCAAGATAGGGGCTACTATGGCCTTTTTAGGCAACATTCCTCTAGCGGACATATGTAAAGCAGCTAGATAGTCTACACCACGCACATTTACTAAACACTACTGTGTAGATGTGTTAGCAAGCAACAAGCTAATGTAGGGCAGGCAGTACTTAAAACACCGTTTCAAACAACTACAGGTTAACCACCGCTTTGGGAGTATACTGCTGTATAGTCTATGCAAAGTACGTGATCCACAGCTCACATGCCTCAAACGGATGTTACTTACCCAGTAAGCATCTGTTTTTGCCATGTAGATTCACATGCGCCCACCCGGTCTCCTGTAGTTGTTGCAGTTTCTCCGTTTACATACATACGCCTGGGCATCTCAATTCTACACCTAGTAACTCCATTCTCACCCTCTGCGGGGAAAACAAATCTTAACACTGGAGTTGATGACCATGCGCACTATCACCGAACAGAGGAGTCACCGTACCTCGTGACTGGAAAGACTTCTTCGAAAACAAAAACAATTTGCAAACATCTGGACCCAACACTAGATGGCAGGTGAATGCAAAGCATGTGATTATACAGCTCTACATGCCAAGAACAGAGGCTAACTGGGTAAGTAAAATTATCTTTCCTACTGCTCTCCAGCAGACACAAAACCTTGTTTGTAGCAATTGAAAACTTAGTTATTCACTTTCTCCATCTAGTTTCAAGCTGTTATCATTCTTGTGGTAGTGCCTTCCTAAGCAATAGGATACACGTTTGGATGTATGCATACTATACAGATGCTCGTTCATTTACTCGTTCATTTACTCCTGTGAGGCCATATCGTATTGTATATAAAACTTATATAAAACTTGTGAAAAACAATATTTTTTGCAATATTTCAATTAAATTGTGCTGTGATGCACTATTTGGCCCTTACGTTACATAATTGTTCACTTTTAAACGTCATGTTCACTTTCCTCTTCCAAACTACCTCTAGCTAACAATGGCTTGCTGGGCAGAACTTGAATCATTGTAATATTCAGTGAGTACCACTGCAGCACGTGATATAATATAAGACAATTACTAAGAAAAGTAGCAGTTAGCGTTTATTTGGCCCCATTCTTTTCAAATATTTCTGCCCTGGTGTTCAGCTTACCTGCTTTGGTCCATTGAGAGATTTAACAGTCTTTTGGATTTCAGACCTGTCTATGCTGTGGTGTTATTAAATCCTGTCCCAAACCTGTGCATTACTGCTGGAGAATCTAGGGTAGTGTCCTTTTTGGTCCGTATAAAGTGTTTTACACATGCATAGGTACTCTGCATTGTTCTGCCATTCTCGCGGTCTTGTTTGTTTGGCAGATTAATTTAAGTGATTTATCAAGGATGGCAACCAGGAGCTTCCTTAATTTTAATGTAAAATATTATTTGACTTACGGATTCTCATTAAAGTTGCACCTTTTTAACCGGACAGCCTTAATCACAACATTATGAAACAAGGAGACAATACAATTGTGGTTTTAAAGTTTCACTTAGAGTAAGAACTGTGTTCGGAGACACAAGGATTCAACTTTTTTATTAATATTCCCACTGAAATTTTCTGTTGAGGGATACACTTTTAGTGACACAAGCATAGTCAACAGATGTCGATTTGAGTCCCCATATGAAACTAAATGCCTGGATGGAATTGACAAATGTACTATTTAGTTAAGTTACCTTGACAGTCTAACAAGCTGGCCATTTCCCGAATCTCGAAGATCACCCCTATGTGAACAGTTCCTAAAATAAGTCTAATCTGCAAGGTTTGGTGGAAGGTGAATCGATAACTGCTTTGTTCAAGGCCCTGGAGAGAAGCAGAAACTGCTGTGGCAACTAAAGGCCAAGAAAGTCATAGTGAATGGAAAGGCTGCCTTGTAGTACTCTATGGCAGAAATTTCCAGCGCAAGAAGCACATAAAGTAGGGTAGGTGGCAAGTCTGAATGAGTCACCATAACTTGCAGTGCTTGACTGTTGCTGACTTGAAACCAGTAGACTCTTACAAAGCCCAGAGATGTAGGTAGTGCAAGAATTAAGTATGTTGAGTCTGGAGTCAACTTGTTTTTTACTGCGAAAACTGGTTGTTGGTAGTCCCTGTGCCTTTATGGAGCATGTGCTCAGAAAGTGTTCAGATTACCCAGATTATACCCAGACCAGATGGGAGTAGGCAACATTTCTTAGGGATGAAAGACATCTATGTTTCGTGCTGCTTGAAATGTCATCTGGCCTGGCCAGACCCATACCTGATCCTTCAGTGGCCGTAAGTAGATCTGATCATGTTGGATTGCCATGTTAAAATCAGGCAGAGGGGACACAGATTAGGAGTCTCGGCAGCCACATAAGGGTTCTCTATCTATACATTACAAGCCTGATACTCCAGCATGCAAACATTGAACCAGAGAACCCTGTCAAAAAAGTTCAAACTCAGAATAGAAGTGCTGCTGACCATCAGGCATGGTAGGTAGGCAGGCATCTAGGCGGGAAGTAGAGGTGAGGAAGGAGGTGATATTTATTGACCAGCATGTGCTTTGCGAAATGTCAGTTGGGAAAAGTACTGTTCCCACCCTGGCCATGTTACATCCAGCACGAAAATGACTGATTCCTTTGCATGAAATATTGGTGATTGACCTCTTGAGAATTTAAGAATAAAAGGACACATCTTTGAATGCCCATTGTGTAATTAATTGCTCGTTTTCATTGAGTGCCTAGTCATAGTCTTGCAGATCTAAATCCTTTAAAACAGTTGTTGCGATTTCATGTCCTGACACACACTATTTGGATGGAACATTAAAATATTTAATGATTCCTAAATCTTATCCTTAGCTGTTGACTGTGGTTGCATACAATTGTTTGATTCAGGTTTACATATCTCTTGTACAAGTGCAACATCTTATATTTTGTGAAATATTTTTGACAAGAGGACATTGCTCCAAGAGGTTGAAGTGTTCTGTTGTTCCTAATGATTTATTACCTTACTTCAGAAAGTGCATTTGTTGTGGCCCCTTATTTGCTTCTCTCCGTGTAGCTATTGTAGCACACAGTTTGGGTGATTTTAATTTCTTTTGTCCTGGGTATAAATGGTATGTGTACTTTTGCTGTCCATTCCTTGCTATACAAACTTACGTTTGTGCTCGTGGTAGTTTTTATTTATAATAAACTACATTTGGTGACCCTTTTCGATCCAGTCCTTCTTTCATGTTTATGCCCTTTGCCTCAAGAAATGTAAATATGCACGTAAATCAACATTGGCATGTGATTGCCACTTTTATACCATTTCCCCCTTATTCCTGATTTATTTTTTGGTTAATCTTTAAACTGACATTGGCTCTGTTCCGCTGGGGTAAGCGTAGTCGCCTCTGGATGGATTCTTTTTTAAAAAAAATTAATTTTTTCAAGGGCTTGCGAACCGCTTCTCATCTCATGGTTAATTGATACTGATGGTTGCGCTCAGCTCTTATAACCTACTGAAGCACCATACATTGTTTTATGTAGGCACACAGTCGCTGCTTCCTTCTGGGTGCACTGGTCTTTTTTTCCGCTACCAGACAGTAGTAATTTTTTTCTTTTCCCCCACTGCGAAAAACACCTCACCAATAGTATACTTGTGGACTGTCTACTGCAAATTGTAGGTACTGCTTACATTCTGCTCTTAGTTGTGGCTTCATTTTTACCACATTCACGTTTCCGTGTTGTGGTATTTACTTCTTCCACTTTTTAGGTCCAGCTTAGCAGCTTGATTGCGCGCTGCTCTGCGAGGCATGTAGTATCTGAACACAGGCTTAAAGCACCGTCCATGTTTTCTTTTAGCTCGTGTTAGTGCCCCTCATTAAGGGCTGCTTTTGTTTGGTGGATATGTTTAGTTAGTCCCACCATTTGGTGTTTGTTTCCAAACCCCCGTTAGTATGAAACACACTGTTCTGTTATTTCTATAAACATTTACATGTCACAAGTAAAACTTTAATTGGGCTTTCCTGCTTGACACATAGCACCAGCATTTCGAGCAGCCCACACTCGGCAGCTGCTCTTGCTGTGTTTCTCCCTGTGCCTCAGGCCCCTGGTTCAGCGTCTCGAGGCGCTTCGAATGGGGGCATGCTGGCATTAGGCACTATGCAGCTAATTCAAGAGAAGCCAGAAGTCTGCGCTACATTCTGAGTAGGTAGGTGTCCTTGCCTGCTCTTCGGCTGACCCACTCCTACAGCCTGTCCGCAGAGGATTGTCTGCAATGGGTGCAATGCACCGAGTTTAGCCGAGCTGCGTATATACACAATGCTCGTCTTTTTCTCCCCCCCCCCCCCCCCCCCCCACACAAAACACACGTTTCTTCGTGGAGAAACTCCTTAATTTGCATCCCATTAAATAAGGGGGTTCTCGTTTCAATTTCTACTCTGGCAATGCATTTACGCACGTTTGTTGCAGAAATAGACATATCTAACAAACATTGGGAAAATCAATAGCTCTAGCCGAACATTTATTAGGTCCCAAAGGCGAGACCTATTGGCTAAGCCAATGCTTGTTACTATAAATCTATATGAGACTCCTAGCCTGCTCTTCGACAGCTGGCAAATGTTGTAATGAGTATTTTAGGGTTCACGTGCAGCTCCTCAGCCTCACTGTGACCCCCTCTTAATGCACATAGGGCTCATTTGCACCTGTATTCTTGTTAGAGTATTACGGGACCACTAGGCCATTTCCATCCTGATTCTCTCAATTGTTTAGTAATTATTTGTGAAAACAACTCACCATGCTGACTCCTTTTTTAGGTCGAAGCATACCAGTCAGTGAAGTGGTCTGATTTTCTAAAGATATCTTGGGGACATTTTGAAAGCTCACCTAGGAATACATTCTGCCTGTTACTAACCATTGGCTTTTTGTGGTTTGTAACTCATATTTTCTGGCTATTTGCTGGCTTTATTTGCTTTAGGCTGTCCAGCTTGAGTTCGTCCCTTCCGTTGCCCCTACCTGTTTACTGTATTCTTCCACAAACTCACTTTCTGTAAGCTGGCCTTTAAATCTTGTTCTTATCTGGTCATATTTGTTGTGCACTCAGACAGAGGTCAAATGTCCAATCTATCCCAATATATCCCACTCCTCTCTACCTTAATCTACCCTGCTCCAATCTACCCCACTCTATTCTACCGTATTCTGAGCTACCCCAACCTACTCCACTCTACCCCACTCCACCCCATATACCCTACTCAATCCCATATACCCTACTCAACCCCAATCTACCACAATTAAATCTACCCCACACCAGCCTAATCTATCCCCCCCTTCACTCTGCCATTCTACCCCACCCTACCCGACTGCACTCTGCCCCAGTCTTCCTCATTCCACTCTACTCCACACATATTTAGCCATGCTCAATATCTGCCACACCAGTGTACCCAATGGCTAAAACACATTGGTAATGCTAACAGTTTTTGCAAAGGTGAGACCTAGTGGCTTTGCCAATGCTTATTTCTATTGATTGTGGTTAATAGAAATGTTTTTCTTGCTTTCTACAAAACAGTGTGGCTAAGCTAAACACTTTGTTTGTTCATCTGATGACCTAGTAGTACTGTAAAGGTCGAAACACCATTAACCTATCCTACAGTTACAACACAAAGCTTATATAATCAGAACAATTTTGGTGGCCACTGCATTCCAACCTGTGCTTACACAATCTGTCGTAGACTGGTCTGTTGAGCTTTTTTTATATATATATATATATATATACTCACCGTTCATTGGCCGTTATCTGCATCGTGTGATCACAATTTTTAGCACATAGGACTATTAACAGTATGATGAATAGACAATTTTGCCAAATATGTAATACCGATTTCAGAAGTTGCAAAAGTATGCTTGGAGTTTAATATATGTATCTGCTAGAGACATTTAGCCGCAGATTCCTTATCTTAGAGTCCTCCCAAGGCACCAGACTGGATCTGAAATTTTCCCAACAGTACCGTTCTGCGTCGGCAGAAGGAGTTGAGCAAGTCCGTAGTGACATCATCTCCCGGATGTGACATCAACAGAGTCCATACCAGCCCTCCGGCGACGCACTGTTGTCCGTTCATTCTTTTCCACGCTAACATGCGGGTCCGCATTGCCGTTCCTCTGGATGTTTTCAGCCTACTAGACATTTCTCATCAAAGGAGCAGTGTGCCTTTCTTTGATGTCCTTAGTGTTACGGCTTTGGATAAGAAGCCAATGGAATCAACCGTCTCAGACTCCTTTCTGCTGGTTTTTTCAATAGCTACTATTGAAGGTGTGGTGTGTCCTCCTCCAATTCATGACACAGTCCCACCCCTATGCCATGTGGCTGGTTACGTGCTTTGTCTGACACCAGTGCTTTGAATTTTCGCCTGCCTCCTGTCACCTCCTGGTTTGGCTATGGAGGCAAGTTCTGAATTGGCGGACATTCTCCATTTAGTTTAGATTGCCCTGGATTTACACCTTCCTTAAGTGAATCGTTAACTGACCCCCTTATTGGTGTTCTACACCCTGTCCAGCCTAATATTGAGCCTTAACTTCCTTATAGTGACTGTCTTTTCGATATCCTTTTGGATGCTTGAACTGAACCTGAAACAGGGTGTTGCCGATGCCACTAACCTGGTCCAAGGCTCAATCCACAGGAATGAAGAGGTGTTCCCCACACTCCCCAAGACCGTGCCAATATGAAGATGAGAAAACTATCATACAAGGAAACGGACCCAAGGAGATGTGGGGATTTGAGATACCAAGAAGTAACCACCTATCAATCCCCCAGCCGATTCCTACAGAGTCAGGTTAGAACAGAAAACAGGAACACCGGAACCTACTGGGAGAAGAAAACAAACAGCTATGAAAAACTACCCCTTCCCCTGGTGACAACACTACAAACCTAGAATTCAGCTAGTGCCTGTTTCACAGAAACAAAAATCACATACCGTGTGGACATCTCATGATGCCTTGTAGGGGGTCAAACTGCTGTATTCAAGTGCAGGTAAATGCCTTTTTACAAGCACCAACAGAGGAGGTTGATTTTGTGTGTGGTTAGTCATAAACGAAAGAAAACCGAAGGAAATACCAGGCGCGGTGCGTCCATTAGGGCGGTGGGGCGTAGCCCTCCGCCCGCAGCCGCCCGCAGCTCCGACGTTTCTGAACTTAAGTTAACTGAATAGTTTACTTAAGTTCAAAGACAGACGCCGAGGAAGAACTGACAATGCATGCCAGCCAGCATGACGTCAGACCGCCCACCCCCTGGGCGGTCTGGCATCATGTTGACTGACATGCATTGTCAGACATGGGGGCAGCAGGCAGCAGCACAACACAAGTGCGCATGAGTGGGGACGGAGGGCGAATTTTCGCACCGTGCCCACTCATGCGCACTTGTATTTTAACTTGTTAGCGCATGCCCATTAGGAGCCCCTCGGTCTCCTAATGAGCGTGCTGCGGGCGAGGATTAACTGTGCCCTGGCGCTGCAGATTGGCTTAGGGGTTGCCACTCGGTGCTGCTGTTCCTGTTCCGGTTCCTGTTTAAAGATGAGGCGCCAACGCGGACCAGGAGCAGAGGCGGTCAGGTAAGTTTTCTTAATGTTATTCTCCCTTGGCGCACCCCCCACCGCGCCCCCCCCGCCCCCGCAACCCTCTCCCCCGCAAACCCCCTGCCACCCTCCCTCGCGAGTACTGCATTGAATTGTCAGTTTGTTAAAGAAGATTAAGATAAGGCGTGTAACCACTGTTCAGGAGACCGCTTCCAGGCACCGAGGGAAGATCAGTGCTTAGTTGAGTCTGTGTGTGAGAGACTACAGGCCTCAACACTCACTGTCACTCCCACATGTTATTGAGGCTTTTGGATACAACGCAAGGGTGGGCAAAGGGACTAAAGTGATGAGCTCAAGAAAAAGGCCAGATACCAAGGAACAGGAAAATGTGGCTGAATGCCAGCACGGTCCCACTTTCCTTTGCAGTGTAGGCTGTTGCAGTGACGAACAGCCTACAATAACACCAGTGTCTGTGGGGGGCTGCTTGCATTCTTGGGTCTGTGTTGAGCACCCCCAGCTGCTCAGAGGCCCCAGCTGACGTGGTGTTATGTACTGGAGTCTGTCACCAGGCAATGTCGGGCCTAGACAGGCTGAAAGACATGAAACCTATTGAGTGCAGTGCATTGAAGGGTTAGTGATGTCTGTGTGAGTGCAGGGTGAGCAGTGTGCCTGTGTGAGTCCTGGGTGAGTGATGTCTGTGTGAGCGCAGGGTGAGCAGTGTGCCTGTGTGAGTCCAGGGTGAGTGATGTCTGTGACAGTGCAGGGTTGGTGATGTCTGTGTAAGCGCAGGGTGAGCAGTGTGCCTGTGTGAGTCCAGGGTGAGTAATGTCTGTGTGAGTGCAGGTTGAGCAGTGTTCCTGTGTGAGTCCAGAGTGAGTGATGTGGATGGGTGAATGCTGGCTTAGTGATGTGTCAGGGAAGGGTGAGTAATGGGTCTATGAGTGCAGGGTGACTGTGCCTATGCGAATGCAGGGAGAGAGATGTATCTGTGCAAGTGCAAAGAGACTTGTCTGGCTACTCCCAGAGATGTATTGGTCAAGATACCTCTTTCTCAAATGTGCTTAAGAACGCACCATTTGCCCACTCTTTTTTCAAAATGTTCTCGTGGGAGAACCCCCGAATCCCCCATAGGTGGTTTGGCCTCGCTCGCTGCGCGCGCTCGCCACAGTGCAGTATTTACGGCACACCACTTTCAAATGTCACCAGCCGCCCCTGGGAAATACTGTTGTCGCCCTAATCCTGGAGCTCAGGGCACTCAAACACGCACTACGCGTGAAATATACACAAATTGGTTAAACGCGCGCCACGCGTGTGTATTGCTACAATGTAACGAGAGGAGTTTAGTCAGGGATCGGGTACAAACGTATGTATGTATGTATGTATTGGTGTTCTTATATAGCGCAATGGCTGTCACCCAACGGGTATCCTGGCGCTTGGACTTGAGATGACGAATCACAATGTGCAGACAGTTGCGGAACTAAACAAAGGTTCTAATCATTTCTAGGAAACAAGAAAGTTTTGAAAGCTTTCTTAAAGATTATAAAATCTTCTGTGCGGCGCAAGTCAAATGGTATCGAGTTCCATAGTTTTGCCGCAGAAAATCTAAAAGAGCGGCCACCTAGGCGGGACCTAAGGATCTTAGGAACTAACACCATGTATGCTGAAGCCGAGCGGAGGGGTCTAGTAGGTACATACCAAGCAAAAAGCTTCTGCAAAGAGGAGGCGCCATGCCCATGAAGGGCTTTGTGTACCAAGCAAAGGGCCTTGAACTCAATCCTCTGAGGGATTGGGAGCCAATGAAGCTCCCTAAGTGCTTGTGAAGAAGAGGCAAGCCTGCTCCTAGAAAGAGCAAGCTTGGCCGCCAGGTTTTGCACGCGTTGCAGTTTTGCCACCAGGGTTTTTGGAGCCCCCAGAAGTAGTGAGTTACAGTAGTCCAACCTACTTAGTATGATACTTCTCACTACTTCTGGCCTGGACTGTGCCGGGAGCATCGGTAGTATTTTCCGCAGCATTCGCAAAAGACCCATACAGGTGGCAGCTGTTTTATTTACCGACCCATCCAACTGCATACTGGAGTCGAACATCACCCCCAAATTTCTGACTGCTTGAGCCGACGTGCCTGCTTCCTGAAAAGTGGACGGCCAGAAATTCGACGGCAAAGGCCTAGGGGAGGGGTCCGAAGAGCAGTGCAGCACCTCGGTTTTAGAACCGTTGAACTGCAAAGAATTCCGGCTCAGCCAGGCCGCCGTAGAAGCCATGCACTGGTGGAAAGTTTCTCGCGACACTGCCTCCTTGCCCTCAAACGCAAAGTCCAGTTGCGTGTCGTCCGCATAGTTGGTGACTGCTATGCCATAAGGTTTTATCAACTGAATCAGGGGACGGAGGTAGAGGTTGAAAAGGATCGGGCTGATGGCCGAGCCCTGCGGCACGCCCTGCCCCACCTTTCGGATGTTAGATTTGAAGGGCGGTAAGGCGACCATTTGATGACGATTATCCAGATAAGAGACCAGCCAATCCAGCGCTAATCCCGCTACCCCAATTTCCTCCAGTCTCCTGATCAGGATCGTGTGGCTGACCGTGTCGAACGCGGCCGACATGTCGAGCAGTACCAAAAATGCCGCTCGACCTTGGTCGGCCCGCGTCCGCAGGTCATCTAGCACTGTCACCAACGCAGACTCCGTCCCGTGGGCAGGTCGAAAGCCAAACTGGGCCACGTCCAGATATACGTTGCTCTCCATGAAACTGGAGAGATGTTTAGTCACCAGTTTCTCCAAGATTTTAATTGGAAATGGGAGCAGCGAAATAGGTCTGAAGTTTGCTGGACAAGTGGGATCCAGAGAGTCTTTTTTTAAAAGAGGAGATATTACTGCCATCTTCCAGCAATCCGGGACCTGCGCCAACTCAAGGGACTGGCAACAGATAGAAAAAAGCGGCGAGAAGAGTTCTTCGCGAAAAAGTTTCCAGTATTTCGGTGGAAGAGGATCGAGCGGTGAACCCGAAGAAACTCCCTCTGCCAGAGCGCAGAAATCTTCAAAGGACGGGAGAGGGAAGATGTTTAGTTGCGCCGAACTTGCACTTGTCCCAGAATCAACCAGAGGAGTGGTATGGTCCATAGTATTGGGCAAAGTGTCTTGTGATAAGGCAAGTTTGCTCAAGATCGTTGTGATCTTATCCTCGAAGGACGACGACAAGGCGTCACACAAGGCTTGGCTGGGGGGAATATCTCTGACAGTACTGGCCGGAGAGGCCAGAGCTTTCACAATTTTAAATAGAGTCTGAGACTTATTCTCTGCCGCTAGGAGTGATTCCTCTAGAAAAGTAGCCTTGGCCTGTTTGATCTCGGCTTTATAAATTGCCAAAGTTTGTCTAAAAAAGACTTTATCGGCCTCAAGGTATTGCCTTCTCCACTTACGCTCAGCCCGTTTACAGCGGTATTTGAGCTGGTGGAGTTTTTCTGTAAACCATGGCATTACCTGTTTGGTTCTTTTTCTGGTTGTTCGGACGGGAGCCAACGAATTCAAAGACGTTAAAATTCTATGGCTGAGAGTATCATAGCTATCCGCCACGTTGTCACTCAGCCTAAAGCCTTCTGGAAGCAAGGTGGGGCGTGGAGAGAGCTTCAATAGCTTCGACCATTGTCTGCCCTCCTTAGTGGCTCCTAATTTGCTAATATTCAAAGCAAGATTGGGTGAAGAAAGATGAAAATGTACCAGTGCGTGGTCCGTCCAGCACTGAGGGAGAATAGTTTGAATAGCCACTTGATCCGCATCCGCGAAAATGAGATCAAGGGCATGGCCCTTTTCATGTGTCTGGGATAGTACCAACTGCTGTAGCTGGATGTTGCTATTGGCCTGAACCAACTCTTTAAAAGCAGAGTCGGTTGGGCCATCTAACCATAGATTGAAATCGCCTAGCACTATCATCCTTGTGTGCGAGTTGGCAAACTCATAGATGACGTCAATGAGTTCCGTCACAGCTGACAAAGCCCTAGCTGGAGGTCTATAGCACAATAGGCCTGAGTGAAGTGTACCCCCCTGGTCGTTGATAGCGAAGCCCATAAGTTCGCAACCTAGAATGGACTTAGTATCAAGCATAGAGAGATCTAGAGTCTCTCTGATCACCCCCACTCCTCCTCCTCACAAACGTGGCCGCGTCGGTCAGGAAAATAGAACGCGCCCGCAAGTCAGTTTCGTCAATGTTAGTGCAATGACGAGCAAGGCAGCGAGTAATTCCATGCGAGCCTCCGGGAGGACACAAGGAGGCTGAGCAAGGTCAGGAGAATGGGATGGGGGCACTTGAGATTAAACCGTCCGCGAAGGGTAACTAAAGCGGCCGCGAGTCAGATTCTTCTGAAATCAGCTGTTCGGCGAACAGCAAGGCAGAACAAGAAGCGTCTCAACTGTCCGTTAACAAACGCTCGAGCTGGCCCGGCAGGATCCCTCCTGTCTGCTCAGACATGCCTCTGCTAAAATATTTTGTGATTCAGGCTGCCATAGCCAAATAGAATATTGATTTTCTTCCCCCTGTCCCTTTGGAAAGGGAGGCCAGGAAATTTGACGCTTGTGGTAGGCATATTTTCTCTTCTTCTAGCACTGGTCAGTGCTCTCTGAACACTTCTTGTGTGCTTGCCCGCTTCTCCCACGCCTTGTGGGACTCTGTGGAGCGCCTCTTGCCTACCCTTCCGAATGAAGCCCGGGATTGCTCTTGTTCCCTTGGTACAAGATGGGCAGCAAGCTGCCACCCTTGGCATCCGCTGTGGGATGGATTCTACTGATTCTGTTGGTCAGGCACGTCGATGCGCATGGTTGCGTACTTACAGGTTGTCAGAGGCTGTGCAAACTTGTTTAACTGACATGCCTTTTGATTGTACCTCTCTTTTTGGCACGCACACCAACTCTGCCATGTGCCAGCTCAGGGGTAGTCATGGTGGAATGGAGTCTTAACTCAGGTGTTGTACTACGGCTGTCAGAGACCGTTGTTTCCCCTTGTTTCCCCTTGTTTTGACTCTTTCCCTCCTTCCTAAATGGAGTTCCTCTCTTCTGTCCAGGGATACACCCGGTGTGGTGTTCCTGCTTGTGCAGGTACTTTTTGTCTCATTTATGTTCTTGGTGACAGATTTGGTTTCCAGCCATCTGGAACTTATCTTGTTTTGCGGACTCCTGGGAGTATATCTTTTGACTTCTTCTACCTCTTGAATTTTCCTACCTGAGTACTTGCTCTGTGGCAGATATTCTGTTTATGTTGTACTGTTGCACTCTAGCCTTGTTCCCCATTTTTGTGAGCCTTATCTGTATGCCTCGGAGGCATTTTTGTGTGCTACTTATAACTTTGTATCCCATATAGGGACTTTGCCATCTTCGTTTCCCTGCACTTATGTCCATACGGGCTAATCTGGCGCCATAGGCAGGCAACCTCTGGGTTCCTATTGGTTTGGACCTGGGTTTCATAACTCCATCCTTGTTGTGCTGCTGTGACTGTTCGTCTCCAGCAGTCTGGTACGCGGGTGTTTGCTTTCTACATAGCTACCATCGTAATTGTAGGATGATTGTGTGTGCTGTTCTTTTCGGTCCCCTTGCTTGTTTGGATCCTTAACTGGTATCCTTCTTTCACCAGTGACTGTTTTTTTCCTTTCCTCCTTCCACTCCCGCCTACATTGCCCCCTCCTTCCTTGGTGGGGATATTTCATTACTTTTTCTTTGGGTCTATCCTATCTTTTCTCATGTTTCCATGAAGCATTGGTCAGGTTTTTTACCTGTTTCTCCAGCTTCCATAAGTTGGACAATGTGTGATTGTCATAATCCACTATCTTTTGCCCTTTATTGCCGCTAGCCCTTCGTTTCACCCTGGCGTCATCTTCTTAATTTTTGTCTTTCGTGGTGGACTTTTCACAAAGTGTTATTCTTTGCTCCTCTTGTAGCCACCTGCTGGCATCCTTCCTCAGTCGGTGGCGGTGATTCTTGAATGGTTAACCTTGTTTTTCTCTAGTGGGCACTGCCTTCCACTTCCTACTCTTAGGCATCATTGTGTTGATTGTCTTTCTGTTTCCACCTCAGTTACTGTCTTAACTTCTTCTTTACAGCGATGGGATGTATTATTTCTGTCCTCCCTTGGTTACCTCTGTTCTTGGAGTACCCTTCGTTCCTTCACTTCTCGTCCTTCTGTTCACTGGCAGAGGACATAGGGTACCTTCGGTGGAGTGGATATACTTTCGCTGACCCTGTACGACTTGTGTGTCTACAGGAATTTCTCTGTTTTTTTCTGTGCAGGTTTATCCTTTTATACATTTCTCTGGGATGTGTATGTCTCTTCATGTATATGCCTATCTCTTGCATGGATCTCTTGGGGAGATCTTTTACTTCTATATCTGTGTGTTGTGCACATATGCTCGTCTGGCCTACTTACGTTGTACAAGGTCAGCCTTCTTGGTTGCACTGTTTGTTCCTTCCTTCTCTTTAGTGAGCGTCTCTGTTACATTCTTTCGGAAGATGCCACATATACCTTCAAGAGTTTCAATGTAAGGGCGGTTTCTTGTACCATTCTGGTTGTTCCCTTGCAATGCTCTCCGGCATTCATTGTTAGCCTATTTTCTGGAACTCTGTTTCTCAGGATAGTTTCCTTGACGATCTGTGGGGTGCTTATTCTCTGTTGTATGTGTTGCTGCAGCTGAGCACGCTATGTATGCTCCTTACATTTGTTTTTGGCCTGGACTCTATTGACTTGTTCTTGGTCCCTTTTCATTCCCCGATCTTAAGTTGCACTACCTTTTGGTCTGCCTCTTTTCCTGGTTCTATACTGTGTTCTTACTGTCTTATAGGTTTCTATTCCATATTGACTCCCATGGTCCTTCTTTAAGTTAAGTCCTCTCGGTGAGCATCTTGCTTCTATCATTTTCGGGTAGTCTATTCCTTTCTGTTTTTGGGTCTGCTTCTCCTATTTGGGGATCTTAGGTGAGGTCCTTTCGCAGTCCCTCCTCTGAGGATGGTATTGCATGGATATTGATTCTAAGATAAGAAATCTTTGACCAGAGGTCCCTATCAGATGGATAAGTTACTCACCTTCAGTAATACCTTATCTGGTAGAGACAGGATCTAGCCGCAGGTTCCTTATCGAACCACCCATCCTCCCTGTGAACTAAGGCCTTCTGTCTCCTGGAGTCCCTCTTTTCATTCAACTTACGTTCCTTCATTCTGTACGTGTTGATATGTATTTTTCCCTTTTTGGCACACTGTCTCCTGATACTGTTTTTAGGTCTCGCCTGTCGATGCGCATGCGCATCGAGCAAGCGAGACTATAGGGGCTCATCGACTCTTTATCTAACTTGCAAGGAATCGTGGCGATTCCTTGCAGTGCCCGTGACTTTTAAGCTCAATGCGCATGTGCATTGAGCTTAAAAGCGCGTGCACAGCCGCCCGCATTCCTCCGACACCTTTGAAGTGAAGCTTAGCTTCACTTCAAAGGCCCGGCTTCTTCACACCCACATGCCGCTCTGCCCCGCTCCGCCCCCTCCCCTGAGTCAGCACTGCAGAGAAAGCCGCCTCACGCTTTGAAGCCTGTGCATCGGCCATTATCTTTCGCCTTCCTTCTCGCTCACTTAAAATGGCTTTCCAGTCACCACGGGTGGCGGCAACACGAAGCGCAAGTCTTTTGTTGCTTCGAACGAGATATGCAAGTAGCCAGCCTGAACGCCTCACCCCGGATTCCTCTGTTTGTACACGCTTGATATATTTTATTCCTGCAGTATTTGTTAGGCTTCGGTGGGAGAAATGACACTCATTTCGCGTACACAAATGTTTTTTTGAATCTGAGCATATTTATACAGAAGCCCTTGTGTTGTATGGAAATGAGATTAAACGTGTATTACCACCTCCGAACCTTATTGTTTTTATTCTTTTCTATTTGCCTCGTACAACGCATTTTGCACCTTCAATACAAGAACTATCGCATATGGCTACACGTCTAGGCAGGAGGAGTACATGATTTCGAGAATGCCCTATTAAACTGCATTATTTTGGCGTATACCATAAAATCGGTGCAACTCCCACGGTCTGACTACCAGTTACAGTCCCCAGGGGGTTATTTCTCCATAAGACCCTAGTACTGTTCGTGGTCTTTGCAGTTGTGTCGCACGTGCATTCGGCTTCTGTGTACGACTCCGGCCTCAGTCTCTACCTGGGGGAGGGGGTGGGCTGGGCAGCTCGGTTCTCCTGCCTGTGAGCGTCGCACGCACTATGCTTGTCGCAGCTCTACACAATGCTTGTCGCAGCTCTACACATTTCACGCACCGGGCGCCACGTGTTTGAGTATATCTCACGCACCCTGAATCTCGTACAGGCATGGTACCGGTGTTCACCTCACACACTTTGTTTTTGAGAGTCACACACAACACGCTTATGTTTCCGAGTATCTCACACTATTCCTGCGTCTGTGAGCATCTTCCATGTTATTTTTTTCATTTATTTTATTTAATGCGATTTTATATAGCGCGAATATTATCCAAGGTGTCAGAGCGCTTTACAGGGGCATCACAGGCACACACCAGGCGTCTCGAGAGCGTCAGACTCGCCCATACTCGGCGTCTATCTCACACCCGTGTGTGTGAGCCTCTCGCGCTCTGAGCGGTTCACACGCACTGTACACGCTCGTATTCTCACACCAGGGTTACCCTGTGTGGTAAAATCACACACAGGGCTCGTTTGTTGGCACCTCACACCAGTTTCCCATGTTAAACGATCTTTTCCCACCTCACACTTCTGTGTTTCTATTCCTTCTCCACCTTCCCGTGTGTGAGGAGCCCCACGCATTACATACAAAATGCTTCATGTGTTTGTCTCCCACATACTTGAGTTTGTTGTGCTTGTGTTGTGAGCATCTCATGCACTGCTCTTTTGTGACCTCGTGCGGTGTACTCGCTTGGAAATGTTTCTCACAGTTTTCAAGTATCTCCCTCGGGCTCTCGTGCTGTGTTCATCGCAAACACCACACTTCTGAGTACCACCCACACACAGCCACCTCGTTCTGTATATCGAACTATGCTCATCATTGTGCATTTCCCGCTCCACATCAGGGCTTCTCGCGCGTGTACCTGTATCTCACACACGCCCGCACATCCTAGCATCTGGCATGCTGCAAGCTTTTCATATTTGTAAGGTTCTCGCACCGTGCGTCTCCTTTTGCACCTCACTATGATACAGGCGTGAGGCGTCTCATAACTCACTCACCCTCACTCACACTCACTCACACTCAGTCACTCTCACTCACACTCAGTCACCCTCACTCACCCTCACTCACCCTCAACCCCTCACTCACCCTCACTCATCCTCACTCATCCTCACTCACCCTCAACACCTCACCCTCACCCTCACCCACCCTCAACCCCTCACCCTAACTCACAATAACCCTCCCTCACCCTCACCCTCACTCACTCTCACTCTCACTCACCCTCAACACCTCACTCACCCTCAACACCTCACTCACACTCAACTCCTCACTCACCCCCACCCTCACTCACCCTCAACACCTCACCCTCACACAGTGCAATAGGTCTCACAGGATTTTTAGTTAAAGCTTTTACAAATGTTTATTGCTTTTTTGATTTGTAATTCTTTAGCATTGGCTACAAAAAATAAAAATGCAAAAGATTTACAACAAAAAACCCATAAACAATTCTAAATGCACTAACTCTAATGCTGCGAGACCTATTGCATTTCCAATGCTTGTTATCTACATGGCTCTGCATTGTAAGTGTGGAAATTGTCACAAAATAAAACCGCGTTGGGCAAGGGCTTATACGGACATCATATCCGGGAGACAACGTCAATACAGAGTTTGCACGATATCCTCTGGCGATGCTTGGAGGTACTCCTGGCAAAATTTCCGGATCTAGTCTGGCGCCTGGGGAGGGATGATTTTAAGATAGGGGCTCTGCGGCTAGATCCTGTCACTACCAGATAAGGCATTATCGAAGGTAAGTAACTTGTTTGTCCTTTCATACATTTATTGGTCATTAGATTACGTAACAATTGTCTGACCTAGGTCCTGTTATAAGTGAAACTCCTGTTTTATACACATCTTCTGCGCTTCTCATTCCTCCAGCCCTGACAGTGCAATCATGCCCATTAGCCATGCTCCCATCTACTTTTAAGGTCACTGCCCCCCTTGTACTTCACTTCAGCCTGCAACAGCAAGTTTCATTTGCCCTCCCAGCATGTGAAATGTGCCTCGCATCCCATCTTGCAGAATTGCCCCCGATGAGAACAGAATGGGTGTGATTTAAATGTTACTTCGAAAGTGTTTTAATGATTTTATATTTGTTCTTCTAAGAAAATTGTGTTCGAGCCCTCCATAATGATATAAGGTCAATTTGTAATTAGTTGTTTTTCATCTATTTCCATCACTAGAAAGTTCATTTTAGATGCAAACTAAGGAACATTTAATCTTTTCTTTCAGAACTGCAGAATTTGCTCAGAGTGTAGCACCAGGACCAGCAGCCAGTGGCATCACAACTGTTTAGTATGTGACAGCTGTTACCAGCAACATGAAAACTTGCCTTGCCCTTTCTGTGAAAAATCATACCACCCAGACCTGCGGAACAATATGTTACATTGTCAAATGTGCAAAAGGTAAAGAATAAAGACCGAACTTGTCATGAATTTCTCAAATCATTTCATATTGGGTGAAAATGCGAAAGCAAAGTACTAACACTAACAAGCAAAAAGCATATAGAAAGCATCCTCTTGTAATTGTGCTGTCATCTCAGCAGTGCTAGCAGTGAACCCATTGATGAATATATTGCCTGTTTTTAACGCTGGATAAATGCAATTAGAATGTCCTCACAGTATGCTTTTAGTATCAAACATCAATCAATCAATCAATCAATCAGGCAATTTATAAAGCGCGCTACATACCCGCGAGGGTCTCGAGGCGCTGGGCATGAAAAAGGTTTTGCTATTTAACATCATTACTGATTGTTATAATATTTTGCAATGTTGGGTCCAGCTTCAATAGGAATTTGTTTGTATTCCCACAGGCTCCAAACTATAAATAGATATAGGGTTTAAACTGCATAGGCTTTTATATGATGTACACATTCACATGCTTTTAAATAGTCTGATATGTTGTGTAACTATCTACTTTCTTTCAATTTTTTTCTTAATATCTACTAAGCTGATTAAAACATTGTGATTACTTTAGGTGGATTCATACTGAATGTGACAATTGTACAGAAAATGAAACCGATCCGCTCCACAATAAAGAATATATCTGCACTATTTGTAAGCAACTAGACCGGGAAGGAGAGGAGATGGAGTCCTGTCCAGAGACGGCAATTCCAGAGATGGTGCCAGTGTCTGATTCAGGTACTGGGAACGTTTTCATAGTTTCATTAAATTACAACTTTGCCAGGTGATGTGCAGAAACTGTTAAATATCTTCTTCTCTTCTTCATTAGGTACACATAGCTGCACCCGCCAAAGAATCCTCCATAGCTGCCACCAATTGCTCTTTAAATTGTATATCAGCGTTGGCAGTTCTGTTCTACTAAATCTTTCCTTTCAAACCCTTTTTAGGGTGAAGCTTGCTAGGCCTCATAGTTGTCTGGTTGTCAAGGACTTATTGGAGGACCTGTCTATAGCTGACCTGGCAAGCAACTCCACCCATTACGTTCCATTGGCATAATGTTTTGCCAGTCTTATTTTCTTGCTTTCTGTTCAATGATTTTCATTTGTTTTCCCAACAATGTAGTCTTAGTCCCTGCAGTGGAGTATAGCCTCTTTACCAGCTCTCTGATTCACTCCTTTTATACGTCCACAAGTGTCTGCATTTCAGGGCCCTTTTCTTCTTTTTCTAAAAGCATTCCATGAGAGTGCATGTGTTTCCTCAGTTCTCTGTTTTCGCACTTCTCCCAACACATTACTTTTCAAAGAAGTGAGAGTGCATGCATTTTTACCATTCAGCGTGTTTGTCCTATTCTCTCACTTATCACATATCTTTTCATGAAATTACAAAATGTCATTTTCTGCAACTTTGTTCTAAGAGCCTCTCTTACATAAGCTTACACTTTATGCAATTTCGCCCTTCAAGCTGCTCTCCCGTGAGCTTTAACTAGGTTTTCCGTTCTTGTTTGTTTTCTTTCCCTGTGTGCCTTCTTTTTGCTTTTGCCTCCCCTTTGTGTCGTTTGACCGCTTACCATCCTGTTGCTTCCATGCCGTCTGTGATTCTGCCCTCTGTTGCTTTCCCCTACCTGTTTTCTCCTCCCTACCCCTGCGTACATGCTTATTGTTTGCCCATACAAATGCAGCAAGCTACGTAGTTTTTTTTCTCCACTTTATTAGCCATTCTGCACAGCATCCAGAATGTGAGACCTATTGACTTTGCCACTATCTGTTAAAGAGAGTCCTAAGATTGGGTAGTCCAACTTTGAGTGTACACTTCAGATCCCCCCCCCACCCCCCCATTTTTAGGTCGAGCGTCAGCGAAAGACCTATTGTCAGCCGTATTTGGGAATGTGGACACGAGAGGTGCACGAGCGCAGATTTGACCTCATGGGCGCGCACGCCGCCGTGCCCCTCTCGTGCCTCACATTCCCGTGCGCACACAGCCAGCCCCCACACCCCTGAACACATACCACACAGGCACACAGCCACACGCATACACAGACACACACACACTGCATACACACACGCACCCCCCTTAAACAGACCCTGCATACACACACGCACCCCCCCTTAAACAGACCCTGCATACACACACGCACCCCCCCTTAAACAGACCCACGTGCACACAAACAGACACACGCACAGACACACTCGAAAAAAAAAAACACAGACACACGCGCGTACACCCCCACCCCTCACCGGGCTCTTTCGGCGTGTTCCGTGTCTCCTCCGCAGCGCTGGTCTTCACCCGGGCACCCAAGAGGAAGAGGTGTGGCGCCGCGGCCAGGGCGACTGACGCTGGAATCTGGGGACCACGGTTCGATCCCCGGCTCCGGCGGCAGGTTAGCCCAGCACCATGTGACTCTGGGCAATAGCTCGCTTAATCTTCCCGACGGCCCCCAGCGCCTAGAGACCCTTACGGGTGATTGTGCGCTTTACAAATGTGGACTTTACTTTACTTTACTCCTGGGACCCGGGACTTCAGATGCCGCACTCCGCTTTGGCGCCGGGGCTCGGAGCCCGCATGTGCGGGCAGCCCCCGCCCTCTCACTCAGCCTGGGCTGCTTTCTGACTACTGAAGCACTCTTGTACCAATGCCTGTCTAACCGCAGGGGCGAGCATTCACAGTATGTCGGGCATCTGAGGAAACGCCATTTTTATTCATTTTTGTGGACGTTTTATATAGCACGCACTCAACCAGAAAGTATCAGAGCGCTTTACACGAGATTAAGTGAGTTGCCCCGAATCACAGGATGTTGAGCGTCCCTGCCAAGACTCGAACCCGGCACCCCAGCTTCGAGTTCGACCGCTCTTGCCATTAGGCCACATCCTCTCTATTGTTCCTGCCACTGGATTACCAGAACTGGTAAATGAAATATTACGCATAATTCAGAAGGAAAGGAGCAATAACACACAGACGCACTGAGTCTGCATTCCTTTCTTCATTTAAATGTGTGAAATTGACACCAGCGTTTCATTGATGCTAACTGGCATTCCCCCGCAGTTAAGTGGTATTACCGCATTTTTTCACGCATTAGTACAATTTTTTTCTAAAGCTGCATTATTATGTTAAATACATGGAAACCTCATTTGCATCCGTAGCACAAGTTTTAACATCTCCAAACTAGCTTTAAATGAAAGCGCAACTCACTGTTTGCCTAGCCCTCCACCTCTATCACTACTGCGCCTGCTTCAACATTAGCCCCAGTAGGAGCCGAGGGCAAAATGCAGCCACCCATTCCGCCCTTAACACTTACCACCATATTGGCAACTCCCCGCCCCCCCGCCTGCACTTTCCGGCCGCTTGCCTTCTGTCCCTCGTCTGCCCACACGCCACTGCAGCACCGAAATCTCCACAAACACTGGTGTGCCCAATTTTGTAATTCTGTAGTTACGATAATTCGATACCCATTCAGGCTAAACAAAATTCAGCATATTTAGTCATTCAGTGTGATGTACCACGCCAATAGTTTAAACTTAAACAGTGAATGACTTAACTCATGCACCCATCTCCCAGAATCCCTTGTGTAAAGGGACCTTACTAATGAAGCAGTGGCGTAATGCAAAATAATGCCCCCAGCACAATCTCATGTGGGGCCCGAAGTTTGCCATATCTCGCAGAAACACATTCACATTAAGTTGTTCAGAACATTCTGACCATTTGGGGCCACCTGCTATGAATCCTGTTGAAATTTCGAATTATTTGAAGCCAATTCTTGGATGTCACATTTCTCACACGTTTTCTAATTGGCTGCCTGATTTTTGTTTCCAGTTTTAAATACATAATAAAAGTTTTGCAGTCTGTCTCATAATTATATAGCCGCAGTAAGTGAAGCATATGTAATTTTAGAATCACCTAATGAGCCCCCCTTTATAGTGAGATCCGCTTTTTTTCAGATAAACAACAAATGACGCCAATTAAGGACCGAGATCTCCACGCACACACACCCCCAGCCGTCAGTGCAGGCTTTCACCAGGCACACACACCACCAGCCGTCAGTGCAGGCTTTCACCAGGCACACACACCCCCAGCCGTCAGTGCACACTTTCACCAGGCACACACACCCCCAGCCGTCAGTGCACGCTTTCAACAGGCACACACACCACCAGCCCTCAGTGCACGCTTCCACCAGGCACACACATCCCCAGCCGTCATTGCACGCTTTCACCAGGCACACACACCCCCAGCCGTCAGTGCAGGCTTTCACCAGGCACACACACCACCAGCCGTCAGTGCACACTTTCACCAGGCACACACACCCCTAGCCGTCAGTGCACACTTTCACCAGGCACACCCCCCCCAGCCGTCAGTGCACACTTTCACCAGGCACACCCCCCCCCCCCAGCCGTCAGTGCACACTTTCACCAGGCACACACACCCCCAGCCGTCAGTGCACACTTTCACCAGGCACACACACCCCCAGCCGTCAGTGCACACTTTAACCAGGCACACACACCCCCAGCCATCAGTGCACACTTTCACCAGGCACACACACCCCCAGCCGTCAGTGCACACTTTCACCAGGCACACACACCCCCAGCCGTCAGTGCACACTTTCACCAGGCACACACCACCAGCCGTCAGTGCATTACAAATGCTATAGGTGTCACATTTGCAAAAGATAAAAGTGTTGGCATTGTAAATGACAAAGCTATTAATCTCGCTATTTTCAAAACCAACACATAATTTAAAAAAATGTGTCATTTACAAGACCAATAGCTCAAACTTTCCTAATGCGAGACCTATTGCATTGCAAATGCTTGTTATACTTCTCTCTAAGTTGCGGAACTAGATCTGTATCAGGGTGACCAGTGACACCAGTCAATCTGTTTACCCAATTCTTCTGTGTATCTCAGTTATCATGGACCTAAATGCATGCCATATAGGTAGGGTATCAAGCTAAGAGTTATATTACCAAAATCTGAATTATGTTAATCTTTCTTAGCTGGCTAACCTCTGTATCTCTGTTTGGGGAACAGCCATCTGGTGCACACCTGTACTCTGTTTAATACCAGTAGTTTAAGGTTTCTCTAGAACTCAAGGCTTGCAAGTATGGTATGAGTGCAAGATCTGGTAAGAATCATAGGATGTCTTCATTGTGAGGACGATTTTCTCTTTGGGAGGAATAGGATAAGAAGTTTTTGGAGTGTGAATCTTTGCTGAATTCACATACTGTTTATTATTCCGCCATCTAGTGGTTGTGTCTGGAACTCTCCTCTTGTACACTAGTGCTTTTTCTTTTTCATAAGAATGGAACATGAGGATAAACGTCCACAGGTATGGTCAACAAAATAAGGTGCTGGCGAGTCTCTAACAGACTCTAGAACACCAAAAGCAGCCTCATCGCTAAAAATCTTGCTGACCGAAGGCAAGCGGAGGCTGAAAGAGACTCTCGGATCCCACACCAAGGACACCGCAGGCAGACTGGCTGCCGAAAAGACGCCGGGGTCGAAGGACGACCGAAGTTGAGAGCAGACATAACAAGCATTTACAATGCAATGGTTTCGCCTTTGGAAAAGTTAGAGCTATTGGCATTGTAAATGACAACTTTTGTATTTGTGTTGGTTTTGAAAACAGATAAATAAATGGCATTGTCATTTACATTGCCATTAGCTTAATCTCTCGCAAATGTGAGACCTATTGTACCCTACGGACGAGCTCAGCAGACAGCAATTACTACCACACACACACACACACACACACCCAGAGCCGCACATACACCCACACCCACACACCCAGAGCCACACACACAGAGCCACACACACACCCAGAGCCACACACACACCCACACACCCAGAGCCACACACACACTCACACACCCAGAGCCACACACACACACACACACACACACACCCAGAGCCACACACACACCCAGAGCCACACACACACCCACACACCCAGCGCCACCCCCACACACACCCACACACCCAGAGCCACACACACACCCACACACCCAGAGCCACACACACACCCACACACCCAGAGCCTCACACACACCCAGAGCCACACACACACCCAGAGCCACACACACACCCAGAGCCACACACTCCCCCTCCCCCCACCTCAGCTACCGATCCCGAAATTAGAGGAACCGTTTGGAACCACGTGTCCTGGAGGCGACAGGAAAAGTGGTGTTTATCTGATATTCCAGTATTTTTTTATTTTTTTTAAAGAACCTTTATTGTTATAGTACGGAGATACAAACATGGGCCTACAACCACTCCGGCCGGCCGCTATACAAATCGATGAACAAGTAATGCAGTATAAAAACATACAGCGGTCCGGATTTCAAAAGCTGAGTAGCATCCAGGATATATCAGATAATTAAGTACCATGCGATAATAAGGATCTGAGACGGTTCATTTTGTAAGAACGAAAAAGGAAGTGAAAATCAATGTCGCATAATCACACACATCCCTAATAGAGCTAACTAAAAGCAAAAGATTTCACGCAAGCGATGTACACAGAGTGAGAGAGACGGGGGAGGGGGTACATGAGTCAGGATAGATGTAATAAACACAAAGCAATCATGGCGAACTAGCCCCACCACTCAAGACAAAACACAATAAGAGAGACATGGAAGACGACGACATCGAAAAAGGAAAAGGGCAAAGGGCCATAGAAACGAAGATAGAACAAATAACAAACCCCGCCCCCAACCCTGCACCCCTGCAAAAGGCTACGGCCTACCCCCCCAGCAGCGTGCCTGTCGCCCTAAATAAGAGACCCGAAATACAGAGAAGAAAAAGAGAAAAGGAAGAGAAAATATACAGGAGAAGGGCCCTCGATCTGGTTATCCGGCCCCTCCCACCTCCGCGTGCAAAAATCGTATAAACAGTAATGGTAAAAGAAGTACAAATAGCAGCAATCACTTATAACGCAATCAATGACATCCCCGCTAAGTGCCCCTCAAGTCGACATCAACCAACCATGAGTCCCTCCATGTTCCAAGCAAATTCACCCCTGACCTCGTCTGTCAATAGTACCAACGTTGAACCATCCCTCAAACGGGATACAAAGTAGCACAAAGGGTCCGAGTGCACCGGGAGGGTCAGGCAGTGTCGCCGCTCCATAGGATCCCAGCCACCAAATTTTCGCCGATGATGCATGGCGGAAGTCCGATTGTGACAATGTCAACACCGCCAACAGTCTCAAGTCTGAACACAGTCCCGCCAGACACGGAAAGGGAAACACACGATGCGGGAAGCGCCAAAACCCCGACGGGGCCGCCCAAGCCGTGTATCGATGCTGTACCTCCACTTGCCGACCAGAGAAAGGCCCTGGTGAGACAACCACATGCGCCACAAGTGCATCCACAGCAAGCTCACGAGCCAAATCTATCCACGTCTCTAAGAATGTAGACTCATCCGGGGAATACGTCGATGAAGCAGAGGCAGACACATCGGCGCCTCCTTGAGAGCGATCCGTGCCGTTACAAGATGGCGGGACAACAATGGCGGCCATTCTTTGTCCCAAGTCTCGGGCCTCCCGGATCAGGGCTGTCTCTAGGGTTGTTAGTGCAGCCAGTATAAGTTTGGGCGTGGGCGTTTTCTCGCGTAGCCAGACCCCGGGATTCTCTTGTACACTGGTTTCTCTGCCCGGGTAAGGGGTGCACGGGAAAGTATTATCCGCCATTTCAGCCGTCACGTTCTCTTTCCCCCCCACCACACCTCAGGATCGGGTCCGACCCCCGGAATCAGCAGGATCCACAGCGGGATCTCAATAGTCGGGGCAGGCAGCAGAAAGGAGTGTCACCAAAAGGCTAAACAAGCTCCCTGCTGCCCGGGAGTCACCCACCGGTTCCCGGGGGGGGGGGGGGGCTGGTAACATAACCGGGTGTCACACCGAAGGGGAACTGGGCATCAAGGACTCTCTCCGTCCCAGCTATTGCGCACCTCCCGCAGGGCAACCCACTATTGGGAGTGGGTTGGTATCATCTCTTCCGGCTCGCAGATCTCAGGTTCTCTCCGACCGGCTTCCCATCGCAGCCAGAGGCCGCTGGTGTTGCAATCACGGCCGGACACTCTCCTCACTCGAGATCCCGGTCTCAGCACCTCGAAGGCCGCCAAAGAGACGGGGACATTTCTTCGGGTCTACTGCGCGGTGGAGCCTCAAAAGCAGATGGTAAGTGAATGCATTCCTTCACCTACTTAAATTGGCAAATACTGCTCAGGTTTATCGCCAGGATATATGTGCGGGGCGGGAGGGCTCACGGAGCCAAGCGGTTATGCAGCCATCCCGATCGCCATCTTGGCTCCTCCTCTGATATTCCAGTATTGATTGAAATAGGTTTCCAGATTTCATCCCTATCTCGCCATACCAGTGTAATCTCACCGGTGACTAACTGCGCCTCAAGAAAGCCTACTGCCACCCAAGGCCGTCACTCCCGGCAAGCCTCATCCCAGCATATCCTCCTCTCCTGCCAAGGGAATAGTGAAAAACATCTTCTGTGTATCGTGCAGCGGTACATCTGGTACAATAACGAAGCTTTTGTAGTGATTGACAAGTTCTTGAGAGTACGCCAGTAACTAAGTGAGCAAATGCATTCGCTGAAGATGTCTGTGTACAGTCAACCCCAAAACATTTAAAATCCGGAGGGGTTAACTCCGTATTTAATCTTTGTGAGGATGATACAAGGAAGAACAGGTCGCGTTGGAAGCCAGGTCAGTAGCCCACAGCCTCCGCTAGAGTCCTGGGCGTAGTGACGCGCCCCTCGGCAGCGTCACGCATCGCTCTATACTACAGGGTCTTCTACGAATGTTTATTGTTGTGGAGAGTCAAGGCTGGGTAGCAAGTATTTCAAGTTTGACGGCGGGGGAGGGGTACTCGTGTCAGCTTTTCATGATGGGAAGAGTCCCGGGTGGAACCGTTTCGTTGGGGGCGGCTCAGAGCATTCCATACGCAAGGGTGGAGGTTTATTACAACCAGCCCGCACTTCACAGTCGGGGGGCTGTTACATTTGCACTCCAGGCCTCGGCGTAGTTGTGATTGTTACAGTCCTGCGCTTTAGGGTTGCAACATCGAAGCACTGGGAGTCGAAGGGGTGGGATGACACGAGGCATCGCTGGGAATGCAGGATCATTACTCCCAGTATTAGAGCAGGCGGGGTAGTGGGTTGTCAGCCCAGAACTCAAGCATGGGGTGGAGTGTTTGTTGCTGAACTTGCTGTTGATCACTACAGATCTGGTCTTTGGCACTGGCGGGACCCGCCTAGAGCTGCCAATGCACCGGTACTATGACATCGCACTTGTTATCACAGTACGAGAGCAGTTACTACAGCCCCACATGGGATGACCGCTGCCTACCACAGCCGTCTGCTTCTGGCTGGCGAATGACCCTACAATCAGCACCCTACAATTATTTATTTATGTATGCGTTTTTTTTTATAGCGCGGCAGACTTTGCCCGAAGGTGTCAGAGCGCTCAATGATTCCAACATTCTAAGCTGCCTCCTTAAACAGATGCCTCTTCACCCCTGAAACACTCTCTCAACACCCCCGCTATTAGTACCCCACATCTAACTTTTAACCCACCCTTCTAAGATTCACCAATCACACAAAGAATTAGCTGCAGCTCTACTTGGCAGCCACGGTGGGCAGTACTTCAGGCACCCCCACATTCCATCGAGCGAGAGCACAACCGCTCCCTTTTCAGAAAGACATTCACCTAAGGATGGAATAAACCCTGCCACCACCCCCTTTCCAAAGGAACACCCCAGAAAATCTCACGGGAATCTACAATAAACAAGTAAACGGTCTCAGACTGATGAGATGGACCCTGGGATGCGTGCACTCAGACGGGCACACGGACAGCGGGAGGGGGGGGGCGGGAACGGGCTCACGGACAGCGGGAGGGGGGCGGGAACGGACAGCGGGACATCGCGCAACCCACCCCTGCAAAGGACACTTCCGAAATGGCGAAAACAAAGCTTAAAAAAAAAACAAAAAAACGCCCACAGCCGCATGACGTGGGCAAAAGCCTAACATTCTCGGGAACGCCCACGAATCTGCTCCGGCTATGACGGACAGATCTCTGTTTCAATGGCTAGCCTCCATTTATGGAGCTAGCCAATGGAACAGAGAGGCGGTTACCAAGCCACATACTGTTCTCATTAGATTTCGCCTGCGCAAAACGCTGCTTGCGCAGCTTTCGACAGGCGAAACCTAAAAAGGGTTGAGTGAAAATCTGACACCAGAGGCCTCAACGTCGAAAACAAAATTGACACCTACACTCGACATGGATGAGTGCGTGGTCCAGATCAAATGGAAGAAAAGGTGCCTCGAAGCTGAAATGGCCATGATCCTCCAGAAAGAGGAGTTCAACGCCTCTCTCTCCGACAATTCAGAATTCCGCTAAAAAGTTAATGAAGCAGACACAAGGGGGCAAGGACTCAATATAACTAAAACCTCCAATGATCACTGAACCACAGTAGGAAGAGGATGAAGAGATCTTATATGAGATAAGAGGGCCCAGAGTCAAAGAGGCTGCTTCAGGATACAGAGGGGTCGTAATGTCTCGAAACACAATCGTAGGACTTTGAGACAGATTTCCCAGATGAGGGTATGGACGCATACCTTTTGAGGCCGTCTCCTCCGGACGATATTACCATGTATAAGCCATTTATAACCAGCTCATAAAGAGCTCTGCAGACAAATAGAGTGTACAATTAGAGGAGGAGTCGCAAATGTTTTTATTAGAAACATTGCTACCCTCAAAGAACAAAAGTAAATACCTACCTACCTATCATTCCAAACATACCTGACCAGGGTAGAAAGGCATTCAAGGTACCTGCAACATGACCGTAGGAGACAGCACGCTCCGCGATCAAACATACGATTGATGATCACAATCATATGGGCCAAGGGTTGCATTTTAAGAAAAATTCACCGCATTAGTATTGCGTTCAGGCCCATTTCCCTCGACAGCTGGTATGACTCAAGAAAGCTGCTAGAGGTCGCCACAGAACAAAGTGTCCAACAGTGGTGCGGTGACAAGGTGTGATGCCCTGACGAATTTGCCGTTACTTTTGAGGCAGAGAAACATGTTGGCGATAGGTAATGGTATGCGATGTTAGGTACCAGCCTTTTTAATTCAACAGACCACGCCTCAAAATTAGGAATTAAAGTTTGCGAATAGGTGTGCCTGTTGATTTTAATCACACTATATTGTCACTAGCAGCTCTGTAGGTACTGCTCTTGCACACTTTCACTTCTTTGGTTTTTGTTTGGACACATCCTTGTTTTCATTTTTTGAATTGAATGATGACCAGTGATGAGAAAAGGGGCCCAGTCTGGTGAGTACGTGCCAGTTACCCCGAGGGTGGTGTTCCCGTGAGGTGTCATTCAATTCGCCACACATTTTTCTGGCAGATGTAATTTTTGGTGAATCTTTTCTAACACATTTCCAATTTTATTTGATGGATGCACTGTGTAGATTGAGTTTCCAGACATCCTGTGGTGTTCTGTGCGACTGTCAAGAGTTGTTGGCCAATATACCATAATTTCCCCCTTTTTATAAAAAAATGCTAAGATGTTGGACGTATTGCATTAAGATACCCCTGAAAAAATGAAAGTACAGAGGGTAGCGCACAATGATCACTGACATGAGACTGATCTGTTGCAAGGCACACTGACATTACTTGCGGCCATAAGACTGGGTTTTGTTGTTATTGATGGTTTTTGAGTGGGTGGCAACCCTCTTCTTGCTTTTCCCTCTGAGCTCCTCTTTGTGATAGACCTGCAACATGCAGATCAGTAACACCCAGGTCTGAAAAGAAATACATGCACTCCTTAAGGACTTGCCATATATTCGAGGTAATGTAACATCGGGCTCCATCATTGCAGCCGTTACTCGGAAAAAGGCATACTTGCCAACTGCCTCCGGATAAGGAGAGTAAAAAAATGGACATGGTGGGAAGAAAGTTTGAGGGGGGAGCAGCGACACAATGGCGCATATCCTAACTAATGCCCTGCTTAATAGATATGCATATCAGCACTGGGGCGCGATGGCAGCATTGATGAAACATCTGCCGGAGCAATATAAAAAAAGAACAGTATCCCTTGCAGAAAAGGGAGGAATATCGCCAACCCCTGTTTCGAATATGCACTAGATGCTGCAGGCACGGTGAGTAGACCAATGATGGCGATGACAACCCCAAAGAGACTTCTGGCTACGGGTGTCGGGCTTCAAACCAGCGGTCCATGCAATCATTAATACCCCCTTCAAAGGAAAACACCTTTTTAGGAGTCTATGGATGATAATCTGCAGCAGCTGAAGAAAGATAACAATACTGCAAAACCAATGGGAGCCCTACAGTTTAGGGGGGCAGCAAAGGTGAGGAAGTACACATGCCAGGAGCCCGGGGGTAGAGGCAGATTTCAAATTACCACCACACAGAGCTTTCAAAGCGCAAGCCAGACTCA
Source organism: Lissotriton helveticus (assembly GCF_964261635.1). NCBI lineage: Eukaryota > Metazoa > Chordata > Amphibia > Caudata > Salamandridae > Lissotriton > Lissotriton helveticus. Next base: position 685,921,555 of record NC_136071.1, on the reverse strand, counting down.
TATGCCAACACCACAGTGGTACTACCAAACACCACTGCAACAACCTTATACCGAAAGGAAGATCACAGTCACATAGAGAGACTGCTGCACCAACTGTCAAGTGACATAAAAAAAACAACACCCACACACAACACCTGTGGGGGAGAGGATAGAAGTATTCTTTCAGGAGTGGCAGAAGGTCTGTTCAGACAAGTGGATACTCCACTTCATCCGACAAAACTATTGCATAGAATTGGTCAACCACTCACCAGTACGAGGACCAAAGAAAGACATCCACACAAGAGAAGAAAGGACCTGGCTAAGTCAAGAAGTGAACTAATTGCTACAGAAAAAAGACAATAGAGAGTGCCCAGGAAGGAGATCAACCAGGGAAACTACTCAACATTTTTTCTGATACCAAAAGAAAACAGATCTCTATGTCCTATACAAGGCCTCTGTTTCTTTAAAAAAAAAGTTCAAAAAGACACAGAAATTCAAAATGACAATGCTGCAAGAAGTCATTCCACAGCTTCAACAGGGAGATTAAATGGCAACCATAGATCTAAAATATGTATATCTATACATCCCACTGAACCACAAGCACACCAAGTTCTTGCTCTTCATTTTAGACAGAATGCACTTTCAATCAAGAGTGCTACTATTCGGAATCAAATCAACACCCAGAGTGCTTAGCAGCAGTTGCTGCACACCTGAAAAGACAAGGGATACTTGTACACTCTTACCTAGACTGACTGGTAAAAGCAAACTCACTACACAAGTGCAGAAATGACATAAACAGTGATATTGACACTCCACAAAATGTGGTATTCCATAAACAGAAAAAAAAATCTTCACCCACACCAGAACAGGAGAAGACAATTCAAAATTAGCTTTATTCGAGATGTACTCATAAAAGCATAAATAAACATTCCACAATTTTTTACAAATGTATGTACAATGAGAGTTTTGCTGATTATGTACATATAAGTAGTCACAATAAAAACAATTCTAAAATTATTTAAAAAAGGAGTAAAATTTATCTTGAGTGCTATATACAAAGAGGCTATTATGGCAAGTGACAGTCAAACTTGTTACATAATCATGCTGAATAATTTTCTTAAAAACACAACAGACACTTAGTCGGTAATCACAGCCTAAGATTTTTGCCTTAGCACCCACGCCCATCCCAAATTTTTAGCAGTTGATATTGAAATGAATGGTAAAGTGCTGGTGCATATAAGTCTTAGTGCTTCGGCGTTACTGTTTGTACCCAGTGACTTACACATTGGGGATAACCACACACGCCTTGGGATTACAAACAAAAGGGAAATGAGCAATGGTTTCCTTATCTCACCCACAGGCAGGGCAGATATTACTATTTGCCCCAGCCCATCTACCAGTTAGCGACTTGAGGGGCAAGGATCCTGCTCTAAGCTGAAAATAGACCTTCCTATCCCCAGGTTTAGTGATGTTATCCCAATATGGTTCTAACCTGGGGATAAGCTTTGCCTCAAGAAATTCCTCAGCCATGGTTGAAGAACCAGTACCACTCCAGATACGGTATTCAATCTGCTCCCAATAGATCTCCTTTAGGGCACTTTTAGATGGAAAAGATTCTGTCGCAGGATTTTCCCATAGCATTGCCATGCCCATACCCACCAGAGAGTTTCTAAGTTCCCTTAGCCAACTGATCTGTGGAAGTCATCGAATTTTATGACATCCAGGAACCCTTCAGCAAAATGAGAGAGCTCCGGTGTAGTCCAAATCCTACGCCAGTATAGAATAGGGCGAAGCTTTGCTATATCCACGATGGCCTTCCTGCAAAGATCATATCTAAGTGGCTGTAATGGGGTACTCTGGGGAAGATCGGTAATGCTGCGAAATAACTTGTTTTCTGAAAGTGTTAATGGCCCCAGTTTCTCAAACCCCCACAGCTCTGTGCCCTAAAGCGCAGAACTGAGAGCTTTGGCTTCATAGACTTGGAGTACAGACTTTATCGGTTTTGTTAATGATTTTTTGTGCTCCAAGTTTAGGGCCCCCGCATATTGCCGGTGTCTAAGCGCAGCAATATCTATATGTTGGTCCCATTTATTATCTTTCGCTACGTGGATCCCTAAATAAGTAAAAGCCTTGACCATTTCCAATGATTGCCCAGTCATAAAAAATTTCCCTTTAAAACCATGATGGGGATTAAAAATCATGAGTTTTGTTTTCGCCACGTTAACTTCCAACCCATGGTCAGAACAGAACTCCTCAAAAATTACTAAGGCACGCTGTAGGCCACTCAGGGTTTTGGATAAAATCAGCGTGTCATCAGCAAACATTAAAATTGGGATCTTTACGCCAGCTAAAATGGGAGCACCTGTGTTTACTGATGACATACGAGCGACTAATCCATTAATATACAATGTAAAAAGCGTGGGGGCCATTGAGCAGCCTTGGCGCACACCACGTTCCACCAGGAAGTCAGGGGTAACTCTTCCCTGTCCTCCCCAATGTATCTTAGCGTAAGTGGCCTCGTGTAGCCGGAGTTAAAGTTTCTTCAGATAGACCTAGTTTTTTTAAAACTGCCCATAGTTGTGACCGGGGGACAAGGTCGAAGGCTGCACGTAAATCGACAAAGGCAGAGTACCACAATCTTCCAATGAAGTAGGGTAAAGCAAAATACCTGATCGATCGTACTTGTCAGTTTACGGAAACCCGCTTGGAATGAAGACAATACATTATTTTCCTCAACCCAATCAAGTAACTTATTCAGAATCATCCTCCCAATAGTTTGAATAGTGTCCATCAAGCTGATAGGCCTGTAATTTACTGGCTGCGTTTTGTCACCTTTCTTGTAAACTGGGATTATCACCGCCCCCTTCCACGATACCGGGACCGGTGCACCCTGGGCCACAGCGTTAGCCAATAACTTAATATACTTGCCCCAGAGTACTTTATCGTGGAGAAAGACATCCGCTGGGACCCTGTCTGGTCCCGGGGCTCTACCACTAGCCACTGCATTAAGAGCCACTAGGACATCATTACCATTGAAAGGTTCATGTTTGTATAAGACCAGCCTAAAATCATCCATCGCATTATCTAAAGGATTACGTTCATATTGTGGTCTAAAGTGATTTACCCAACCTTCCTGTGTAACATGATTTTCTGGTGAGTCGGACGGATACCCCCTCCCCCACTTGACAATATTCCAAAATAACCTAAAATCCTTGCTATCACTCGCCTCTTTTAGGTCCTGCCAACGGAGTTCATCCCACAGTTTCTTAGCCTTGGATATACACCTTTTATACTCTTGTCTGGCTAAACTAACAGCATCCAAATCCCCCTCCCTGATAGCAGTGCCTAATAAAGTTCAGTTCTAGCACACCTACATTCCTTGTTATACCACTTAAGTGGTTTAGGGGTAGTGGTATTGTTGCTTTTGACTGGTTTATGGAAATGGTCCCTAATACCCGCAAAAAGACTGTCATGCAATTTGGTTACAACACCCGGGTCTTTACCGGATCTGTTTAACTGATCAAGATCCAGTATGTCTTTGTCAACCTCCTTGCTGATGTTCTCCATGGCCTTTTGGTTAGGCATGACGTGAAACTATTTAATCCGGCGCATGTCATTTGTGGGGGCACTATCAGGGAGACAATGCTCAACCATGTCTAGCCCTGGTTGTTCTGACGTTCCCCATTGGTGCATTACACACAAGGGGTTGTGATCACTTTCTATTCGCACCTTGACCACCATATCCAATACCGAGTGCCAAAGCTTCATACTACAGAGAACATAATCAATCCTGCTTTTGTGGCGACCGTTATCAAATGTGTTAGCCCCAGCCATATCACTCAAAGTTTTCCCATTTAGTGCCCTTAATCCCTTACCATAACACATCGCATTAGTCTGGATGATGGCCTCTGTCCACCTTGTTAAGGGTTTAAGATCCAATTTTGGCACCCCCCATTGTCTATTCTCCTCTTCCCCGAGATACCGGTCATGTGCAACCAGGGGTTCAAAAGTTAGGGTTAGATCTCCTGCAATAACTACACTGTTCTTTACTGCATGGTATTCCAAGAGAGAGTCCAAAGTCGCTATAGCATGGGACGTTCCTCCTCTAGACCCCCTGACATACACGTTGTAAAAATCCAAACACCCCAAGGGGCCCAGGTCTAATCTAATGAGCTGAATGTCATTACTCTTGGTGGCTAGTTTGGCGAACGCAAATGGCTAAACCACCCATCGGGCGCCCTTTGGCCCCTTTGATTGCCGGAACAAAAAAATTCAAATAGCCCTGTGCAAAAAGTGGTTCACATGACCAGGTCTCCTGGAAGACGCATGCGTCAAAGTCATTGATGAATTTGTGCCATTCTGGTGATTGTAATCTGGGGCCCAAACCAACTACATTCCACGAAATTAAATTGCCACCCCCAGAGCATCTATTATTAGGTGGTGGAATATTTACATCACTTATAGAATCTGTACTGGGCTGCCTCTTTTGTCCCAAATTAAGACATAGGTTTGAGTGGGTTATAGAATAGACCTCTACCACCATTTTGCTAGGGGTACTCACACTGTTGTGTTGATCCTTGCCACTATCAATGCTTCTGTAGCTCTTATCAGTTATAATAGTGCCAGTCTCTCCCCTATTATGGTTACCTACTGCATCATTGAGGGATATTACAATTGAGTCCCGAGGGAGTCAATCGATGTTCTCCAACCCAGAACCATCAGACCTGCACCACTTGCATTGTATAGGGACCAAGGAGGCCTGAAGTGAGGGGCAGAACTTCCTTAACTGGATACGTGAGTGTGGTGGCGGGCTAGTTCTAAATTCAAGGGCAAACAAGTTTTCAGCCAGTAGCTCTGTACGTAGTGTTAGCTCGATGGAGTCATATTCCTCCGAGGAAAAACGTAACTTTCTTGCCTTAGAAATGTCCTCCCTAAATACCGAGCGACATCCTCTGACATGTCGCAACCAGTGGATTGCTTTATTGGTTAAGGAATCGGCACTCTCACTATTGCTGTTTCGCCCTGGAGCTAACTTAGGGATGTTAGTCATGTAAATTTTGTTTGTGTTGTGTGCTCCACTCGTATACATATTCCCCCTTCTAGTGTATGGATTAATTTTTGCTGACATACTAACTGGCACCCTGTCTGTACCACTCCCCCTGGCACCAGCAGGCCGGAGTTCTTGACCTAATTTCAAATTCGAACACAATGGCCTACTAGCAGGTGTTGCTAAAATTGATTTACCTTGGATTTTCTTCTGCAGGTAGAGAAATTATTTTGCGCCCACCATCCCCTGCCGATCCCATGGCCATCTTGTTTTCTATACGGGATTTCAGAGGGTAAGAATTATCATTAATTGTACTAGTGCTAGGCAAGTACATAACCCCCCCATCCAGTGTAGGTCCAACCATAGCAATTAAGTTTATAATCAACATTCATGGACTCGATTTCGTCTCTTAAAGAGAGACTAAATTTGTTAGGTCAATAATATCTTGTGAGGCAATTTTATCCATGTTGCTATTAGAATTTAAAGCTTGACTTGATAGAGAATTTTGTGCGAGGGCAGAGCCTGGTATAGTGATTTGTGCAGTTTGCAGTACAGAGGCCTCTTTATGTACATTCACTAGTACGGAAAATCTATTAGAGCATGGAATTAGTGAGTCCGACACGGGTGAATTGTTACTATCTGCTATAGTGGGCTTATCAATAGACTGAGCAATGCCCTTATGATTAATGATCCTACCCATTGGGGAAACTAGCCCCTTTCCCTCCGAGTTACTTCCCTCTAGCGCTTTTTTGTTTTGTACGGAACATAGCAGGGATAGCAGGAGAAGGATTAACCTCAGAGTCTACCCCAGCGCCTCCCGTGTTCTGCCGGATGGAACCCCCACCCGTTTGTGCACTTTGTCCAGCAACCAGAATCTCCTCGCATTCTTCAACAAGGGAATCAATACGATCAAGGATGCAATTAGCAGCAGCATGTCTAGGCATCTTTTTAGCTTTCTTCCCCTTCCTCTGTTTGGATGGATGAGCAGACTCTGCCCCCCCACACCCCCTTCTGTGATGTATTCCTATAGGTTCTGAATCGATCCCCCTATTCCTGACCCTATTCTGGTTAGCAAACTAACAAGTTAACTAAGTAATCAGCCCATGAGGCAGAAAAACCCCATGATGCAGATACCGTTATCTGACGCAGTCACACTACGGCACAGGAACGTGTTATCTGATTAGGTCATAACGCTTGCGATCTAATTAGACAAGCGATATTCCTCCAGCCCCTGATAAGGCATACGGAGTTCTCATAACAAATCAAACCTATGACAACCTGGGCAAAACCCTGCGGCCATTGTTTTGATTTCACCGAGAACTTCAGCAAAAGAATGTGCTAACGAGCAAGTCGTATGACATCCTTATTGACGTATCTATGTCCATCCTTACGTCAATCCCGGCACCTTAAAGGTATAAATATTACCGATCTTGCCCTATGCAAACACACGCGTGGTGACGAGACGGAGCAGCCATACTTGCCGAAGCCCAAAAGCAGAGCAGACCCCGCTGGCAGCAGCCCCGCCTTTCTGACGCGCTGAGAACGAGAAGCTGCTTTCTCCTGCCGAGAAACCAAGCACCGGCGCTTCCGGGTAGCCCTCGCAGGCAGCCTGGAATATCGAGACCAGAGAAAGAGATACCATTCCTCATTCATCCTAACTTCCAGGTACAGAACTGAATAACCCCTCACAGAGAATTCTTAAGTTATTTCACTTGGCAAAAACAAACTTAACTTAAACTGTAACTTTCTATTCCCGCCCTCGTATTAGACTTAGGTCAGGTACACGGGGTAGGCGTATCTAGAAACACCAGTTGAGTACGTTTAGTCAAATGTATATGTGTATGTAATATATTTTATTCATTTTAAACATCTTATGGCTTAGAAACCATATCAATGTTTTTACAGTATTATTTTATACTGCTGCTTTTAATGTATGCACTTTACTTAACTAGAAGTATTGCAATAATATCGATCCATTTCTCTTGTATGAGAAAAGAGACTGATCAATAAATAACACCTTTTTATTGAACACGCCTTTTCTCTACAATCTGATGAGACTAAGAATGCACGTACTGACTGAGTAAAATAAATTGCCTTTTGTTCACACGACTCTCGAGATTTGCTCTTGATTAGGGGAGAGCAAAGTTGTCATGTTCTATGGTTGTCAGAAACTAAATCCCTTCTTGTCTAATCAGGGAAGTTTATTCTTTCCTGAACATTCGAGAAAGTTTCTAGTGAACTCTGAGCTAAGCTGGCAAACCCAAAACTTTAAGTCTAATATCGACAGTAGTAGACCTAGTTAACGTCTGGTCTAGGCCTTTACTATTGTAGGTATTATTCCAATGCGCAGAGCCTATTGGGATGATAGGAGCTACACTACATGGCGCCCAACGCGTTTGGAAAGGGCGATAAAACTAACGTAAGACATTTAGAGTAACTCAGTCGTGCTTTCTCACTCAGACCCCTTTTGCCACAATACTCCAAAGACGTCTGGAGTGGGTGAAAGGTAATATCCGCCAAACCTCGCAGGAGGAAACTCCTATGTATGGTACTTGGTTTAGTCAACGTTGAAGGATAAAAACAGTTCCAAAATATTGTGCATCTAATCTTTGTTTCCATAAGAAACCTGATCTGCAAACAAACAAAATAACCTTTTGGACAGTAAAATGTCAGACAATGAGGATGAAAGAGAGGCAGTTAGATTAGCAACTGAACTCGCAGCAGCTGATGCTACCATGCAGGCAGCGGACGAGGATATAATACTCATCCCGGTCATCAAAAGGAGATCTATAACTCTAAAACTTATAGAAAATGGACTGACACCTAGAGGTGGCACAGTCATATTCGTAATTGAGGCACACGAATATCGGCAAACAGAGGTATACTATTCATGGATACATTTTCCAGCAGCAAATGCTGTAACAAAGTACTTCCACTATTACAAAATAGAGGAACCTCCTAATGAGTACACTCCTTTCGAGGAGGTGGAAGTACCACTCAAATTTCAAGAGCATTTGCTCTTATTTGATGGCGCCCTAAAACATAACAATCACATCACCAGGCTCGGTCCTTTAGGAAGACCAGGAGCAACGTGGCCGGTCCTAGCCGGATACACACCACATCCAGACATCAATGGGATGTCTGCAGCAGAGCTGTTAACACAGCTAAAACAATTAATAAAAATACATAGACAATTAGTCCAGTATGTGATGCGGACTTCAACAATTCAGCCAGCGATTAAACTTCCACAGCTGACCCCTCACCAGGGGAACACAAATAAAATTACACCACAGAACATCCAATCCTGCCTAGGTAAAGTACCGACTAAACGGGAACAAATACCATTCTGGTTGGCGCAGAAAATCACCCAAATAGAGGCGGTGTTTCCAGACACCACCCCGCTAGAAAAGCACAGGATTCTGACTATCTGTCTCCCAATGGGAATCGCACCACACATAGAGGACTGTGACACTTGGGGTACAGTCTTTGCTTCCGTCTACACAAAAACGCACGGTGTTCCATCCATTTCGGTAATACCAGATGTGCTAAAACAAATTCAAGACGAATACGGTCCAGAACCCGCTTTAACTCTTGGTATGAAATTACTAAAAGACTTCAAGCAGGTCTCGGCTATATTATTAGCCAACATAAAGGGAGAAGCAGCAAACGTGGCGATCCGCCAGAGGTTAAAAGAGACAGATATAGCAGACCAACCAGCGGAAATTGCCAGAATCATAGAAAAATCCTATGAGGAACTAGGTAGAGATAGTTTAGGTGGAATACCAGTAAAACCACAACTGATTGAAAGTCCTGAAAAAATATTTTTTACTAATAATTCAACATTACCAAATAAGAACTGGGATGGAAACAAACAATCCAATCCTAAAGAAAAGAAATTCCAGTCCAGAGGAAGGTCTCCTAGGCGAAGAGAAAAATCTCCGAACCAAAGACACAGGTCACCCCAGAGTGACCCCTCTGGGAAAAGATATAACCTTAGAAATAGGGATAATATTAAAAAGCCTGATAGATATCAAGACATTGATACACGTCCCTCTCAATCTTTTCAGACTTCCTCGCAGAAATCGGAAAGAAGAGGACGATCAGAACAAAGAGAAGAGCACGCCAAGTCCAAAGACAAGGAACCTGCTCAGCTAAAAAAGAAATTACAATTTCCAAAAAAGAAGGTAGCCAGTATCAAGGTAGTTAACAATGCCGAGAATACTGAGGACACAACTGAAAAACGGGGAATGGGCTCAGACAATGCTAGACAGCGCAGCAGAAGTGAGCATAGCTCGCAAAGTCCTTATGAATCATCTGGAGACAGTGGACACGAATGAATATCTTCAAGTGGAAACTGCAGACACCAGAGTTAGCAAACCTCACAAAATATACGAAATAACATTGCGTATAGAGGGGGATAAGACTAGAAAAATAAGGGGACTATTTTGGGATAATCTCTCCAAGGGCTATGATATCCTTCTAGCTGAAAAAGACTGGCCACCAGAGTTTGTCAGGGAGTGCCCTCATGGCGAAGAAGTAATTATGCCTGCCTTCTCAAATCATATCCCAATTCATAAAAAATACACACTTGCCAGAAAGTGGGCAGTAGCTCTAGCTCCTGCTTTATATAAAAATCACGTGGGATGGGATGAGGACTCTCCTCCTCACAAAATCCAGTTAAAATCACAACCAACTGCACAAAGGCAGTACCCAATTAAGCAAGAAGCTAAAAAACAGGTAAATAAAATACTAGATCAGCTAGAATACCAGGGGGGTGATTGAAACTTGCACCTCACAAATGAACAACCCTTTGTTTCCGGTCTCCAAACCAGACAATTCATATCGTCTAGTTTTGGATTACCGACACTTTAACACATGTTGCAAAACTTTTGCAGTGCAAAATTCACACAGTGCTGCACTAATGAATAACATAGTGCGCAAAAAATACAAAACAACCTTGGACATCTCCAATGGATTCTTTTGTCAAAACATAGCACCAGAGAGCAGATATTTAACTGCGTTCTCAATAAATGGCACTCAAAAACAATTCTGTCGGTTAGCCCAGGGGTACAAGAACAGCCCGGGGGTATTCTCAGCGAGAGTAACAGAATTACTACAACTATATGATGATGAAGCATTATCTTATGTCGATGACATTTACTTAACAGATGATGACTTGGAGACTCGCTTGAAGAGAGTAAACACCATAATACTTGGGTTCGCAGCAGAGGGTTACAAATTCAACTTTAAAAAATCCAGAATTGCCCATCTGACAGTCCTATTCTTAGGATATGAGTTATCAAGTGAAGGCAAAAGCCTGGCTGACAATTTCCTAGAGAAATGCGCCGTAATCCAAGCACCTAGAACACTAAAAAACCTACAGTTGATTCTAGGCTTCCTAAATTTCGGAAGAACATACATTGCAAATTACGCAGAAAGGGTCAAACCCCTTTATGATCTGATAAAACCAGATTTTAAAAGATCCAATTGGACTCAAATACACACAGAAATTTTGAGATCCCTACAAACAGACATGCTAATTAAAACAAAATTAGAAACACGTGACAACACACGCAATCTTGTGATTCGAGTCATCCCAGGAAGATGCGGATTCACATACCTGACCTCTGAGGGAGAAAAGGTACCAATTGCATTCAAATCACACTTGTACACAGAAGCTGAACAGAAATTCAGCATTAAAGAAAGAATTGTTCATGTAGTTTAAACCGCAATAGCTAGAGAAAAAGATCAAGCTGACGGTAGACATATCACAGTCAGAACAGCAGAATCAGCCTTTGAGGCACTAACAACACCGTGTAATTTACCAACAACAACATTGAATCCGGAATGGATACAATGGGTGAATTCAATTACAACGGACAAAGTATACTACTACTTTGATCCAGAACTAAAGGAATTGAAAAATCTAGAATATGAAAAAACATTCCCTCTGCCTATCGACATTCTGCCTTTACGACATTACGCCTGTGTAATTTATACAGACGGACATGCTCAACCCCCCGTTTGGGGAGAACAGGCATACAACCCAACATGTGGGATTACAAAAGAAGTGTGGCGCGGAGGTAAACTAAAACCTCTATTAACAAAAACACACTCAGTAGAAACTGATTCAGAACAACCGACTGAAATATTAGCATTGAAAATGGCGCTAGATAATGCGGATCGCGAATTCCCGACACTTATAGTGTCAGATTCATATTACTGCGTCAAATCATAAAACAAGGATTTGCAGACATGGATTCAAAACGGTTACAAAGATGACACAGATGCACCAATAAAGCAGAAACTGCTCTGGGAACAAATAGCTCTTTTACAAAAAGAACTACCAAAGACTCACGTGACACACTCACTGAGTCATCAGCGTGATGGCGTTCACGTTGCAGGGAATTCATTGGCTGAAACAGCCACAGCGGCAGCAACTAAAACGGCTCCCGTAGTTCGAAAAAAGCGTACATTAAAATACATTGACGGTGAAACAGTGCTGGCGGTGAAAACGTCATCAAAAGGCGACTGCTCAGCGTTACCGATCAACTATCCACTCAATTATACATACATAATCGATGCAAACTCCGTCCCTTTTGCTCGAATCCCTGGAGTGGGGGATAGAGTGATTCCAAACATGGACAGGAGAAACTTGTTAATCGCAGACGCACATATGGGCGAGGGTCTCAGACACCTCAAACTAAAAGATTCTCTGGAAGAATTACAATCACGGTACTGGTGGCCAGGCATGAGCCTGCGTCACACCATGTTTGTAAAAAACTGCCCAAACTGCAACAGAGATCGCAGTGGGGAGAGAAACAGTTTAATACCTCGCCGTTTTGCTCCAGAAAAAATCAAGAGTAAAAAGGAAGGGTTGCGATTAACATATACAGGCTAGTTTCCACTTATAATGTAGATCCTCAGCACTCGGCTGACGTCTGGACTGTTATACAAAGATTTGCGAGTCTAAATGGCATATACGCTAAGAGCATGCTACGTTTGACCTTTGTTTTGACTCTAGCCCTCCAGCCTGAGGGGAAACATGACCAAATGAGCATAGCCCAGCGGGAATCTTCTCACTTCCTTCCTGAGGGTACGGGATGGTGTAAAGAAAAAACCAAGGCATAAAGCAATCTATAACAGAAAGGATATTAAGTTCGGGAGCTGGGTGGGTCAAACATCTAATAAGTGTCCAACGTAGTCTAAATAACTTGCCAAGAAATTCTCTGAAGGGATTCAGTCCGTACGAATTATTATTCGGAACTAGGATGTTGATCTCTGACCTTGACAGTCAGACTTCAGTGGTGAAAGAAAAAAGCTTTGATATCAAAGACCGTTTGGCTATTTTGCAGGACTTAAACAAAACAAGAAAAGACCTGAGCAACATAAAGTTGAAACAACAGCCAACAACCACTGAAGAACCACCACCTGTCCCAGCAAGACCTGTCTGGATTCCAAAAGTCGGGGATCTAGTCAGGGAGAAGATCGCGGTAAAGAAGGAATTTGGGCCTTCTTACAGAAAAGCAGTTCCTGTCTTGTCTGTCAACGGGACAAGATCAGTTGTACTACCGCCACTTGCTGGAAAAAAGGAGAACCGAGTTGTATCCATCGACCTGGTAAAACCACAATCATGTGGCCAATAACAAACAGTAGGCCAAGTGGACTCCCAATAAGTAGCAGAACACCAAGGTTTGCTACCAGTACAGAGGTCCTAACGAAGAGGCTCATCACATTTGAAACGCCTACAGAAGAACAACAAGGACTATGCAACAATGCAATAGAACTCAGACCTCTGAAAACCCAAATAAAAACATTTAGCAGAGACACACCAATTTATAGTGAAGTACCAAGTGAACATGCAAGAAACAGAAATCCTGAAGCAATTGGAACAATTGACAGAACTGCATCCGGCTACTTCATAAACTTCGATGATTCCTCTGAAGGCTTCAGTGAATCAAAGACACAGCCATCATCAAAAACCTTTAAAGATAAAGCTAAAGAACTTTTGAAACAACTGAAAGAAACATATCTGATTTCCCCATGGATTGAATTTTGGGTGGGTTTTGGTGCATTTATCCTCATACTTTGGCTCATCATGGTACTAACTTTGGGACGCTTCATTGAGGGAAAATATGCTAAAATGGACACAGCAAGTCAGAAAATCAACTTGATCCTCAAACCACACACATCTTCACACGTCGAGAAAAGAGAACTTTCTTCAGCCAACTTCACAGCCAATCCTATACCGGGTGGGGTAGCATGGGACAACACTGACTATGAAATTTATGGTCCGGTCGAAATCCTGAAATATCCACACCAAATTAAGATCTCCTTGAGTGACTTTGTAAAACCAAACTCATTTGCCGATGATTGGGACTTTGAAAGCATTAATAATATGATGTCTGACTTAGTAATGTCTGCTAAATTTACCAAACATGATTATTTGCAGGGTTCTACCAATTATGATAGTATGTACTGTTATAACCACTATGGTAACCATTTTCTACATAAATCTGCACAACCTAGAAATGTTTTAAATTATAATCAATGGGAACATTGTGCAACACCTCCAAAAGGAAGCTCAAGAACCGTTTACGACAAATACTCATATTTTTCAGGGTTTAACACAAGTAATGCTGAAACATTTTATTTTAAATTATCAAACAAGACCGGGACAAAAACCATGATAACCAACACAAAATTTATATATTCGGACTCATTTTTTGAAAAAATGAATACTTTTGGTTTTGATTATTGGGACAAAAATGTTGAATTGAAAAGTGTTTGGGGTACAAAAGATTGGCAAGTACAGGGTATAGAAGCTTTGTTTAGAGCCTGCATGATCCCAGAACAAATGATATTTTTAAATGACACTGTTCAACGAACCACCTGTCTTGGCCTAGCCAAAATCAAAGATTTAAATAAACCGTCTATTCCAAAGCCAACAATGTTTAGCAACACTTCTACAGATGAAGAGATAGACGTAAACAATATATTAAACCAAAACAGAACACATCCTGATTGGAAACAATGGTTGATCTGGCCCACAGATACTAATAACTGTCAAGACAGATTCCTGAACAAAACACAGGGGTTCAAAATGACCAGGCCAGACCCTAGATATCCCCAAAGACATCACCCAGGGATAATAACAACCTACAGTGTGGGCAAATTATGCCTTCAATGGCTACAAACTTCCACACTGGCAGAAATTAAGCAACACCTAACTTTACTTACTGATGGTGCTGACTTGCGTGATTTCATAATGGGACCACGCAAACAGCGTCAAAAACGTTTCATAGCAGCCTCTGTATATGCAGCATACAATGAGGCCTGGAAGGTTACTCAAATTGAGACAGCAGAGAGAATACGGGAAATTGACCGTATTAATTTGGAAAAATCACTTTCTGTAGTGGACAATGGGTTAATGACTCTGTCCTCCAGAATTTTTTCTTTGGACAGCATTGTGTCTTCAGCAATCGACATATTATCGCAGGACTTACTGTTGCTACAACACGGTCAGTCCCAATTGCGTTCTATTGTACAGCTTGGCTGGACGTTACAAAACCTGCGTTCAGGCTATGTGCCTTGGCGTTTAATCAACACAACCTCACTATTCCAAATCTTTAACCTTACTGATAGACAAATCAGTATGGCGCAAAGGGGTGCTGATTATACAATCTTGAGCATTGAAAAACTAGAAAGATTACCAGTGACAATGTCAGAACGACCTGTCAGTGAATGGATAATACATGGAATAATTAATATTCCAATCTCAACCTTCAGGTTTCAATACTGCCAAAAATATATACAGGCTGGCATGTACGCGAAATTGGGAAAGGGGTACATTAAAACAACATGGAACCTGCCCTATTCACATGCATGTGTCAGTAATAAAGGACAGAAAGTGTTTCTTAGTGGCAACAATTGTGCGATGTCACTAAGTGGCACACTTCTGTGTAACGGAATTAGTTTGCATGGAGCCTGTGAAGGGAATTCATACAACCTTTCATGTCACCAGCAAGGCGCACCTGCAACAGAAATAGAACCATTCTTTCAAAGACTCTATAATGGGAGTTACATTCTAATTGTAGATCGCAGATGTTGTAGTCTTATGCCCGGGACTCCTTATCTCGTAACTACGACTGCGAAGGTCAAGTGCTGTGGACGCTCATTGTTCCCCAGCTCCTTTCCAGACAGGGAGGCAAGGGCATGGCCCAATTTGAAAATTACTTCTATTCGAATAGATACTTTAAGCAGAATGAAAACAGTGCTTCTTCAGACGCCTACCAGGCTCTCGTCATCAAAAGAAACATATGATCTACAAGTCGCAAGGACGACTGCAGAGATACATTCGTTGTTATCAACTAATTCCCCCATACATTTCGCAGAAATACTAAACGAAATCTTAAATATTTCTGATACCAATGGGGTCTCAAAGGTATTTAAGACAGTATTTTCGATGGCATTAACACCATTCAAAGCCATACTGGGTATTTTTCCAGATTTCGTCCATTCGATTTTTGGCGGACTTCCCCTGATCTTGGGACTAATTGCAGGAATACTATTCTTGGTCCTTATTTTTCGTTATGGCAACCCATGTCACAGACAAAACTCTTGCGACAAGGGAAGAAACAATCCTAGCCATTGGATACCGGGACCGGATATCAAAAATCCTGGGACTCTCCCGGCTTAGAGACCTGAACATGACTTGGTTTCTATCATTTCGACCAATGTGGCAAAGATGTGTTTTACCTGTATTAAGGTGTCTGCTATGCGGAGAAGAATACGTGTTAGACACCTGTCTGACGCTACAATCGGATGCGCCAATGGATGCAGAAACATTGTTGAGCCCGATCAAGGTTCATGCTTTGTGCTGCCCTCAAAGGCTACCAATCCTGATGACGGCATTCGTGGAAGCTTCACCACTACGATTGATGGGTAGTGAAGTTCAAGATGAAAGCAGCATCGATCAGGTACGACCTTCTGTCAGCAATGCGAATCAGAATGTCAATGGAGACAATCATGCGCACGAATGCATGATTACACCTATTTCCGAGTTAGTGGAACTTTCCCAGGAAGCTGTTGACAGCTTTTTCGAAAGCCTGAATGATATGATGTTCTCTCCAGAGCAGAAATAGAGACTTTTGAGCAAGCTCGCACACGGCGTTCCCTGAATTCGGCCTTCAACTTTAAAAATAAAGTCACATGAACAATTTTCCCTCCAGTTCACGGACAGCAAGTTTTTCAGCAGCCCCAAAATATTTTTGCATATTTTTCGGGACACTATCTTCTGCTTAAAGTAAGAAACTATTCTTAAAGAACTAAGAATTCTAAATTTTAGATAGCATATAGACATTAGCTGCCCGCTGGTATGTTCATAAATATTTTATTCTGTGATGGAATGGTCTCGAACTTTTTTTCTGTATTAAGAGCCATTTCATGTGTAATTTCTCATATACCAAATAAGCAATAATGTATACAAATGCGTGATTACTTTAGCATTATTCCATAGCTTGAGTGCATGCAATACATATGACTGCAATTTTTCTGTATATTTGAAAATTTTAAAATGCATTTATGTATTTTCGGGTGGTAAGGTATACACTATACTCTATAGTATGTTGTACTATGTTATACTATGCATAGATTAGTAAATATGACCATAGTTAGAGTGGAGTGGGTGTGATGTATTCCTATAAGTTCTGAATCGATCCCCCTATTCCTGACCCTATTCTGGTTAACAAACTAACAAGTTAACTAAGTAATCAGCCCATGAGGCAGAAAAACCCCATGATGCAGATACCGTTATCTGACGCAGTCACACTACGGCACAGGAACGTGTTATCTGATTAGGTCATAACGCTTGCGATCTAATTAGACAAGCGATATTGCTCCAGCCCCTGATAAGGCATACGGAGTTCTCATAACAAATCAAACCTATGACAACCTGGGCAAAACCCTGCGGCCATTGTTTTGATTTCACCGAGAACTTCAGCAAAAGAATGTGCTAACGAGCAAGTCGTATGACATCCTTATTGACGTATCTATGTCCATCCTTACGTCAATCCCGGCACCTTAAAGGTATAAATATTACCGATCTTGCCCTATGCAAACACACGCGTGGTGACGAGACGGAGCAGCCATACTTGCCGAAGCCCAAAAGCAGAGCAGACCCCGCTGGCAGCAGCCCCGCCTTTCTGACGCGCTGAGAACGAAAAGCTGCTTTCTCCTGCCGAGAAACCAAGCACCGGCGCTTCCGGGTAGCCCTCGCAGGCAGCCTGGAATATCGAGACCAGAGAAAGAGATACCATTCCTCATTCATCCTAACTTCCAGGTACAGAACTGAATAACCCCTCACAGAGAATTCTTAAGTTATTTCACTTGGCAAAAACAAACTTAACTTAAACTGTAACTTTCTATTCCCGCCCTCGTATTAGACTTAGGTCAGGTACACGGGGTAGGCGTATCTAGAAACACCAGTTGAGTACGTTTAGTCAAATGTATATGTGTATGTAATATATTTTATTCATTTTAAACATCTTATGGCTTAGAAACCATATCAATGTTTTTACAGTATTATTTTATACTGCTGCTTTTAATGTATGCACTTTACTTAACTATAAGTATTGCAATAATATCGATCCATTTCTCTTGTATGAGAAAAGAGACTGATCAATAAATAACACCTTTTTATTGAACACGCCCGTCTCTTCCTTTTCTCTACAATCTGATGAGACTAAGAATGCACGTACTGACTGAGTAAAATAAATTGCCTTTTGTTCACACGACTCTCGAGATTTACTCTTGATTAGGGGAGAGCAAAGTTGTCATGTTCTATGGTTGTCAGAAACTAAATCCCTTCTTGTCTAATCAGGGAAGTTTATTCTTTCCTGAACATTCGAGAAAGTTTCTAGTGAACTCTGAGCTAAGCTGGCAAACCCAAAACTTTAAGTCTAATATCGACAGTAGTAGACCTAGTTAACGTCTGGTCTAGGCCTTTACTATTGTAGGTATTATTCCAATGCGCAGAGCCTATTGGGATGATAGGAGCTACACTACACTTATCCAGTATTAGGGGTGTCTTTCATGGATTCACATGCCTGAATCATTCCCCGTCGTCGAGACGGGAGCCTCCGGTACATAAAAAAGTAATGTCCTATAGACATACATAGAGAAAATAGGCCTAAGGGCCTCCCCTTAGTAGCCTTTCTTAGTCCTTATGTAAAAAGGACCAAACTCTCCCAGTCAGCCAATCAGCTCCGACCTCCCTCTAGAACCTTCCTGGGAGGAGCCTCAGTCCCTCAGATTTTCTACCGCACGTTGTGCTAAGGGAGTCTCCTCTGAGCTCTGCTCAGATTCTGTGTTTTTTTCACTTATTTTGGCTTTTCTACTATGGATTATTCTGTATCTTCAAATATTTTCTTTAAAGAAGGTTTAACAAGGGAAAGAACGGAAGAATTCTGTTTGGAGCCTGCACTTCTTGTTCCAAGAGGTGGCTCTGCTCGGTTCCTCACACTCACAGACCAAAGGCTACAAGGTATGTTGCTTTTTCAAGTGACTTTTGAAGGGTCGTGAACAGAGGCTGTTAATATGGCTAAGGCCAGAAAGGAGGTTATTTATTTCTCCAGTTACTGCGATGAGGTGTTGCCCTCAAAGTCCAGGAGACCTCAATAGAGAATCCCCTCAGACTCATTCCTCAGGGTACCATCCTGAGAAGGCCCCAAAAAAGACCGCTCAAGGGTCTTCCGGGCGCAGTCCTTCAAGGATCTCCCCACTCTGTGGGAAAGGAGACTAAAGGACTTGCTTTGGAGAATTATCGGACAACATAGACGACGTATGAGCCGTCTATATCCCCTCCTCTGGTCATAGGGTCGTTCAGAAAGGCGTCGTCTATACCTCCTGAGGTACAGCCTAAGCAGCCATCGACGTCAAAACCATCATCTTGGCAATGTGAGCGTCGACAACGACGACAGCGTCGACGATGACGTCGACGACGAGACCATAGACGTCGACGGCGACACCGTCGACGTCGACGATTGGAGCGTCGTCGACGAGGACATCGACGTCGACGACGAGGCCGTCGACGACACCATGGACATCGACTTCAAAACCGTCGACGACGGCGAGGACCGTCGACGACGACGAGCACCGTCGACGACGAGCACCGTCGACGACGAGCACCGTCGACGACGACGAGCACCGTCGACGACGACGAGCACCGTCGACGACGACGAGCACCGTCGACGACGGCGAGGACCGTCGACGACGGCGAGGACCGTCGACGGCGAGGACCGTCGACGGCGAGGGCCGTCGACTTCAGCGTGGACCGTCGACGACCAGGCAGTCGAAGTCAGCGAGGACCGTCGACGACGAGGCAGTCGACGGCGAGACCGTCGACGTCAAGACCGTCGACGTCAAGACCATCGCCGTCGACGACGAGACCATCGACGTCGCCGACGCAACCATCGACGACAGCCTCTCGGAACGAAGGCCTGTCTACGGTATCAATGAGGGCTTCATCTCGAAGACTAATCGGCATGTCTACGACCTGTCTACGGTTTCGATGATGGCCTCATCTATGAAGGCGCATGGCCTCATCTACGAAGACGCATTTTAGTGGGCGCGTCTATGACAGCCTGTCTACGGCAGCCCGTCCACGGCAGCCTGTCTACAGCGTCTTCAGGGCCTAGTCTACAGTGCCTATTCTATGAGGACCTAGTCTACAATGGCCTAATCTATAGTCTACGATGTCCTAGTCTACTGGCCTACTCTATGGAGGCCTAATGATCGATGGCCTAGTCGTCTACGAAGGCCTAGTGCTCGATGGCCTAGTCTACGATGTCCTAGTCTACGACGGCCTAGTCCATGACGGCCTCGTCTACAAGGGCTAGTCTAAGGAGTCGACTGCTCGCCTACGACGCCATGTCTACGGTATCGACGATAGCCTCATCTACGTAGGCTCATCTTCGAGGACTCGTCTACGGCGGCATAGTCATTGAAGACATCGTCTATGACAGCCTGTCTGGTCGACCAGGGCCTTCTCTAAGATGGCCTAGCCTAAGATGGCCTCGTCTACGCGGGCCTCGTCTACGTGGGCCTCGTCTACGATGGCCTAGTCTACGAGGGACTCATCTACGATAGCCTCGTCTAGGATGGTCTAGTCTATGATGACCTCATCTACGACGGACTCAGCTACGAAGGCTAGTCTACGACGGCGTCGACGGCCTTGTCTACGAGTAGTCTACGACGGCCTCATCTATGACTGCTCGTCTACGACGGCATACTCTCTGACGGACATCTTGTCGACGAACTCGTCAACGAAGGAGGAGATCCACCGAGTCTGTCATCTCTTTTAAGGGGGTATGGTCATCTATGACTGCGCGTCTACGATGGCATAGTCTATGACGGCTACCTCGTCGACGGATTCATCGACGAAGAAGGAACTCCACCACTCTGGAATCTCTTCTAAGGTGGTATGGAGAGCTGCTCAACGTTTTAAGATCTCCATGACCTCTCAAGAACAGGCCTGCTTCTTGTACGTCTTCAAAGAACCCTTCAAGAAGGCAGTAAGATCGATACGGGTTATCCATTACCTATAGTCGGAAGAGGTAAGGGTCCGGTAGTACCCCTCCTCTGTATCACTGGTGATCCCTCTGTTGGAGAAGAAGTATAAGGCGCCAGATACAGCACCGGCGTGCTTAACAGGATCTTTCTAAGCCGGACTCCGTAGTGCCACAGGCGGCCTAGAAAAACTCCAGGGATCCTTCGGCCCCGTTGTCACCTCCTCCTGATAAGGAGGGTCTAAGAGTGGACAACCTTACGAACAGGTTTTCCTCTGTGAACGTTCTAGCGCTCTTGGTACGCTAGCATGGAACATTGTGGGCACACTGGCCCCATACCAGCCGGAATTACCAGACTCATCCGAAGAGGAAGTTAGGTGGATTCCGCTGAGGCGAGGCATTGGCGTTAAACCATAGACTGCGCGAGGAATATCGCTATGACAGGGTTCCGCAGGTGGCTGGACCTGCAGTCTTGCGGATCCAAGGAGGGCCCTTTCCGTCCTGAGGTGCAAACAACGTTTGTGGACGGGCCAGATGAGGGCCAGTCACTATTGGCACGAAAAGTTAACGAAACAGACAATGCGAGAGCTTTGGACACTCTTCAGTATATGAACCAGTCCTTTAGTACAACGGGAGGAAGAAGAAGGTCTTCCCTCAAAGGAAATTATCAATTCCAATCTTCCTGCTCTTCAGGCCAGAGTAGACCACAATGCCTTCAGTCGCCGACAATAGCAAAACAAGCACCCACCTTCTGAGAAATTGTCTTCTCATGGAACGGGCAGCGGAGCTATCAGGATATACAGCTGCATCTACGTCTGGATTATGCTGTAGAAAGGAGCTATAGCGAGTGTTCCTCCTCCTCAAAGGAGCTGTAGCGAGAGTACCTCCTCCTCATAAGGGAAAAGGGTTTTTTTGTTCCCGCTTCCTTTTTAAATCCAGAAAACAGATAGGAGGAGGAGACCAACCTTGGGCTTCAGAGACTTCAACACCCTCCTAAAAGAGGCAGTTGTTTCGCATGGTAATCCATGAGGTCCAGCAAACAGGACGTTTACTTCCATATCCCACTTCACAGGAATCGCTAAAAGTACTTACGATTTGCAGTAGTGGGCAGACATTTATGGTTCCGCGTTCTGCCTTTCGAGCTCAAGTCTGCACCACACATATTCACGAAATACGGTTCCCTGGGAGCGACATAACTAGGACACCAAGTCTTCGGTATCTGAAGGACTGCCTGCTCAAGGCTTCATCCTTAAAAGACGTGTCCAGGTCTCCCAACGCCTGTTCAGTTTTCGATGCTGGATCTCGTCCTCAATCAGGAAAAATCGGTCCTGAAACCTTCTCACTACATCAGTTTCCTAGGTACATCAGTTTCCTAGGTATAACCCTGGCCACACGGTCAGCAAAGGTTTTCCCATCAGAGAGTGATAGTGTATCCTCCTGGTTCCTCGCTCTCAACTACGAACGAGACCTCTACAAGAGGCGCTATCGAAGCAGTGGTTACAATCTACATGGTCATCTTGCCACATAAAAGAGAATCCTCACATGGCCGGAGTCCTACAATGAGCAATTTCCTCTCAAAAACTGTCTCAAGGCTTGTCACTCCTACTTCCGGCGGTTCCTCACGTCGTCACAAAATGCGGAAGGTAGTCTCCTATGGAGAAGACACTACATATCAATCTGCCTGAACTGCTGACGGTCTTCCTGGGCCTTCAAGATTGCCTACCAAGAATAAGACGAACAATGGGCTCACCTATGCGCTCAGCAGGCAGAAACCATTGTAACAGGGAGCTGGACCAACAAATCATTGGCCCCATCTTCTCCAGATAAAACACGCCGCAAATGGATCTAATTGCGACGTGAATGAAAGCCGGATGCCCACACTTCCGTAATTGGCTAGGGAACGCATTTCCAACCGCATGGCGCAATGTCTTTGCGTAGGCCTTTCCACCATTCCCGATGCTCCCATTGTCCTCAAGACACGGTTGGTGGAGCCTTGTATTCTGATTTTAATAGCCCCAATTGGGCCGAGGCGACATTGGTTCACAGAACTCCACCACCTATCCCTGTAGCCGCCGATCCACCGGCGGCAGTATCTATCTCTGCTACTATGATCGATAATGCAGTTCGACATCAGGGTCTGAAGTCTCTCTGGTTGGTCGCCTGACCCCTGACACAAGACTGAGTTCAGAGTTCCACAATCGGAATAATCCACAGGACTGTAGACATTCTTGCCAGAGCAAGTGCGGATAGCACATGAACATATTCCTGGAAAGGGAAGCGCTTTGTGTCTGCGGTGTCGACCGCAGCAATAGGCTTTTCTCCACATCACTGGTGCAAATATTGCCTTATCTATCCATTACAGTACATTTAACAGTGCTATCTCGTTATAAAAGAATTCAAACGAGCCCATCGCTATGGTCAGGCGGGTTGCTTAAGCAAGTTCTGAAACGTTTATATAGATCTTTCCCGCCAGTAAGGATGTTGCCACCTCCTGGCATCTCAATGTGGTTCTTACCAAGCTCATGAAACATCCGTTCAACCAGTACACGGAGCTGACCCAAAGTATGTCTCGTGAACAATCCCCACTAAGAGTCAGTGGGCTACAGGCGCTTTTCTATCCAGAAGAGTGAGCGAACTCCAAGCTCTGTCCATTCAGGAACCGCACATGCAGTTTTTCTGCTAGTCCATTCGGAACCGCACATGCAGTTCAGGAATGCTAGCATGGTGCTGAGACCGAACCCAAAATTCATTCCAAAGGTGCCTTCAGCCTTTCATCTCAATGGGCCGATAATCCTTCAAACTTTCTTTGCGAACCCTTCAACCGCAGCAGGAAGGGCTCTACATTCTTTAGATCTCAAAGATGTCTCAGGTTCTACCTAGATAAGTCTAAGACTTTCAGAAAC
This sequence comes from Lissotriton helveticus, assembly GCF_964261635.1. Classification (NCBI taxonomy): domain Eukaryota; kingdom Metazoa; phylum Chordata; class Amphibia; order Caudata; family Salamandridae; genus Lissotriton; species Lissotriton helveticus. The sequence continues at coordinate 685,898,060 of NC_136071.1, read as the reverse complement.
TCTTCACAACTGTTCGTGACATACAGCAGACCAAGAATGGGCCTGTCCCTCACGAAACAAAGCATCTCAAGATGGATCTCATCAACGATTGCATTCTGCCATGACCAGGCCGGACGGCCTTTGACTGATCAGGTCACTGCACATTCCACCAGGACGATGTCCACGTCAGCAGCACTCTTCGCGGGGGTGCCAATCTTGGACATTGGCAGAGCGGCGACCTGGAAGTCACCGCACACTTTCTCCAGCCACTACTGCCTGGATATCGAACTTCAGAAGGATATGGCAGTGGGTCAAGCGGTGCTTCGCCATCTCTTTCAGTGAGGTGAGCCTTCCTACTTCCCGCCATCCAGGTATGCACATTCCTTGCTCTTGTGATACTATATGTGATGTTATATGCATTGTCTAACATGACTGCAGAACTGATTTACATCACAAATGTGCATATCTGACTGCTAACTATTCTGATTCAGGCATGTGAATCCATGAAAGACACCCCTAATACTGGATAAGAAATGCGTTACTTACCTGTAACAGCAGTTATCCAGTATTGGTGTCTTTCATGGATTCACATGCAACCCTCCCGCCTCCCCGGGAAGGACTCACATCCCTCTCTGACAACATTACGCCTACCTAGCTGGGTGCGTACGAAAATCTGAGGGACTGAGGCTCCTCCCAGGAAGGTTCTAGAGGGAGGTCGGAGCTGATTGGCTGACTGGGAGAGTTTGGTCCTTTTTACATAAGGACTAAGAAAGGCTACTAAGGGGAGGCCCTTAGGCCTATTTTCTCTATGTATGTCTATAGGACATTACTTTTTTATGTACCGGAGGCTCCCGTCTCGACGACGGGGAATGATTCAGGCATGTGAATCCATGAAAGACACCAATACTGGATAACTGCTGTTACAGGTAAGTAACGCATTTCTTCCATTGACTTGCGTTTGCCCATTACTGCGAAACCCCTCACTCGCCAGTACTAGAGGGCGTCGCGTAATAACAATTGGCACAATTTGTCCCCTGATAGTCAATGGTGAGCGCCAGGGGTATTTGCAGGGGAAATCTTCAACAAGTAGACAGTACCTTTACTCAGCTTTCTGCTTTGACGAGCCCGCACTTCGTTTTAGATGCTCCTGGAATATAGATGTAACCGATCTTAGGGGGGTAGCCCTGCCTTGGCTCTTTCTGGCACTGGCGGGCAAGGGGGGTCCCAGCTGATTATATGGCTGGCGCTAGGTCTCGCAGCCCCTCTTACGAGACTGCACTGCCTCCTGGGGGTTGTAGTGCCCCGGCAGTCGGCGGTCCGCGGGAGCTGCGAGGCGTCTGGCAAAACGATGGAAACTTGCCCCAAGCTCCCAGGCTCTGAGGGAGGGTGTCGGTAACAGAAGCAACGGTAAGAAAGTCCCAATTACTCGATCAGCACGTCCCCGTTCAGTTCCATTCCTCCACTTGATTTTACTAATTGATTTTACTAATTGTCCCGCTACACAGGGAGCACACCCATCTATGATTCGAAAATGTTATACTGCTCACGCCAAGCTCGCGTACCGGTAGCCAGGAAAAATGACCGCAAACAATTCTAGCTCCTACAGTACGCTACTGTCCCATCCAGCTCTCAACCCCCAGCAATCTATCCCGAAGTTCAAACCTGCAACCTGCAGCTCCGGTGCAGAGCAATGGGCCGCCGTCGCCCGACCCTGACACTCCGCCTCGCTCTCCGTAGCTATGCTCCTCTTCTGAGGGCGCACAGCTTGCCTTGCAGGACGCTATCCCTCGACTCTAATAGCGGCCGCCACCTTGTTCGACTGTCACAGGCTCCGATCGCGGGTGCTGGAAGTCGGTCCTCCAGCATACACAGGATACCACCACCAACCAGCAGGCTGCACAACGCGCTCCGGTGCCCGAAATTAGTGACAAAATTAGTGATCGGCTCAGAGCGAAAAGCACAACGGCATGGCTCCCGTACTGCTCCCTTCCAAATGCAATCCGGTGTCCTTGCCGCGAAACACGTCCCAGTGTGCCGCTCTGTTGCTCCCTGGCAATGTCCTGACTTCACGGAAAGCGCAGCCGCCATCCAATGCCGTGCTCTTCCTCCCACTTCATTAGAATGGCTCTGGAATCATCCTGATCACTAGTTTCTTAACTAATTCCTGACACTTGTCAAGTTTTTCACCCTTCAGTAACTCCACATCAGGAAGGTGCTTAAACGTGGACCTTCCCTCGAAACCTTTGTTGGACCAGCTTCAGGTAGAACACGGCCTTGGTCATGACGCAGTCAGGTCCTTCTGTTTTGTACTGTTGAGCAATGGCCAGGCATACCGCGGCCTGCAGTCCTGCTGCACGACCACCAATGCGCCCCTGCTTTGGTCGCCGCTCGCCGTCCTGCTGCTTTGCTTCTGAACGCAGGTACTGGTACGTTAAATCATATCCCCTTCTCTGGAGCGCTTGTTGAATTGGCTTGGCAGACGCCACTAGCATCGGTGACAGCTGCTCCTGGGCCTCCAACTTTTGCTTGCGGTACCCTGCGCACGTCAGGATTTCGCCCCCATTGTTGCTGCTTAGTACAAGGTAGTACTTGAAACCAGTTCAAAGAAGCCGTCTCCTGTGCCGGCGGCAGGCCTGCTAGGAGCCCAAACGGATCAGCATTCCCCCAGGAGAAGCTCTTCCTGGAAGCGAGAAGCAACTCAGCAAAGGCGAAAGCATTCCCTTGTGAGACGAGAATGCTGTTGATAGTACCAGAAACTAGCCAATACCAGAAGAGTCAGTCTCTGACAGTGAGGAGAGCAGGAAAGATACTAGGAAAGATGACCTCCTGCTTACCTCCTATACCATATGCATGGTGACACCTAGGACCAATTGAAGAATAGGTTCAGAGCCAATGGTAACAAGCTAGGCGGAGTTGGGAAGATATAGTGGTTGTCATGTAAAGAGTACAGGAGGAGATGTCATGGTGAAACAGAACAAATATAGCAACAGGAAGCCCTTCCTTATCGCCAACTCCAACAGTTACTATTACCAAAGGTGCCATTCATATGGGATTATTGAACTCCTGTGGGAAAGCTATAAAGATCGGAGAAATCTGGGGAACAGAGGAGGTAGTACAACACACAAACATGCTGGAGCTAAAAACAATGTTCATAACCTTAAGGGCTTTTCCGAAACAGCTGCAGTGAAATAAATTACTAATTCATTTTTTTTTTTTTTTTTTTTAAATATCTTTATTCAGACAAAATTTTTCCCCCCCCACATTTTTCTTTTACATCCGATGTGTTTACAACATTACATAGTCATTTGCAACAAATACAGATTTGTATTAATAAACAAGTAAACAAAACAAAGGATAAAAAAAATAAAAAAATAAACAAAACAAAAGGGAAGAGAACCAAAATACATATTTAAGACAACCGTGAAGAGAGGCAGCCAAGACCACCAAACTTCAAAATAATACGTCCTACGTTCTCTCCATAAACCTTATAGAGTTAACAAATTTCTCCACTACTATCAGAGACAGATTTCCTGCATTTCCATTTCTCAATAGGTAGCCATATCTTACCCCCCAGAGCTTTTGCCTTCCTTCCTCTTCTATCGTATATGGCCCTCTCCAGGTTGTATGTAGATAGTAGTCTTGCTACCCACGTCTGAAATGACGGTGCTGATTTCTCCTTCCATGCTTTAGCTACAATTATCCTAAATACTGCAGTGACCATGAATAAAAATTCTGGATAGGTTGTATTTACATCTAGGCTTACCCCCAAGATTATCAGCTCCTCAGTTAATTTTGTTTGTATTCCCAGTGATTTATCCAGAAACTCTTCTATCGCCAGTTTTAGAGTATACAATTGTGGACAGTTTGCAAACATATGTGTTATATTAGCCTCTGTAGAGTTACACCTTGGACACGTTATTCCAGAGGAGCCGCCCCAACTGGCTATTCTGGCTGGTGTGAAATATAATGAATAAACTGTTTTATAATGTTGAGTTTGAAGTGTCGCTGAGCATAAAATAGTTCGACCATAATCTAAAGAAGTTTGTAAGTCTTCCGGTCGAGCCTTTACCTGTTCTCTCCATTTATTACTGTATTTTTCTCTATCGTCTATCTTATAGACTTGGAGCTCTGCATACAGCTGTCTTATTGAGCATGCAAGGCTGCTTCCCAGGTATTCCATTATCCTACAGCTCTTCATCCCTCCTACACCCCCTATTTTTGTGTGAAAGTAACTCCTCACTTGAAGGTATTTAAAGAAATTATTCCCAGCTATGTTATATCTTTGCTGTATATTTTGGAATGTTAGAATTGCCCCCTCTGCATCCATTAGGTCCCCCAGTTTCTTAATCCCTTTTACATCCCATTCCCTCATAACTGTGTCACGGAAGATTTCCATTGGAAGATCGTTGTTCATATAAAGCCTTAAATACCTGTTGTACCTTCCCAGTCCCAGTCTTTTCCTTATTGCTTTCCAAACTTTATAGATCGCACTCAGGGTCTTAAATTTTGTATGCTTGAAGTATGCGAAGTCCACTGTTGTTACTAAGGCGTTTTCTGCCGCTTTACCTAAGAGGGCTTCATATACATTAGCCGGACCCTTTCTTCCCTCCTCCTCCTCCTGAGCACTTCCACCTAATAGTCCTTTGGAGTATTGTAGAGCTGTTGCCCAGTAATAAAATCTAAAGTCAGGTGCTCCCCAACCTCCCCTTTCTCGTGAAAGAGTTAAAAAACGGTATGCCCTACGTGTCTTCCCCTGTGCCCAAATTAGTTTATTAATTACTGATTCTATTTTATTAAACCATATCCCTTCAATAAAAAGTGGAATTGCCCTAAACAAATATAAAAATTTCGGAAAAGTAACCATTTTAACAAAATTAATTCTACCCATGAGAGTCAAGTGTAAGTTATTGACCCTCTCCAAATTGGTTTTGACTTTGTCTAGTAATGGTTCCATATTTATCTCTACTAACTTTCCCAAATCCGCTGTCACCTTAATACCCAGGTATTTTGTATCTGAGACAACTCTTACATCTACAAATGTAGTATGTCTATTCTGAACTATTTGTGTTTTTCCCTTATTTATTGAATATCCCGACACCTCTCCAAATTTTCTTGCCTCCTGTTCTATCTCGGCCAATGACTCCTCTGGTGTAGGTGTTATAACAGCCACGTCGTCTGCGTAAGCAAATATTTTATACTTCTTTCCATGCAATAAAACTGGCTTAATCCACCTATTTTTTGTAAGCCTTCTCAGATAGGGATCTAAATAAATTGCGAATAATAGAGGTGAAGCTGGACATCCCTGCCTAGTTTCCCGTCTGATCTGTACTGCGTTGGAATATGATCTATTAATGCGTATCCTAGCACTAGGATGTTTATATAGTGCCTGGATTGCGGTTATATACCCTCGACCAATACCAGCCCACTCCATAGCCTTCCATAGGTAGACCCAAGAGACCCTGTCAAAAGCCTTCTCAGCATCCAAAAAGATAGCCGCGACAGGGTCCCCTGAGGCTGCTTCAGCATCCAGAATGGTAATCAGCTGTCTAATATGTTCGGTAGTTCCTTTCCCGGGTATAAACCCATGCTGCATAGGGAACACCACCCTCTCTATCACCTTACTCAATCTATTAGCCAATGCCTTAGAGAATATTTTTGCATCGGCATTGAGCAGAGTGATAGGTCTGTAAGAACCCGGCTCAGTGGGGGGTTTATCTTTTTTTAATATGACAATTATATCAGCGCCCGCCCAAGATTGAGGAACTATTCTACCTCCCTGTGCCAAGCAGCAGATTGACCAAATATCTTTAGCTAATGCCTCCCAAAAAGTTTTATAAAACTCTACCGGGATCTGATCCTGGCCTGTTGCTTTGCCAGAGGGTAAGCTGAATATTGCGTCCCTTATCTCCTGCACCGTTAGCTGCATATCCAATTTGTCCCTTTCTTCTATGCTCAATCCCTCTTGTAAGCTTTCCCTTAGATATTCCAGGCTTTTCAACTCTATCTCTCCATCATTTTTATCCTGCTCATAAAGCCTCTCATAAAATCTTCTGAACACCTCCTGTACCTCTTCAACTTTATTAACGATTACCCCATTGTCGTCCTTAATTTCTTTAATCTCGCCTGCAGCTAACGTTTGTCTAGTTCTTATTGCAAGCAAGTGCCCCACCCTCTCGTTATATTCATAGCATTTTTCTTTATTTGCTAGGTATTTTCTTGCTGTTTTTTGTGCCAAGGTAGTCCCTGTTTCCGCCTTCTGCGCCTCTATAGCCACTAAAATCTGGTCGATAGGCTCTTGTCTTTCTATTGCATCTAATAACATATTTTCCAGCTCGGTCAGAGTTCTAATTTCCTCTTCCACCTTTTCCTTTTCTTTTTTATTTCTTCGTAGTGTATAGCTCAGTGTCTCTCCCCTTATTCCCGCTTTAAAGCTGTCCCAGACCATATCTGCCGGGGCTGAGTATCTATTTATATCCCAAAATTGAGTCATCCATTCTTTCATCCTTACAGTATAATCCTCTTCTTTCAACAAACCTCTCTCAAATGTCCATGTTGATTTAGCTTTTCCTGCTTTTTGTGTCGTTGCTAGGCTTAATACCAACGGATTATGATCCGACATTATTCTTGGAAGGCATTCTATTTTAGCCCTGCTGACTAAAGAGCTAGAGATAAAGAAGTAGTCCAGTCGAGCTACTGTTTGATGGGGTGCTGAATAAAAAGTACTACCAACGCCTAATGGATTAAATTCCAGCCATATATCCACCAGCGAGTTATATCTAGCGAGGTTTTGTACAGCTTTATGCACCTTTTTTTTCCTTCCCTGATATATACCTCCACTTGCCTCTAATATTCCGTTCAGCCCATTGATATTGAAATCCCCACAGCAGATCACTGGCTCTGGCCACAAGGCCAACTCCCTATCAATAAAATCTAATAATGCCGGATCATCTTCATTTGGACCATATAGCGAGACCAAAGTACATCTTCCCATAGCTGTTTCTATGTCTAGTATCACCCATCTTCCATCAGAATCCTCTTTTTTCTTTTTAATTTGGGCTACTCCTTTTCTGGCCAGAATTGCCACCCCCTTGTGTCTTCCCTCTTGGCCTGTACTAGCAAGAATCTCAAATCCCATTTGGCCAAGTAGGAACTTTTCTTCAGCTGCTATGTGTGTTTCCTGTATACAGGTTATATCTATTTTCCAGTATCGCAGCAATGAAGATAACTTCTGTCTTTTTTCCATATTATTCAGCCCACAGATATTAATCGACATTATCCTAACTGCCATAGTTCTAGCTTAGGATTTGCCAGCTCCACATCTGCTTTTTTGTCTTTTTCTATGCTTTCTTTAAGTGCTACACTCCAAACTTTACAAATCTGTATTATTTTACACCACCACCTTTCACCCATGACTTCTTCCCTTCCCTCTCCCCCCCCCCTTTAAAGCCCCCCACCCCGAAAGCTCCCCCCCTGTGACAGGCAAATAGGTCATCCCTGACCTATGCGTGTCCGCTTAACGCTGTAGAGTCGCCCCCCCTCCCCTGCCCTCTTATCACCTCCTACATTTTCCTATCAGGCGTAGTCAGGTATCCTTAATTATTTCCTTCTGGCCCCCCTTTGTTCTTTTAGTTCTGTCAAAAATTCTCCCGCTTTTATTTCCGAAAAGAACATTCTAGTTCGACCTGCTACCTGCTACTATGACCTTCAATTTCGCTGGGAACATTAAATATGCCTCTGCTCCATGGGACTGAAACTCATTAATCAGCTGTCGTAGCCTCCATCGCCTCTCCACTGTTATGTGGCAAAAGTCAGGTCTCGCAAAAAAAGTCACCCCTTCCACCGATTTTTTGGCATCAGGCCTGGCTCTCTCCATAAGTTCTTGTCTTGCCAGATAGTTTCCAAAAAATACTAGCATAGCCCTGGGTAGTGATCCCGAGCCTTCCTTATGATTTTTTCTTACAAAGAGTGGATACCTATGGGCCCTCTGTACCTCTCGTTCCCAGTTCCATGGTACCTCCGGGAATGCTCCTTTTAGCAACTTGACCACAAAGCCTCTGGGATCTTGGCCTTCAATCCCTTCCTCAATTCCCAGGAGTCTAGCATTATTGCGTCTCTGGCGATTCTCCAAATCCTCCACCTTCCACTGCAAATCTTCCACGGCCTTAGTCTGACCCTCTTTAGACGCTTGCCACTCATTTACTTCGTCTTCTAAGCGGCCAGTTCTTTCCTCCACTTCGATGACTCTTTCCTCCACCTCTTCAAATTTTTTATTTATTTTCCTAATTGAGGCTTGGATTTTTTTTGTGTCGTGTCTAGCTCTTCGGCTTTCAGCCCTTGCCTCCATTTGTATCTGTTTCAGTGTGGCAAACATTAAGTCCAGCTTCCCTCCATCGTTTTGTGTCTCTTTTTCCTCTTCCTTATATATACTAGAGGTAGCGGAATAATCCCACACTAGCCTTTTAGTTGTTCCCCTATGCATGTTCTGGGGCGAGCCTGCTATCCTGGCTGCTGTTTTGCGCTTCTTTTGCGTGCCTCTCCCCCTAGAAGAGTCGCTATCCTCAGAGCTTGAGAGTGAGCCTGATAAGCCTTTTTCCTCCTCACTACTTGCTAATGGTGACTCTGATTCTGACACAGTTTCCTCAGGGATAGAGAAGAACCCATCGCCGTCAGCCCCTTCAGCGCAAACCGCCCCTGCCATATTGCCATCGTATGTCTCCTGTGCAATATTCTCTTTGTCCTTGACTTGTAGCTGCTCTTCCCGAATTTCATCTTCTACCTCTTTGAGGGCCTCGAGCATTTGCCCTGTATTTGAAATCATACCCCCACTGCTTGCCTCTCTCACCTCTTGAGCCGGGTCGTGATCCTGTAGCTCCAGCGTCTGTGCTTGCTCCAGAGCGCCGCCGTCTGACTGTGCCTGCGCTGCTGTCTGATGCTCCGCCGAAGGCTCCGCGGGAAGCGTGAGCTCCGTAGATTCTGGTTGCTTGGCAACGCTTTGGCTTGCGTCCTCGAGGACGTTCTGAGCTGGGCCTGCAGGCGGCATGACTGGCGCGTCTTGCAGAGTTCCTGGCGCTCCAAGGCTTCCCGGTGCCTCCGCCCTCACCCTGGCACCAAAAGCCTCGGACACTGAAGGCTGTCGATAGACGGTATCGTTTCTCTTTCTTTCCGCTGCATCCCGTGTCCCTGGCGCGTTACTAGCGCTTCTCATGTCTTTATTTTGGTTCAGCATTTTCTCTTTTTCGCCGGCTTTCTCCAGTTTCTCCAGTTTCCGTAGCTGTGTCTTTGTTAAGGTGGAGACCGTGGGGGTTATCTTTTTGTTGTTAGGTGGCGCTTTTGTTTTAGGAATAGCGCCCGATCTGCTTGATTCCTTTTGAGATGTTTCCTTGCTTGTAGCGCTCGACATAGGTAATTGTTGCTGTGTTTTCTCTTTTCCTCGCGTGGCCATCTCTGCCATCAATACATTAAGGATTCTGAGATACCACGATTTTGTTTTCTTGAATAGATTTACAAAGTTAGTAAAGCCTCCTCGGTAAATCAAAACTGTGGATTGCATACTGCTTGTAGTTATCCATTAGCGCCTGGAGTTTTACTCATCAGCAGGAGAGGGGTCTGAGTGCGACTTACTCCCACAGCGCCTCGGCGGCCATCTTGCCTCCCCCGCTCACAAATAAATCTGGGGAACAGAGGAGGTAGTACAACACACAAACATGCTGGAGCTAAAAACAATGTTCATAACCTTAAGGGCTTTTCCGAAACAGCTGCAGTGAAATAAATTACTAATTCAAATGTACAACACTACAACGATCTTCGACTTCAACAAACAGGAAGGAACAAAATCATTTGTCCTTTCAAAGCTGGCACAAAAGAACTGGAGGTGGGCCACCCAGAGACAAATAAGTATAATGGCAATATATCTACCAGGGAAATACAATGTAGAAGCAGACAAGCTTAGTAGGCAAGTCCTCACACGAGTGGGAACTGAATCAGACCGTAATTAAAGAGATTTTGAGAAGATGGGGAAACACCAGAAATAGACCTTTTCGCAACACATGAGAATGCAAAATGCCAATCCTTCACATCCAGACATCCACACCAAAACTCCATGGGGAATGCATTGTTGATAGACTACTCGGGGAGATTTGCTTATGTTATTCCCTAAATCCCACTGTTAACATTAGTAATCAACAAATGCAGACAGTTGAAAATGACTTTAATACTCATTGCCCCACAGTGGGCGAGACCTACCTGTTTCTCAGACTTAGTAGAGATAGCACACAATAGTGTGCAGAGACTGCCATCATTACAAGACCTGCTATCTAGGCTAGTAGAGAGGATTCTCCACCCAGAACTAAGCTCACTGAGTTTAGCAGTATGGCTCTCGAAGACTAATTTGGACACCTAGAAATTCCTGAGGAAATAGTGGCAGTACACAAAGAAGCAAGAAGACCGACAACTAGGAATTGTTACACAGCCAAGTGGGGGAGATACTCAATGTGGTGCTATGGATCTGGTCTCTTATAGGAGAGGACAGGAGACGCTACAGTTATGATACCTTACACAACTCCTAGATAGCAAGCTAACCTATGCGTCTTTAAAGCTACATTTGACAGGAGTAGTGGCCTGCACAAGGGATTATATAGGAAGAAGCATCTTCACTACTCCTGTGATAAGATTATTTCTGGATGGGGCTATAAGAATAGCCCCACCAAGAAGGGCACCAACACCTCCATTGAACCTAAATGTGGTGTTGACTCAGCTGATGAAACAACCCTTTGAACCATTCCACAAGGCCTCTTTGGAAGTAGTCATACAAAAAGCAGCCTTTTTATGCGCTGTGACATCTCTCTGAAGAGTAAGCAAGTTGTACTCAAAACACTATTTTCAAACTACAACAGATACTAGTGGTCGCAGGATAAAGGAAAGTACTGCTATGCAATCTATGCATAGTGTGTGATCTTCAGCTCATATGCCTCAAACGGAAAATGCTACTTACCAGTATGCATCTGTTCTTGGCATGTAGAGCTGCAGATTCACACACGTCCACCCACCTCCCCGGCTACATTTATCTGTTCCAGTATTATCCTATTTAGATACAACATACATGGACATCTCTTTCTGTTTTCACAAAACTCCCTCATTTCCCTTCTTGGTGAAAAAACAATCTGAAGATGGAGTCGATGCTCAAGCGCACTATTGTCCAAAGGAGGAGTCACCCAACTCATGACTTCCGAAGACTTTTTCAAACTGCAAACATCCAGGCCCAACACCAGATTGCGATCTATGCATAGTGTGTGAATCTGCAGCTCTACATGCCAAGAACAGATGCACACTGGTAAGTAGCATTTTCCTTACAAGTCAGAATTCAGCCCAGCCCAGCCTCCACAATGATAAAAAACACTAGAAAATCCATGCACAGCATGTGAATCCAGAAAAGAGTTATTCTGCAAAGCAAAATGGTTACTTATCTGCAGGAGTAGTTTTGCAGCTTGAAGAATTTTCTGGACTCACATGTGGGCCACCCACCTTCCCAAGAGATGAGGGAGCAGGAGTGGAGAGGGAATGTAAAGAATATACAATGAAAAGGAAGACCACGAAACGCCGTAAAGACAAATGAGAGGGAAAATCTGAATATGGTGACCACGCATGGAGGCTTCTGGGGTGGGATGTATGACATCAGGAGAGGTTGGACTAGGCACAAAATGGTGAGGACATTCGACACCCAACAATCCCAAAAAAAAGGAGAGAGTAAAAGGACTAATATACAAGAGGAGAGTTCCGGACCCAACGACTAGAACGCGGAATAATGCACAGCATGTGAATCCAGAAAATTCTTCAAGCTGCAAAACTACTCCCATAGGTAAGTAACCATTTAGATCTCAGCTACCAGGCCTGGTACTGCACACTCCTCCTGCTCACTCTGCCAAAAGTGAGTGCTGGGCATGAATTCAAGTGGTACCCAGTTGAAAACTGGTAGCAGGGCTTTTTCCTTTAGCTCCTGGGTATGCATTTGCCGCCCCCCCATCCCCATCCCATCCTGGCATAGACTTTCGGCAGTGGTTACTTCAGTCTTGCTTTCCAAGAAGTTTACCAAGATTTTACCCCCTCCCCATGACCAATCTGCACATAACTTTCAGTAAAAAGTTTAGGAGGTCTTTTTTGTAAGGTTTAGTGTGGATGTCATATGGGGCCAAAGCTATAAGCAATCCCAAAACTACATTTCTATGGCTCCATACAATATCTGTAAGTATAACTATCCAACTGTTGCTTCAATAGGGCTTGGTAGACCATACTATAAATGTCTTCAGCTACCTTGCTCTCGCAAGGCCCCACAAATATTTTCTTTACCTCGAAATTAGCAGAGGTTTTCACCCTCTCAAAACTTTTTACGCCACATTTAACTCTCAGGATAGCAAGGGGAAGCAGTAAAAGAATTTTTCAGGAGGTGGTGTGGCGGGGGCAAAAGCTCAGAACTCAATGAACAGACATAACGTATTGTCCAGCCAAGTTCTTATCTTTTAGTGAAAGAAAATACTTTCATCTCGCAGCAAAGCAAACTATTAGGTTGTTGAATAGGAATTGCAATTACAGGGTTCTCAGTACTCAGGTTAAAATCTGAAGTAAGGCACTCCCTCCCCTTTTTCAGGTACTCTGTCCCCGCTGTAGGTGATTTTATGTATCTGAAAGAAACAGGTTAGTATTAGATTCCTTACCTTCGAATATCCCCAGGCGTCAGACTGGATTCGGAAATGTTTGCGTAGCATTACCCTTGCGCGTCGGTAGGCGTCATCTGCGGCTCCGCGTCCGTCGTGGGCGCAGTGATAAGGTCGTCGGAGTACTTAGATGCCGCCTCCGCGCGCTGACGTCAGTTCTTCTTTTTTCTGCGCCAGCAGCGCAGATCCGGAAAAAATGGTACCTTAGTCGTTTTTGACTAAACTTTTTCGATCCCTTTTGATCATTTTTCGAGTCTTCGACTCCGAACGGTGCCGGTAGGGATGCCAGGTTTTAAGCCTTGTGAGGATTGCGACCGGCTGATGTCGGTCACGGACCCTCACCGTCGGTGTCTCCACTGTCTCGGCGTCGACCACGACGACCAGACCTGTTCCGACTGCCGGGCCCTGACTTCGAAAGCTAGGCGGGAGCGGTCCCGCAAGCGGCTCGAACTCCGGCAGTCGGCCCCGCGCCGAGAGAGGTCCCGGTCCGGACGGAGGTCGAGGGACCGGTCGCGAAAGCAGAGCCATCGTAGCTCCGGGAGTCGACATCACTCCTCGGGGTCGAAGTTGTCAGGTAAGCACAAGAAGTCGAAGAGGCCTCATCGCTCTTCCGACTTCCCTCGACGCTCGCGTGACGCGGCCGGGGGTTCAGGTGATACCGCCCACGTGGCTCTGTCGGAGTCGCGGGCGTCGCGTCCGGCCCCACACCCTCCGGTCCCTGGGCCGCACGCGACGCCGGAGGAGATCGAGCGGTACCTCATGGCCATGAGGGCCCTCTCTCCTCCGACAGGCTCCGCGGCGCCTTTGGGCCCTGCGGACCCGTCTGGGGGCCCTAGCAGGTCGGGGGTGCTTCGGCCCCGGCGCCGCAGGCCTGCGTTCCGGATCCGGGTAGTCGCTGGTGGACCTAGCGACCTCCCCGGCGTCGGTCCCTCAGGTGTCCCCCCTCGATCCGGTTCCGGCGCGGCGCCGCTGGGCGCCGCTCTCGACGCCGATGGAGTTTTACTTCAGTGAACCGGCCCCATCATTTGACAATCCTGACCAGGAGTTGGGTGATGAGGAGGAGTATTGCGAGGGGTCTGAGGACCCTCTGACACGGGAGTGTCAGTCCCAGGAGGACTGGACAGGTGGACTTGGGGATGCCAGGGGTCTGGACACCTCGCCAGACACTGGTTTTGTCTCACCTCCTACCATGGCTATGGAGGAGGGGGCTACCTACAGTGTGGTGCTGACGCGGGCGGCCAAGGCCTTGGGCCTTGAACTCCCCGTCGCGGCCGTGAGGACTAACCTCCTCACTGAGGTCCTTAAACCGCAGTCAAGCTCGGCTGAGCCTCTTCTGCCGTTTAATGAGGCCTTGACCAACGTACTTTTGGGCACTTGACCGACGTTCTTTTGGGCACTTGGTCCAATCCCGCTACAGGTTCGCCTGTAGATAGGAACGTGGCCAGACGCCATCGCCCGGCCCCGGGCGACCCTTGTTTCCTGTCCACCCACCCCACCCTTGAGAGCCTGGTGATCCAGGCCTCCAGTTCCCAGACCGCATTCCCGACGGCCCCGCCTGACAGGGAATCCAAGAGGTATGAGCAATACGGCAAGAAGGTATTCTCCTCCCTAAGTCTGGGACTGCGGTCTTCCAACACCGCATGCCTCTTCGTCACGAGTGGAGTTGCGGTCTGTTGTACGCCTTTCCGCCTATACCACTTCTGCCCAGAGTGCTGAAGAAGATCAAGCGCGACCGGGCCCAAGTCATCCTTGTGGCTCCGGACTGGGCACGAAGGTACTGGTATCCCGAGCTACTCAGTATGTCCAGTCGACCCCCCGGTTCGTCTGCCTCTTCAGGAGGACCTTCTGTCGCAGCAGCAGGGGACGGTCCTCCACCCGAACCTGTCCAGTCTCCACCTCCATGCTTGGAGATTAAGCGGCGACAGTTGAGGCCATTTGACTTGCCTCCTGAAGTCTGTAATGTCATTCTGGCAGCCAGGCGTCCCTCCACAAAATCGGTATACGCCTGCAGGTGGAATAAGTTTGTGGCATGGTGCACAGCAAAGGCTGTGGATCCTCTTGCTGCCCCTCTTTCTGAGGTTCTTCTCTTCTTTCTTTCTCTTGCCCAGCAGGGCTCTGCTCTGGGCACTATCAAGGGCTACCCTTCTGCCATTTCAGCCTTTCTCAGGCTGCCTGATCAACCTTCTTTGTTCAAGTCCCCTATTGTAAATCGCTTTCTGAAGGGCATCACACACATGTTCCCCCCTGTTCCGTTTGTGATGCCTCAGTGGGACTTGAACCTTGTTCTTCCATTTCTGATGTGCGCTCCCTTTGAGCCACTTCACAATTGCCCTCTCCGCCTTCTTACTCTGAAGACTGCTTTCCTGGTTGCCATCACCTCTGCCAGGAGAGTGAGTGAGCTCCAGGCTCTTTCATCTAAACCCCCTTTCTTTTCTGTCCGTCCGGACAAGGTTGTGTTGCGGACTAGGCCTTCTTTCCTGCCCAAGGTTGTCACGGCCTTCCATATCGGGCAGTCCATCACCTTGCCCACCTTCTTTCCGCCACCGCATCCCTCTAAAGAGGAAGAGCGGCTCCACCATCTGGACCCAAAACGTGCGATTTCGTTCTATCTAGATCGCGCACGCCAGTTCCGGGTAGATTACGTTTGTTGGTTGCGTGGGCGCTAAGAAGGGACGGACGGTGCACAAGAGGACCATCTCTCGGTGGGTCGTCTTGTGTATCAAGGCGTGTTACTCCTTGGCGAGGAAGGAGCCTCCTGTTGGGCTGAGGGCCCATTTCACTCGGGCCACGGTGGCTAGCACTGCCCTGGGCCGGGGAGTCCCCTTGCAGGACATCTGTCAGGCAGCTACGAGGGCATCCCTGCACACACTTGCAAGACACTATTGCCTCGACAGCCAAGTCCGGAGGGATGGCTTCTTTGGCCGTTCCGTCCTCCAGGACTTTCTGGTGTGATTATTGGTTCGCAGACCCACCACCGGGGTTGGTATTGCTGGGGTATCTATTCTAAGGTAAGGAATCTAATACTAACCTGTTTCTTTCAGATGAACAAGTTACTTACCTTCGGTAACGATATATCTGTAAGAAACAGTAGTTAGTATTAGATTCCTTACCGCCCCACCCATCCTCCCCATCCTCCCCGTTCTGCAAACCGATATCTAGGGTTAAGGTCATCCCTTTTCAGGGCCCTAGTTTCAATGGCACCAGTGTTGGTTTTTAGCATGGCTCTGCGTTTCTGGCGCGGAAAAGCTGTGTCTAAGAACTGACGTCAGCGCGCGGAGGCGTCGTCTAAGTACTCAGACGACGTCATCATGTCGCCCACGACGCCGACGACTGACGCGGAGCCGCAGACGATGCCTACCGACTCGCAAGGGTACTGCTACGCAAAAATTTCCAGATCCAGTCTGACGCCTGGGGATATTCTAAGGTAAGGAATCTAATACTAACTACTGTTTCTTACAGATATATAGTTACCGAAGGTAAGTAACTTGTTTGTTTAGTCCCTGGTATACTGTGGGCATGGTCATTATTTAGGCACAGGTTCAGATTACTTCAAGATAGCTTGTTGATCATAGCAAGCCACTCAATTCAATATTTTTTTATCTCTTGCATGTAATCAGGAAAAAAAGTCTTAGTCCCCTTGGCAGATTCTTCAGCACTTTTTATTCCCTCATTCTGGTTGCAGCCTACGCCCTGATTTTACATGCATGATGACATTGCTGTTGTAGTAGAGCTGTGGGTGCATTTTGCGTACCATTCCTCGTAAGGCATCTTTCATTGTTTTTGGGCAATGACAGCAAACTTGTGTTGGACTGGGGATTGCTAGGTGAACTCAGCACAGCTGTCCTGCACAGAGGCATTAAACTGTAGCAGTTTGGGCCTCTGTAGCAGGTTGTAGTCAGGTGTTTAGGTGCAGAAGTAGCTACGTCAGCACTTCAGATGCAACAAAGGTATTCTTACCGGCATCAGTATCAACAGCTCTCATGGGCTCTCAACCGTTTGCTGGTTGACACAGTGATGCCCGCTTACAAGCTTCACTGCAATTGCTGTTCATGGTGGGGAACTGCACAGCGAGACTAAGAAACAGCATAGGTTGCTCTAGGTTTTGTTCTCTGTTGTAATCCGCTTTTCACTGGGTGTTCCTCTGGCTGGAAACATGCTGGGCATCTCCTGGGCAGTCTTGTCTCATGCAGAGACGGGTACCTTTCTTTCCTCTCTTTGCAGGCAGGCTTTTAGGCACTAGACATATCCCCCAGCTCCTCCAGCATGGAGTGCCAACTTCAGTTGATGTCCCCTCATCTCAGGGAGAATGCCTTTTTGGTATACACCCACTATGGTCACACAGCAGCTCTTCCAGTACTCTGCAAATTAATCCTTTTTTCAAGAAGAACTTGGAGCCGGAACAAAGTGAGGTGGTTTGTGTTAGAAAACGGGGGCTCTAGTTGGAAGGTTGATACCCTGCCCAAGTAGGGACCCTGCTTCCTAGTTAGGGTAAGGGGGATACACTACTGAAATAACCCCTGCTCACCCCCTTGGTAACTTGGAATGAGCGGTCAGACTTTTCTCAGAGGCAGTGTGTAAAGCATTTGCACATCACATACAGTAATACAGTGAAAACACTACAACAGGACACCACACCAGTTTTAGAGAAATATCCAATATTTATCTGTGTAAAACAAGACGAAAATGTTAAAAATCCAACATACAGTCATCTCTTTGACCTGTAGCAATACATTTATTCCTGAACATCCCCCCTCTACCCACACCGGCTACCCCAACTTGCCAGGTACATCCTCCCACCTCCCACACCGGCTTCCCCAACTTGCCGGGTATACTAGTCCCACCCTCCTCCCATATCTGTCCCCTCAACCTCAAAACAGTCAATCCCAACATTAATTTGGTGGTACACCCTTTATGGGAGACACTAGGGGCTCACGCCATGCCATCTCTTCTCCCCTATTGCACCACCCGCCACTACACCGATCAGGCGAGTAGCTTCAGTGGGGTGGGGAAGAGTGACTGGGCAGGTCTTAGTACAGTCATAATGGCAGCAATAATACATCACCAGTTTGAAGCAATCGATCTGACATGCTAGTGTCTTGTCCACTGCTGCTAGCAATGGGTAGCCTCAGGCAGATCACTCCGGCTGAGACATCGGCGACTGCGATCTGGACCTATCTCGCGCTGCCGATTCCCTGGACGCTGCCTTGCGATCTTTCTTGAGGTAGTCCTCCGCCTGCTGAGAGTTGGTAAAGTAGTGTTGGCGTCCTCTGTGCGTGATCTTGAGCTTCGCGGGGTACATCATGGTGTACGGTATCTCATGTTGTTAAAGTTTTTTCTTCACTGCGGCAAACCTGCGTCTAGCTTCCTGAACCGTTTGGCCGAAATCTGGAAAGAAAGCCAGGGTAGTATTTTCATATTGTATTTTACATTTTTCACGTGCCAGTCTGACGACCGTATCCCTGTTGCGGTAGTTTAAAAAACACTTGATGACAGGGCGAGCCGTCGCTCCCAGGGGCGGCCGTGCAGTCAGCGCTCTATGAGCTCTTTCAACCATCATGTGTGCCGAGGAGTCTCTCCCAAATAGATCTGACCAATTTTTCCATGAAGTCTTCCATGCGGCCCGTGTTTGTTGATTCGGCCAGGCCTAAGACACGGATGTTGTTCCTCCGGGAGCGGGCCTCCAAATCCTCGTTCTTATCCACGATTATTTTAAGGAACTTGTCCATTTGGAGCACCCGTTCCCTATTCGCCACAGCTCCATCCTCCAGCCCCGACACTCTGGACTTAGTTTCTGTGATTCTTTGGGCATGTTGTTCGAGTTTGTGCACCACTGTGTCCATTCTTGCAGTCATTGCATCCTTTTTAGCATCGATGGATGATAGGCTCTGTTTCATACTCAGCAGCAGGAATTTCCAGTCCTCCTCTGGGTTGTCCATGGCGTCCGGGCTAGTGCGTTCCAAGGAGTTAGCGTTCGGCGGTTTGCGAGAGTCAAATGTTAGTTTCGCCTGTCTGGTGTTGCTGCGCCCCATGTCGTCCTCCCACCACAGTTGTGTGATCAGCCCGTCCCCAACAAGGGTCTGCGTCCTGAAATATCTTGACCACTCTGTATCTTCAAAATGGCGGAGCTGTGTACGAGTGCGAGCGAGCTGAGGTAAGCAATAACAAGGTTGTGGGGGCACAGCAGGTTTGTGGTATCTCCAAGGGGGCATCAGGTATCCAAGCCAATAATGCTATAGTGCCACCCTTCTGGCTCTCGGGCACGTGGTCCGTGTGCAGGCAAAATGCGCAGTGTTCAAACTCCTTTCTGCGCCACCCGCAGGGGGGGGGGGGGGTCACATATATGTAGCCACAGATTTATAATGCCGCCTTACACCGTACCGGCGTTTATGTCCTACCTCTCATTTGGGAGGTGAAATGTAGTGTCAGTATCTTCTGGGGTCAGGATATCTCCACAATGTTCTGCCTGTCTCGGCCTATTTTCCTCTACGTTCCCAAAATGGCTGCCGGTCGTGCAGGCATCACCAGACAAGCCCCACTCACTTGTAAGTGGGTCCCGCCGTCACAACGACCGGGCTTAAGGGCAGGCTCCTCTCCCAGCGCGATACCACAGAGCCACGTTGGGGTTAATGCAATCTGCAGCTCTGTTGTTCGCGGCTTTTCTTACGCCGCCCGCAGCGCAGGGCGTCCGAGCCGCAGGCAGCACGCTTTACTGCCACAGCCCGTCGCACCTCAGGGCTAGCAATACCTTTGCTCCTGGACGGTGCGACGTCTCAGATGTATAGGCGGTCACGGTCGGAGAGGGCCGTCGCCGAGTACCGCTGTGAGAAAAGGGAAGGTTAGGGCCTGGCAAGTGGGGGCACTTGCCAGGTCGACATGCAGTAAAAACTGGGGTGCAGACACTGCAGTGACAGGTCTGAGACACATTTGAAAGGCTGCTTGGGTGGGTGGACAATCAGTGCTGTAGCCCGCTAACAGCATTTGATTTAAAGGCCCTGTCAGGAGAAGCACACCAAAAGATGCCAGGTCCAACAGTTTGAATTCCATTTTTATGCACATTTTCCGAACAAGAGTTTGCTTTCAAATGTCATGTTCTGGCTGTTTCTCAGATACAGCCTTTGTTCAAGCTGATGTCTTTCACAAAGGGTAGCAGTGAAGCTGGCTTCACCAAGTGGAACTGGTTGACAGCTAACAATAGCCACATTTGAAGAGTTCTACAAATAATTGCCTGTTATCTGACCCTGCGGTTTTGCCCTCAGTGCCAGTTCGGCCCTCTGGACCCATTCCTGCACCCGGACTGACTCTGGTTGCTAATCCATGACCTTTGCAGTGATTTAGTCCAGTCTCGCCGTTCCCGGTGTTGCCAACAGCTTTGAACCCATAGTCATTCTCGTCTCCAATACAGAGCCGAATCAGTGTCGACCCAGACGCCGACTGGACGAAAACCTCTGCAGTGTCAGAGACAGTGCTGCCGTCTCCTGATAAGCCCCAAGGGGTGCATCTGAGTATCAATATGGCTACCCTGATTCACTTGAAGACCCTTTGGCCAAACACAACTGTTAAGAGGACATGCCTGGTCTCTCCTCCTAGTGTGGCTGCTGTGGAGGGATCCTCTTTGCTATGATGGCGTGGAGGGTGACTGACCAAAGGCTGAGTCAAGACCAGGTTTTGATAGTCTACTGCCTGGGGTGTCTTCCACATAACCCCTCCTGCCTTTCAATGAAGTATTCTATGATGTCCTGCTTGGGCCTGGGCCTGGCCAAGCCCTGCATGGGCTCTCCTGTATAAGGAAATCGCATGCTGCCACCCTGCTGCTGGAGTCCCAGCTCTTTTTACCCAGCACCCCACCCCTGATAGCCTGGTGGTGTGCAGGCTTCAACCTCTAGGATTAATCCCAGCGAACTCCCTACTACTCCACCGAATGAGAAATTCAAAGGGTGGATACCTTTGGGAAGAGGATTTTCTTTTGCACCAGCCTTGCACTGTGGTCTGTTAACACTGTGTGCCTCCTGGGCCGATATGGCCACACAGTGTGGGACTTGGTTGTGCAAGTGCTGCCACTGGTCTCAGAGGAGGCCTGAGCCTTCCTGAACCAGGCTATTGTAGATGGCAGGGTTGCAGCAAGTTTACCATCAATTGTGGGCTGTATGATGGGCTCGCTTGGCAGGGCCATTACTTAATCCATGGCGCGTAGTCTCAACATCTGTGTGTGATAAACTGGCTTTCCGCAGTATTTCCAAGCATCCCTTATGGATATGCCTTTCAGTGGCACTCGCCAGCAACAAGGCTGATTCAGCGCTTCAGTGCTTCAAGGTCAACCCCCCCTCCCCCTCGGTCGCTAGTTCTCATCATGGCCCCATGCCCGCCACACTACGGTGGAGGCTACCAGCTGCGTCCTTTCCAACCCATCCACCATGGCCAAAAGCTTCCCAGCCTTTTTGAAGTTGAGGCTCCCACAAGTCCAATGGGGACCCAAAGATCTGCATGGTTTCTCACTTCCTCAGGAGCCACTGCTTCCAATCCCCTCTAGTATTCCCTTGCACCAACACAGGCACCCTGTTCACTGCAGTTTCTAGCACCACCTGCTTCAATGGCATTCTATAATCTCAGACAAGTTGCATGTTGCACCTGTCACCTTCCTCAGATAGGCTGACTTCGGACCACTACTCTTTATTACACCAGGAAGTGCAGGCTGTTTTGGCCAAAGGAGCCATCGAGTGGGTGCTAGCAGCAGAATCTGTGGCTGCTATTCCCGCTACCTTCTGGTGCCTAAAAATAACAGAAACCTCTGCCCTTTCCTAGACTTGCACCCCCCCGTGCCTACCTAAGGAAGGAGAAATTCAAGATGCTCACACTCACTCAGGTACTGTCTGTGTTCGACCCTGGAAACTGGTTGGTGGTGCTGGACCTGCAGAGCCCCTTTTTTCATATCCTCGTCCTTCAGATCCATGGCATTAATTGCGGTTCATGGTGGGCCAGGAGCCTTTTCATTTTGCTGTGCTTCCGTTTAGCATAACAAATGCCCCTTAGGTGTTCAGAAAAGTGATGGCTGTGTTTGCAGCACATCCTCGGAGGTTTCCAGTCTTCCCCTACCTCAGAGGTCTTCAAAATGTGTTTCTTTGAGGCCCCCAAATCAAAATATTTTAAAGCCCCCATCCCCCCTTCAAAACTCTGTGGAGTGGAGTGGAGGGCTGAGTGCAGGGGGTCAGGGTTTATGAGATATTTCATCGATACTTTTTCAGAGGTTCATAATCCACAATAAATCTGAAAGCTAGAAGAGCAAATTCATCAAAAAAAGGAGACATTGACAAAACAAAATCTGCTCCCCATAATCGGTGCCTTGTGTTCACTTTGCACACCTGGCGCCAATGCAACTATACCTGTTGCACTAGTGATAGATAGCAATGCCCTGCATAGAAGGATATCTCATCTGTCTTTCACAGCTCTCCCACCAATGCCTGATAATCACTACCGTTTTGAAACAGGTTCTGTACTTTGTTTTTTTGGGGAGTTCTATTCAGCGCTAACTTGGCCCAAGGGCATTGGAGTGCTCCCTTACATCAGCACCAGTTACATTACACAGGGTCAAATTTTTTGTTTTTAGGCACATGGAGATTAAGTGATGGAGCCAGTAAAGACTTGAACTAACGGAGCCTCTTATAGCGTCACAAAGGCTTTTTATTATTGAGAGATAGTGAGGGTGTCACTAGCTGAGTTCTTGATCTTTTTAATGAACATTTGTCAAAATGTTGCTAGGTATAGTCTGTTTATTTATTACTAAAATATAGATAAAATGATGACTTACATATTCACAGTGTTTTCTGTCACAGACTTGGACATTTTAGCACTATATATATATATATATATATATACATGCCACTATTCCCCACTGCGCCAACCAGGAATCAGTTTTGTGATTTTCAGGCAGGACCACTGAACATATGCGATTCTGCTGCATTTTCCACATAATTATGGATTTTGACGCATTTGCCACTAAATCAGTCATCTGCTGCTTAATCTGCAAATTTTAAGAATTTTGTTTTTCTAGCTCAAACAGATTAAAAGGTATTAAAAATGTAGCAGTGTGTTGCCACACAGCAGACAGCCCTTCACAAAAGGTGTAGTCACCTTTCAGTTGCTCCTTTGTGTATTTCGGTGGGTAACTTGTACTAATTAAATTAAATCTTTGCCCAGACAGTATTCAAATGTGTACAAATGGACACACGATGAAAAACTATCATGAAATACCACATCAAGTTGTATTATTTGCATTTTGTTCCAATATTATTCATTTAACCCTGCCGCATAACTTTGGTCCTTTCCTGCTGCATAATTCTAGTGGTGCTGCTTTCAGGCCACAAACGGACATCTCCCTTAATTGCATTAGGAAACTGAGGTTTCGTAGTAAAATTAATTTGTTTAGCTTCCACATGTGCACATTTTTGTTTACCCAGTTACTTGAAGGTTAAGAAAATAAACTTGTTACAGAATACATTTCTCCTTTTAACCATGTCCTTGACCCTGCCACCCCTCTCACAGACCCCCATCCCAGGGCATCCAGGATCACAATTCATTCTCTCTGTTAAAGCCCTTCAGCTGCTATATATTAATCTAGTTTGCCTTGAAAGGCATCGAATGAATAAAGTTGCGCTTCCAGGCCTTCCTTATTTGCAAGTTCTTGAAGAGTCATTTGCGCCATGGCCCCCAGGGGGGGCGCGCCTCACAGTTTGAAGAACTCTGCCCTACCTCGACTTCACTGCTGAAGGTAGGTTCGCCAAAGGCAGTCTTCACCCACCTCCTGGGTATGGTAAACCATCTGTATTTGCTGGGGTTCACTATCAACGTGCAAAGTCACACCTGACTCCTTCCCAGACGCTCCCTTCCATTGGTCCATTGCTGGACATTGTGCAGTGTTGTGCTTTCCTACCGGAGCAGAGAACCCAGGATACTCCGATTATGATCCCAATGTTTCGCATCCACAAGAACTCCTCAGGATCTGGGCGATGCTCAAAGAGGTCCACCTCCTGACATCCTCAACTCTGAATGAAAGAAACCCAGAGTATTGAGATGATCAAACGAGGGATAGGGTAGGTGCAGTGGGGGAAAAGGGAGACCTGTAACAAAATAAACATACGATTAGTAGAATATAAAATTCTGACTACTCTCATATATTCTCGCTAGTGAATCTCCAATACCTGTCAAAGATCTTCCCTGGCTGCAATGAATCCTCTCTGCCCAGTAAGATACCTCTCTCATCGCAGGAGGAATAACTACCCTTTTTCATACTCCCATAAAGCAAGAAGAGAAAATAGAGAAGA
Source organism: Lissotriton helveticus (assembly GCF_964261635.1). Lineage (NCBI taxonomy): Eukaryota > Metazoa > Chordata > Amphibia > Caudata > Salamandridae > Lissotriton > Lissotriton helveticus. The sequence continues at coordinate 685,874,059 of NC_136071.1, read as the reverse complement.
TCTAGATAACAGGTAATAAAAAATTTCACGGTTCTGAGAGATGGGTCATACTGCAATAGAACGGCAAAATCTAAGTTTCCCTCTCTCTTTCGGGACTTCCATAATGCATACAGTTTCAAAGTACTCCGAACAATAAACACCAATGCCACGTTTAGTAAGGTTCCACACTGTCACTTAAAAGAAAAGCGGTACCTCAATATGGATCCCAGGCATGAGACACCGTACAATCCATCCAGATTCTCCTCTCTCACCTTTGATGAAAACAGTCGGAAGGACCTCTGCGGTTTACTTCAACGTGGCAGTAAACCTGCAGGTGAAAAGTTCAGTGGAAGCTTCTCCCGCCACAGCGTCATGACACCATTTGAAAGCCTTTAATCAAAGTGTTTGGGTAGGCTGGTACAGTTTATTGTCGTGCAATGGAACACCATGTTTGAGGGTTCGATGATTACTTTGTTCTGCCCATCGCCGCCACTGATCTGCGGACTGATTGTCAGTGACTTGTTCGAGGAACTGCTCCACGGTAACCACACACAGGACCTTTTCGGGATTTACGATCGCCTCTTGGAGGTCTTGTCGAGCCGTATTGCTCTCTCCTTGTCTGGACAAGGAGTCCTCTTTTTTGTTGTCTGATATTGGACGAAAGGTGATTAGGAAATCATATTCCGCGAAAAACAGCATCCACCGCATCTGTCTCTGTGAGAGGTGTCGAGCTGTTTTCATGAACTGAAGATTTCTATGGTCCGAGTAGACTGTGATGGGATATTGTGCTTCCCACAAGTAGTGTCTCCGCTCTTGGATGGCCTTCTTGATGGCCAACAGTTCTTTTTCGGCCAATGTATAGTTGGTCTCGGCTGAGTCCAGTTTTTTAGAGAAAAAGGCCACCGGATGCAGTTGGTTGGTATGCTGATCCCTTTGCGACAACACCACTCCGACTGCTACATCTGAGGTGTCAGCTTCTACTATGAACAGAATGTCGGTTTGTGGGTGTCACAGGATGGGTGTGCTACAGAAGGCTTTCTTTAGTTGAATAAATGCCTCCATGGCTTCGGCGGTCCAAAGAAAATGCGTTCCTTTCCTCAACAATCGAGTCACTGGAGAAGCCAACTGGGAAAAGTTAGAGATGAATCTGCGATAGTAGTTGGAGAAACCCAGAAAGCATTTCACATCTCTCACACTCTAGGGAACAGGCCAATCCAAAACTGCCTCCACTTTTCACTCAGCCATACTAAACCCATGAGGACTCAAAATGACACTCAAAAACCTAACCTCAGTCATGCTAAACTCACATTTGTTTAGCTTGCAAGATAAGCTATGTTCTTGCAGTCTTTTGAGGATCAGTGTTACGTGTCTTACATGTTGTTCCTGAGAGGCTGAATAGATGAAAATGATATCAATGTACACCATCACTATTCGATCTATGTAGTCCCTGAGTACGTTGTTGAGGAAATACTGGAATACCGCCGGGGCATTACATAACCCGAACAGCATCACCAAGTATTCGGACAACCCATAACGTGTTTTGAACACTGTTTTCCACTCATCCCCTTTGCGTATTTGCACCAAGTGATAAGCCCCTCTCAGCCATGGTGTAGATGTTGGCCTCCCTCACCTGATCCAGCAACACCGGAATGAGCGGAAGCGGGTATCGATTTCTCTCCGTATTCTTGTTCAACAAGCGATAATCAATACACTTTCTTAACTCACCATTGGCTTGTGCCGTTAAGAAAAGAGGAGAAGCGGCTGGGGAGCGAGAGGGTCTAATGAAGCCAATGGAACTAAAATGATCCAGGTATTCGCGTAAGTGTTTGGACTCGGGTTCGGACAACGCATAGACTCTGCTTGGCGGAATGACTGCTCCTGCAACCAAGTCTATGCGACAGTCATAGTCACGTTGTGGGGGTAAGACCTCTGCCTTGAACTCACAAAAAACCTATTGGTTTAAGGCATATTCCGGAGGTAGTTCGGTCTCTTTCTCTGTTGCAGTAGCAACATAGTATATCTGGGCTAGTGCCAATGTGTGTGGGTAGGTGTTTTTCATGCAATTAGTTAGGCATTCCGTTGAGTGAAGACTGATGGTTTGTAGTCTCCAATCCATGGTAGGGGTATGTTGCCACAACCATGGCATGCCCAATATGACCTCGTATTGTGGTGCCTCAATGTTCAGCGTGATGTTCTCAACGTGATCCTGAGGATCTCCTTTCAAAATCAATTCCACCACTTCTGTGTGTTCCGTGATAGGACCGGACTTCAGCAGGGTGCCTTCTACAGCTAATACCTTTTCCGGCTTGTCACTAGGCACTCTGTAACCCCAGTCTTTGTACCAAACTACAATCGATAAAGTTTACGGTGGCTCCGGAATCTATCATGGTCCATACCTGGTGTCTTTGTTGACCTGTCTCAAGGATCATGGACAGAACTATGTGTGATTCGGTGCTTTTTACCTCAGTGACCACTAAGGATGGCAATCTCATTCCCTCTCTTGTGGTTCTACTATAGGGATCTCTGTCTCGGTAGAGTTTCCTTTACCGGAGGACCGTACCGCCAACATTGCCACTTTTTTACTGGAATAATAAGTATTCCTTTTCTTGGGTTTAAGAGGGCAATCTCTCACATAGTGTCCCTTCTTCCCACAATACATACAGAGTCCTTGTGCCCGGCGGCTCTCTCTCTCGGTTTTGGATAACAGGGGCCTAATAGCTTCCACATCCATTGGTTCAGTACCTGGTTCCTTCGGGGTGTTTGTGGGATGGCTATCATGCTCCATCCGACTAAAACCCTCTCTCTTAGTCTACGGTCCCCTCCCCTCTCAGCCAATCTATGGTCTAACCGTAATGTGAGAATGATTAAGTCGGTGCATGTGGTGGGTTGCTGATCTGTGTGTGCTAGCACGTCCTTCATGTTGTCCCTTAATCCCTGGTAGTAGAGTGACATCCTTTTCTCCTCTGGCCAGGCGGTTTCCGCCACCAGACGGTCGAAGGCCGATATATATAGGTTACCAGGTCCTTTTTGCCCTATCGAGGCTCCAATAGCTCTCGATCTGCGCTAAACGTGGTAGCCTGGCGATCGAACACTCTCTCGAACTCCCTTCGAAAAGCCGTCCAAACCGTGAACAAAGGATCATCATTCCTGACCAAAGGGACCGCCCAGTTGGCAGTGTCCCCGGTCAGATACGAGATAGCAAAAGCCACCCTTGAAAGATAGTTAGGAAAAGAAGCAGGTTTGCAGGAGAAATGTAGAGCTATCTGTCTCTGAAATGTTTGTATCTTTAACGGATCGCCGGAATACCTCTCAGGACTAGCCAAAGGAATAGGCGACGGAACGGTCACCTGAATCTGTGGGGTAGCTGTCGAGGCATCAAATGGGTTTCTAGACTGTCTATCCACCCTCTCTCTTAGAGCCGCTGTCTCTGCTCTGGAAGTAACAAATTCCAGCTGTACCGCTACTAGTGCTTGCAACACATCATCTAAAGAAGCCATCTTTGCGAATGGCGCAGACCAGGAGGAGAGTATTTTGTGGGTATGTGATTCTGTCACGTCCACAAGAACTCCTCAGGATCTGGGCAATGCTCAAAGGGGTCCACCTCCTGACATCCTCAACTCTGAATGAAAGAAACCCAGAGTATTGATGCGATCAAGCGAGATCTTCCTTGGCTGCAATGAATCCTCTCTGCCCAGTAAGATACCTCTCTCACCGCAGGAGAAATAAATACCCTTTTTCATACTCCCATAAAACAAGAAGAGAAAATAAAGAAGATGCAGAAAACAGGTAAGAAAAAATTTCACGGTTCAATATGGATCCCAGGCATGAGATACCGTACAATCCATCCAGATTCTCCTCTCTCACCTCTGAGGAAAGCAACAGCTGGAAGGACCTCTGCAGTTTACTTCAGGGTGGCAGAAAACCCGCGGGTGAAAAGTTCTGCGGAAGCTTCTCCTGCCGCAGCCGCGGACGAAATCAGAACGTTCACGCTCGTCCGAGCGCAATGAAACCGTAGCAAACCAACAACCCGCCCCCCCCCCCCCCAACAACCTCAGCAAAACGGAGGAATGGAGGTTTTCAGCGCCTCAGACGGCGTGCGCTAATACCTTCGGCAACAAACAGAACAGCAACCAGAGAGTGCAGAACAGCCGCTCTGCAAGCGGAACTTCCTGGTACAGCGAGAATCACGTACAACGCTCCGTGCGTTGGACGAGATTTTAAATGGTGAACGTTCCCTCCCAGAAGGATGGCCTTCTGGGAGATGTAGTTCGGCTGACGGTTCTTACGCTACACCTGAGGTACGCGCAGCCTGTCAAGTCCTGACTGAGGCTGCTGGGTCTGATGGCCTCCTGTATCTTGCTAGTGAAACATTCCAGGTGACACATGCAGGCTCGGCACTGGAATCTGAAGTCCCAATGGATGCAGTACAAAGGAAATCTTTCTATTAGTTCTGGAAATCGTAGGAGACTGCACAATATCTGCGTAGGTGGCTGCTGAATTGAAATTAGATCAGTGACCGACCCCTCTCCCTTCGCCACTGAGAGCTGACTGTGGTGCTGATGCATAAATTCTGGAATGGGATGCCAATCTGGTAGAGGTTGAGATCATAGGCCTCTGGTCTCCTGTGGAGACTCTGCTCCACATCAGTCTTCTGGGCCTGAGCATGATTAGCTTCGCATTGAAAGCTTTCCTGCCTCCATCAAAGGGAAGCTGGTGCAGGTGTTCATGGACACAACCTATTTGTACTAAAACAAACAGGACGTGGTTTGGTCATGGACCCTGTTTCAGGAGGCTCTGCGCTTCTGGACATGGTTGGTATGTCAGGACATTTTCCTGGTCATACAACACGTGACAGGATCTCTAAACCGCAGAGTGGACTCCTAAACTTTAACATCTGTCCTCTGATCAGGCTGCCCCTTCGGAAGGATCTCCTGTTACAGCAACCGAGCAGGGTTCTGCCCCTGAACCTGCACACACTCCACCTTCATCCGTGGAGATTGAGTGGCGATAGTAGAGAGTATTCTATCCCCCTTCCTGAGGTCTGTGATGTCCTCTTGGCAGCCAGGTGTCCTTTGACAAAGACCATATACCCCTGCCATTGGGACAGATTTATAGCTTGGTGCGCTGGGAAGCACATTGATCCACTATCTACACCCTTGTTCAAAGTGTTTGTTTTGTCCTTAGCCTGGCAAGGCTTTGCTCTGGGTACTTTCAGCCATATCTGCTTTCTGGTGGTTGCTGAATCAGGTGAGGACCAGCAAGGTCCTGGGGACTCTCCAAGCAATGGAGGGTCAAGGCACGTCTGGAGCAACCAGGAAAGCCCACGGAAAGTTAAAGTTACCTTCACAGAGACCCACAGGCTAACGGACCAGGGATCGCGAAGGGAACTCGAGGTGCATCAAGAAATACCAGCCCACAGAACACTCGGGGAGTGTAGGCCGGAAATCTTTGGTGGAAACACTGCTCGGATCAAGACTACAAGTAGCCCAAAGCACTGCCTCCAGGATTGCCTAAAAGCATATGCTGCTGCAAAAGTACACGGTGCACAGGGTTTGGGTTGCATGGTCCCCACGAGGGATACGAGCCTCAGAATAGCTGAGAGCGCAGATCAAATTCAGAGACCTCTGTAAACCACCTCCTGTGTTGCAGAAATCTTCGAAGTCCTCAGGAGCTTCGGAGATGCAAACCGGTCAGATGCGTTTGGGTGCCTACTTAGCAGGGGAGTAACTCCTTTACTCCAAGGGATATTCTTCAGTCGTCCAGCGTCGTGCAGATCGTCGAAGTACTTGGTTTCTGTAGTTTAGTACAGGTAAAATCTAAAGTCAGGGGTTCCTACTTTATACCCAAGGAATGGGTGGGACAAACTCTGGGGACCCTCCTATGGGAGGGTCAGGACAGAGGTGTGGCTACACCCATGTCCTTTGTCCAGTTTTCTGCCACAGCAGGAGCAAATGGCTCCTGCATCCGGTTCGAGCTGGACTATGCACAGGGACACCAAATGTGCCCCCAGTACAGACATCAAAACACTCTCCAGTGCAGCCACCCAGCCCCAATACACTAAAGCCTGTCTGGGAGGTGGTTACACCTCCCTGTGACAGGAAGCCTATTGTCAAGCCTTCCCCTGCTCGAGCTTGACTCAGCATCAGGAGGGCAGACTCGTGTCTGTGCCTGGCAGCATCCATTTTGTGATGCCCAGGTTGAGAAAGCTGGTACCGGGTGTACCAGGGTGTCGCATAAGTAGGAGGGTGGAATCATATCTCAGCGAGAAGGTATGATTCCAAGGTGTTTGACACCAAACACAACATATTTCTAAGCAGCAGTTTTAAAGTTAGCATTTACTGCGAGGTTATAATGCACTTAAAAGTATATGGTTGGCTGCATCACAAACAACCCCGGAGAAGAGGCTCCGAAGTCTGCAGAGGGGCTCTGCTCATGCATAGCACCCTCTCACATAAAACCCAGCACCCTGCCTTCAAGATTGATAAGGCCTGCCATTGTCACGTTTCCCTTGGAGGCCTCTCAGGATCGGTTTGTTGCTCAAATGGGTCCACCTATTGACACCCTCAATTCCGAACTGCTATTATAGCACGGAAGATTAAGGTGGTCAATTGGGGGAAGGAAAGGAAGGGAACAGCGGGGAGGGTTTGCACGTTCATTTAGTATGCAACCTCCCTGTATACCTTTAAGAAAAATAAACTCTTTTCTGGCAGTAGCTTCAAGAAGGAAGATTGAAAGTCATCAGCACTCTTCCTAGTGGCTAAGCCTTTCGTGTTAGACAATACTGTGAACATAAATCAGAGGATTAGACCGAACACAGTAAACAATTATCAGCACACAATGAACACTTTCTTCATTCAGTGATAACCCACCTATGTTGGTGTAAGGCCCCACTTCACAAGGGAGGAAAGATGGTTTCTTGTTTTATCCTCTTACTGACCCCTTGCTAAATAGGACGAACAAAAACACACAACATGTAACATAAAATATAGTCCATAATGCATAATGCACCAAAACTTTTTGTCACAGCAATTACTTCACTGCCAAAGCATTTGTATACGTTAAGGAGTACGTTTTTAATATACCACCTGCTAACTCCAAAGTTCTCCACATTAGTGGTGTAATCATACGGGTTAAATACCACAATAAATGTCCCTTTGTGGCTAGCCTTACAACAGAATTTGTAGGAAAACAAATGCTCTACTTTTTAGCTACAAGTTTAGGTTTGTTGCATCATGAAATAAGCCGTTTGTCCCATCTTTCGGCCACAAAGGAAATGTACTGGGGAGGTGGTGTCAGTGACACCCTTACCGCACCGGACGATCCGCAACAGGAATTCACGAGTTCTCAGCATTTCGGAAACAGGATAATCTGCGACAATGTCTTCCAAAGCCTGGCTTTCATAGCCCTTGGCATTGTGGGTTGACGTCATTTCCTGTGCGCGGATGTGAGACACAGGATTCTGGGGACTGTAGTTACCTGTCCCTCGATTCCAGGTTCTGGTCGTCTTGTCTTCCCGTCCACCAGGCTTGCAGCGCCTGGTATTCTGTGGCGTACCTTTTCCAGGCCCTTGCTTGTTTGTCCTGCTGGTCTGACCCGATGTCAGCTTCCTGTTAAGGTAAGTGTGTAACAGCCATAGGGGTGACTGATAGGTTTATATGTGCTGTGATATAAGGTAGATATAGTCAACCTATATCTAAGTAAGGGGTGCATGCACCACCTTACACAGGCTGCAGTAGCAGACCTGTGGTGTCAGTATGAGTGGTGTCTCAGGGGTAGCACAATGCATGCTGCAGCCCCTGGGAGGCCTCTGGGGTACCTATGACCTTGGTACATAGTATACCTTATACTAGGGACTTATAAGGGCACTCCAAAATCCAATCCGGAGTGTACCTAAAGTACATGTAATCAATTTAGAGGAGAAAGCAGATAAACTTAGGTTCTGATTCGCAGGATCCCAGTCAGACTAGTCGAAAACCAGGAAAACACCGGGGAAAAAGTGGTGGTAACCATGCAGTCAGATTCCACCTTCCTACAGCCAGCCCGTGTGTTTACAGACTCTCCTGACGTGGTGGCAGTTTCACTTGGGAAGGCAATGCATAAATGTGTATCCCTACCTAGATGACTGGTTGGTTAAGGTAAACTAACTGCCAAGACAGCATATGAACTGTAATGCAAATGCTCCACAAATTAGAGTTCTTTCAGGAATTGTAAAACATTGGCCCAGCTCCCATGAGGGTAAAAAGTATCTTTGGGGACTACACTCTGAGAAGGCGTATACATGCCGGATCCAAAAGGGAGTTTTGTCCTTGACAGACCAAGCTCACCTCCATGCATTCCACTAATCGCTGTTGCCAGACTCCATCTGAGACCTTTCCAATAATTGGTTGTTACTGAGAAAGTACAGAGGGAGATGCATTGGTGGAAGGTGGAGAACATCTCTGTAGGCAGACCCTTTATTCAACAGTCCCCCTCAGACACCATTAGCCCAGATGCATCCCACACTAGATGGGGTGCACACATGGTTAACCTTAAGATCAGAGGTTAATGGAGCCCACAAGAGGCAGTAAAGCACATAAATGTGCTGAAACTCAACAGCATCTAGTGCTGGAAGTCTTTTACAAACACATCAGTGGGAGTAGTCCAGATCCAAACAGACAGCACAACAGTGTTTACCTCAACCAACTGGGACTGGGGGGAAGAAGATCATATGTGCTAGCCAAACTAGCACACGAAATATGGAGATCTGTAATCTAAAGAAGAATATCACTGATAGCCATTCACCTGCCAGGCCTACAAAACGTAGAAGCAAATGGCCATTTACCCTAAGTGTGAATACCATGTTGTCTGACCCACTGAAGGGCTACCAGGAACTTCATCTTGGTTGTTTGTCTGCACTTGTTCGCCACAACTGGCATTAGTCAAACTGGGAGAAAAATGCATTTAATTGTTCCCAACTAACCAACCAGGTATTCCATTGGGATAGCTGATGTGAGTACCTGGGCGCAAAGTATTGGCACTTTGGTTTTGCGTGGGTTGCAAACAGTGCCTGTCCCACTCTTGGACTTCATTCTTACCTAGTTCCGAGCAGTGCTAAATGCTTTTCGAATTACAAGCACTCACAGTACAGGTACTATACCTACAAAACCACAAGAACCAAGTGATCATGAGGACCAACCCACATAGTATCTCACCTCCAAGTTAACCAGTCAATACAATTTTCAGCCTGTTTCTAACAGCCAGTGACTCGGGCAGAGAAAAAGCTGCTTGCGCTAGATGTCAGGGGAATGGTAATATATGATCCACAGGAAACAAAAATGCCAGGAGTGGAAGCCAGTTCTTTACATCAGTCATGCTGGCAGATGAGGAGTTTCCAGTCAAAAAAGCAACCATTGCAAGATGGATAGTGCAAACCATATCAACATGTTACAACCTATCAGAGAAAATACTGGTTAGCAAACTAAGAGCACAAGTAGTAAAGAAGCCACTCTGGCACTCTTAGCTAACGTTGCCCTACATTCTAAAAACACTACCTTGTGAACATCATGCTAATAGACATATTCAGGTGGGTCAAAAGGTTTTGGGTCACCTGTTTGAAAGCATGCACACCCTTAGTTCAAGTCAGACCTATCAATCATGCTGCATAACCTGTGCACAGTAAGTGAATCCAGAGAAGATTCAATCTACCAAAGGAAAAACCTACCAGTAACAATAATTATCCAGTATTGGGGTCTCTTTCATAGATTCACATGCCTGAATCATTCCCCGTCGCCGAGGCGGGAGTCCCACGGTAAATAAAACAGCAGTGCCAAAGGTAAATAACAGTAGTAGGCCCTAAGTAAAAAGGCCTGAGGCCCAAAACTTAGCAGCCTATCTACATCATTATGCTAAAAAGACCAAAGTCTTTGTCCCAACCAATCAGCACCCTCTAGAACACTCTCTGCAGAGCCAGTTCTCCTCAGATTTTCGTTAGCACAAGTGGGAAATGAGCATCCCAAATAGAGAACTGACTCTCCGGGGAGGAGGGTGGGTGTATGTGAATCTATGAAAGATACCAATACTGGATAACTGAAGTTACAGGTAAGTAACTTGTTTTCTTATCCAGTATCGGGGTATCTTTCATAGATTCACATGCCTGAATCAGAATAGCAAGCAGTATGCCATGTAGTAGTTGGTTGCCGATGGTGGGAGACTAGTACTGATAAACTCCCAGAAACATCATTAATAATAACCAGCAAGAGTAAGGCAACTGAACTTACATAAATAAAATATGATCAGAAATTTAAAAGAACATTCAAAGAGTAATAAAAACATGGATATATAATGTCACGTACATCCATTTGTTAAATTCGTAATGTGTGTATATATATATATATATATATATATATATATATATATATATATATATATATATACATACATACATACATACATACATACATACATACATACATACATACACTGCAACACAATCCGACTATGTAGTCGAAAAAACGGCAAGCACGCTGGTATCCGGATTTTAATTTTTTTTTAATGCAAACCCCCCTCACCCCAGACAGACGCGTTTCGCTATGCTAGCTTCGTCAGTGACAATTTGTGTAAACCATTCAACGCCATTTTAAACCCACCGGTCATTGCTACATTCATTGAAATAGATGATGGTAAATTTTGTCAAAAACGGCGGCCATCTGTAAACATATGTCTCTCCATATATTCTAAGTGTTTATCATGGCGAAAGAGTAAAGTGCTTAGTGCATAATAAAAAACATTTTTACAACAAACAGTTTATAATTCAAGTACATACTTTCATTTTGATGCTGAGTTAGATAGACATTCAGATCCTATGTTAGCACACTGTACACCTACATTTTGTGAGTGTTTTACCTTATGGGGGTGTATCCCCAATTTCATTATGTTATTCATACCCCGGACCAGGATGTCTACCAGTTGATTCATTATTTTGGTTCTTATTTTTTTGTCTTTTTAGTTCTGTGGCCATATATGGGCAACGGTATCTTTACTGTGTAGTTTAATCAGCAATGATATCAGCTATCGGATAGATGTATATTAGTAGGCAGTATCTCTGTTTTTCAGTTAGGGCATGTAGAAGTGTTAATGCACATGATCCCATGTGCATGGTTAGAGGTGGACCCACAATTCCTCGTCATTATTAAGGCCCCAAGGAGTCATAGTTTTAAGGTCTATAATGTACCTAGATTCTAGGACTTGAGGTGCCTTTTTTCTGCCCCCCCCCTCTTTCCAGGCGTTTTACCTGATCGATACAATAAAAACTCAGAAGATCCCTATCGCTTTGGTGACATTCTGCGAAATGACGAGCAACAGGATATGTTTTATCCTTATTCGCGATTGCTCGCATATGTTCCAGGATTCTGAGTTTAGTGGGGTTTATGGTACTCCATATGTATCTTCTTTTACAGGGGTACTCTAGACAGTAGATGGTGTAGTCTGAATTGCAATTTAGGAGTTTCTTTATTTTCCTATTTGGTCTATCCTCTCCTGTTCTGCCCGGATATTCTGATACTTTCTTGCTGCCTTTGCAGGCTTTACAGCGCAGACAGGGGAAGAACCCTTTGATGTTTCTAAGTTCAGTGGGCTGGGTCTTTGAAGAAAAATGGCTACGAACTAGATGATCAGAAAGTGACTGACAGCGTCGATAAGTTATCAAAGGCTGCTGAGGAATGTGCCCTTTCAAAACACTGTCAGTGGTTAAAATGTGCCAATTTTTCTTAAAAATGTGGACTAGATCTCTAAATTTGGTGTTAAATTTGGTAATCATTCTCACCTCATCTTCCACCTTTGGCACTTTCTTTGCCACCAGGAGATCCCTCCTGTTGACTTTCTACGCCTTATTTGAAGCCTGTTGAAGTAAAATCTTGGAGTATCCCCTATTTTGAAATCTTTTATTGGCGTCAGCTTTAGCTTGTTGGAAATCAGTTTCTACTGAGCAGTTTCTTTTTAGGCGCAGTAGTTCGCCATAAGGGACATTTTTAATAAGACTCTTCGGATGGTAACTCGCCGCGTGTAACACGGCATTACCCGCCGTGGGTTTTCTGAAGAGTCTCGTTTAGAGGGTGTTGTTGTATATAAAAAACTCCAAATCCAAGTAGCAAATACTTGTTGAACTTATTGTGCTAGTAAATTTCAGGTTCCAATTATTATTGTTAAGGGCGGCGATATATTCCTCAGCCGAGGTACGATCGCCGCGCCATACAATAAAAAGGTCGTCTATGTACCTTGTCCACATTAAAATGTTATCTGTCCATGCCTCATTGGTCTCACCCCACGCCTCATGCTTCTCCCACCAGCCCACGAACAAGTTCGCGTAGCTGGGGGAGAAGCACGAGCCCATAGAGGTACCCCTGGTTTGTTTAAATAACTGGCCAGAAAAAAGGAAAATGTTATGGTATAAGCAAAAGCGCATCATGTTTAACAACATATTGCTAGGGCTACGGCAGCAAACACTGCATTGGCACGTGGTGTCCCATTCCTTGATATCTGTCAGGCCCCAATGTGGGTATCTCTGCACACGTTTACTAGACATTACTGACTGGACAGCGAAGTCCGGAGGGACGGCTATTTTGCCCGTTCGGTCCTCCAGGATTTTCTAGTGTGAACCTGATACTTAGACCCTCCTACAGGTATGGTATTGCTGGGGTACCTATTCTAGGGTAAGTAATCTACAACTTACTGTCTCATTCAGATGAACAATTTACTTACCTCCGGTAACAATGTTTCTGTAAGAGAAATAGGTTAGTTGTAGATTCCTTACCGCCCGGCCCATCCTCCCCTCTCCCGCAAATGGACTTCTAGGGACAGGGACTCCCTTACAGGGCCCTCCTTGTAGCTCACCACTAGTCGGTGTCTTTCATAGCTCTGTGCTTCTGGCATGGAAGTCGTGTCAGAACTGATTTCTGTGTGTAGGGGCGACGTTTAAGTAGGCACTGCAATGTCATCTCAGCAACCACGATGCAGGCGACTGACGCAGAGTCAACCGATGCCACCTACCGCCGCGCAGGGCTACTGCTAATAAAAATCTCAGTATCCAGTCTTACGCCTGCGGGAAATTCTAAGGTAAGGAATCTACAACTAACCTATGTCTCTTACAGATACATAGTTACCAGTGGGTAAGTATCTTGTTCTTCGAATACATCTGTTTACTAACATATTACGACAACTTTATGGGCAAGAGCACCTTTTTATGGTCAGTGTTGTACAGCCTTGCTATGTACAATTACTTTATATAAACATCTATTTTAGATTGCAAGATAAAGAAGGTGTGAAAAAGGATGAGAGAACAACATTAATAGTCAAATATGTGATGTCACTATTGATTTCATGATCAGTGTACTTATTTAATAGTGTTGCCTGTGGGAGATGGTAGATTCATTTGTTTTATAGCCCGATAGTTTTGGCACTAGATTGTCCATAGGTGTTTATTGAAGATCCCATTATTATAAAGGATGCTCCCACAGAGAGAAAATATGCCATGTATACAGGTTCACTTAAAAATTCCCTATATAGTGCCCTAACCTGTTATGCAATCTAGGCAATCACCTGTGAAGTATCTCTGCATTGCTTAGTTGAATGAGAGACGTACAAGTGACATATTTCATCTAAGAAGCACAATTTTATATTCAGGTTGTCCAGACAAAATGGATCTTGACCAGACTGATAAGGAATCATTTTGTGAGCAAGCACTTAACAGTGATGGGCTTTGTCAGGAAGACTTAAATAGAAATCACCTGTATGGTAAGAACAATCTTTTCCCCTGACTTTTTATTATAAGTTGCCTGCCTTGCCAAGCAATTATTGGAATATCTTTTCTATGGGGTGTTTCAGCCATGCTGAGCCATGGCAAGTAGGTTGTGTGACAATAGGCTTGTTTAGTCTTATACCTCTCAGAGACTGGTGGCACCATAGTTTCCCATGATTAGAGGCTACATTTCATTGCTATGAGAAAGCATTTTGCTAACATGGAATATCAGGTGGACAGATCACAGAAGTAAACTATAAGTCCGTATTGTAACCAGGGATTTCTAGCTTGCCTACCTCATCACTTCTACGCCTTAAGAGTGTGTATTTTACCAGGAGAAATGATAAGCAATCATTGATTATGTGTTTAATTGAAACCTCACTGGATTAGGTGGATGGACATGTGGTGGTTTATATCAGTTTTAGCTAGTGGAGCTCATTTCTTTAAACTTACTAATTGTTTATGCTGTTAATTGTGTAGGCCTTTTTTTTAATCGCTCGTATCCCTCGACTGCTTCCCTGACAGTGGGGTGAAGTGGGTACCTGCAGAAGCCCTGCTTTCAGCAGGATAATAATTCCTTCAAAAACATTACTACCTTTATTTCACATTGTAAAACCTAAACCAGCATCTTGTAGAACATTTTGCTGAGCTGTCAAGTTAGTACTCTCTTCGGCCATGAATTTGTGAAAAACAATGCATCAGCACACAGGAAAGTATGTACATTTGAAAGATTTATAGTTTATAGTGCTTGCTTCAATGAAAATATGTATTTGAATATATCAAAAGCAAGTATAAACTGGAATATTTCTGGGGAAAATCATCATAGTATCTGTCAAAGTTTGGTTAAGAATGTGTGTACTGATTCATTTTAAAACAATGGATTTTTCATTTTAGAGCCATTAGAAGATTTGGGCAGTGTGGGGCAGCAAACAAAAGTTTGTGAAGGTGAAGTAAATGAAATGGAAATCTTCCATACCGAATCTACGTGTGAGGCACAGGACACAGAAAATGCCACGAATGTGCCTGACAGTAGTGAAGTAGTGACACAGCAGATGCAAGATGAAACATTATTACAGCAAGAGGTTGAAATCTCAAATCTGTCTTTGGAAACGAGTCGGACAGTGGCACTTAAAACAGTCTCCTCCTTATCAGAAACACTGAGGCCAGAAAATGAAGATGACAGATCTCAAAAAGATCAAGAACAACTTGAGCTGGATGGAACCAACAAAGCTTTTTTAGGGAAAAATTATTGTTCAAACATGTCTGAAACATCTGATGTTCTTATGGAGATGGAAACTACACCTTCAAGTGAAAGCTTTACGGAATTCAGTTCACCTATGGGAGATAAAACTGGAAAGTCTCCAAGTGAGATTGGTTCACCGTTCACATCAGTGGATACAAGCAAGACCAGTGTGTCTTCTTCACCTGCCGTGTCGTTAGATATGCACTGTACTAATGACATGTTTCAAAGTCAGACTCCACCAGTGTTTAGCTTTTCTGTGAACAATACCCTCCCTACAACGTATATATCATTCACTCCAAAAATTGGCATGGGCAAGCCAGCTATCACCAAAAGGAAATTTTCTCCTGGTAGACCTAGATCAAGACAGGTAAGTGTGGTTTTTTTCATGGTATCAATCCGATGGGTGCAACACAGCTAGTTCAGTTTTTTTCACTTTAGGCACATTCTTAGACAGTCTTTATAATGCTGTTGAATTTAATTAATAAATAATCCAGTTAGGGTTCTATTCTGGAGTCTATTTTTTAATTGTTGGCTTCATAAATATGGTTGTGAGATTTTCTTTTATCGTTATGTTATCACATAGTTGTCCTTTTCTTTGTGTTTTATACTCCTCAAGGTGACTTTATGAAATTAACATGCTTTTTGTGCTCCTGGCATAGGATCTGAACATAAACCAGAATAAAAAATAACTATAAAGTTTTGTGGTGTGCTCTCAACAAGCTTTACCTGAAAAATGATTGATACCTCATGCACACAAGAAAAAATAGTCTAGATGTTGCTTTTCAGAAGTATTTTCTTTGCACCCTTAAAAGTGGTATAATAATTTATATGGTTTGTAGCATGTTTGGCGTGCTCTGTATACTCCTGCCATTCAATGTTGGGTTCTGATGTTTGCAATGTGTTTTTCTTCAAGTGAGTCTTTCTAGTCAAGAAATAAAGAGTAACTCCTCCCTTAGTTAGGAAATCGCACGGATACTGGCTTAGTTGTAATATTCTTTTTCTCCGCCATTGGGTTAGGATGTGTATTAATGTTGCCCTCGGGTTCTGCTCATTCGATGTTGAACGTTTGCTACTCTGGGGACTGTTTCTCTCCACTTTTGACAGCGAGAAGATTTCTACATTGACTATCATCCTTTTCTCCCTTGACACACTTCGGAGACAGTCACAGAAGACCTGGACCCCGACCCTTGGGACGCAACACCCACTGGGGCTCCATTACCTTCCTTACTGACTTTGGAGAATGAAGAGGCGCAAAATACTCCTGAGATGATCACCACAGCATCGGGACTCCTGCTTCTTCCCAAATCATGATGACACCCACTGCACCTTTTGTTTGGCCTTCAAGTGCAAGAAGACCCTTCAATGGAGAGACAGATGCTGGGCTCATACCAAGATGGACCGGTCGACGGAGGAGACTTCTGGCATGTTCGGTGAAGTGGACTTTCTTAGCGCCAAGGAGGATGCGCTCTAGGTGTTCCAGCCCAGAGACCATTTGCTCTTTAGAGGTAGAGGTGGAAGAAAAAGAAAAGGTGGATGAAGGTGCTCCATTCTCCACAGTCAACATAGTTACTAGTATTAAGTCCACGCAGAGAGTCAGTCGTGAGTACAGCCGAAACCCAAGCTCACAAAAGACACAAACGGGCTAAATGTAGAGACAGAGTACTGCCCCTAATGGGATTGAGGCTGTTGGCTGGATCAAGCCCCATGCATAACCCACAGTTGCCGTCATCGAGCTTCTGAGTGCACGGAGGCCAGGCACCTGAGCCAAAAGGAGATCCAGCCACGAGCCTTGACCCCCATTGGTCTTAGAGTCCGATGAGACGCCCAAGCACATGTTTACACTGAAGGCCCAGTTGGCGCCTAGATCAGCGTCTGTCCTGACACTGCCATCTGCAGCCAACTCCGAACATTCCAAAAGGCCTAATTTTGAGAAGCTGTAGCAGGAGCTCAATGAAAGGCAAAGGTCTCTGCTACCCCTGAACAGACTCTGCCCAAGAGTAGGTGACACAGTTTTCACAGACTCTCCACAACAAGATGCCTATCTGCATTCTTCCACTAAATGTCTCAAGGACCACAAGCCCTCCACCAGCTCCTCCACCTCCATCTTGTACAGTTTCCCCACAGGGTTCACCATATTCCTTTTCCAACACAGGCAGTCTCCTAGTCCCCCTTCCATGCTGTAGGACTTTAAAGCCCCTTTCATCCCAGCGATGACCAGTGGGAGGGCCCCTGGGGGATCCAGACCTTGAGCATCTCCCTGTTAGGGCTTCCCAGCCCAGATGACACCATTGCATACCTCTGGTTTATTCACTGTGCCGCTGCCTACCATGAAGTAGACATGCACATCCTTGAGGACAGCAGCTTCCTGGTTGTAACATTATCCAATTTAGATTGTTCCTTCCGGGTTCTTCCAGTACTAAAGGGCATAATAAACACCACCCTGGATGCCTTTACAGAACCAGCAAATTTTGAGTGGTAACACCTTATCCCTCTGACCCCTTGTATATGAGAGGGAACTTCCTCAGAACTCATTTGTGGTCTCCACTGCCCGTAAGCGGACTGTAACCTAAGCTACAGGCGATGCTGCCCTTCCTGACAAGCAGAGCAAGTTCATTGACGCAGCTGGCTAAAGGGTGGCAGTCTGTGTCACCAACCATTGGTGCATCGTAATTTCTGTGGGCCTCCTGTCACGCTGGGACAGCCCAATGGTATGAGAAGGAAGCCTTTCTGCAGCATCTCTCTGACTAGTACAGAAAAAAGGGCTAAGAAATAGTAAAGGAGGGAAAAGTCCTTTCTAATTCCAGAAGACCGTGCTCTCTAGATACGCCAGAGGAGTAAACACTTCATTATTCTATGCCACAACTTCTGGCTGTGTATTTTTAGCTTTAAGCAGAAAGTTCAGCTATACCTCATCAACCTGCCTTTCGAAGGAGAGCACATATTCGCCCCACAGGTGATGAGGTAAAAAAATAAAATAAAGAGGGCCACAGATACAGCCAATACATGTGTACCTTACTGAGGCAGAAAGCTGAGAAGGGGGGCCCAAACATTGACTTGCCCTATCTCACCAACGACCCCACAACACGTCGGAGGATGCTTCAAGGGTTTCTTCCCCGCTAAGAGGACATATCTTCAGATCAGTGGGTTCTAACCATCATCAAGCACAGTGACTGCCTCGGGTTCATCTCAACCCCAGCCAGCATCCCACCTCACACACACGCTCTCAGCCCGAAACACAAGCTCGTACTACAAGAGCAGGTTTGGTTGCTCATCCTCAAAGGGGCTATACAACCGATATCCCATGCAGCACCAAGGTAAAGGGATCTACTCTCTATACTTCCTTGTCCCAAAGGACAGCTACGTGAAACCAATACTAGGCTTCAGGTGCCTCAACAAGTTCATCCTCCCGGAACACTTCCACATGATCAACCTTCAGGATGTCATCCCGATGCTGCAGCAAGGTGACTTCATGGCTGCACTCAATCTGAAGAACGTCTACTTCCACATACCCATCCATCTGAATCATTGCTGCTTTCTCTATTACTTGGTAAGTGTCCAGCCTTACTAATATAAGGTGTTGTTTTTTGGGGGTCATCACAGCTCCCAGAGTATTTACCAAATGCTTATCTATGGTACCTACCCTCTCTGAAGGGTGGCTGTCACTCATGTGTTCCCCCATCTCGACGATTGGCTGATTAGGAGCACTGGCAGGCGGTGCCTAGCTGTTATCCAAGCTTCCATCTCTATTTTGTACAGTTGGGTTTCACCATAAATACCACAAATCCCTTTCTAGGGTCTACTTGGGACACCGTCACTGCCAAAGTCTTCATCAATCAGCAAAGGCTACAGGCATTCTGGCACCTTCTGACTCTTCTCCAGCCGCATCCTCAATTCACAATCTGAACAGTGATGCACCTTCTCGGGATGATGGCCTCTCATATAGCTATAGTTCCCCATGCCAGACTTCACATGTGTCCATTGCAGGAGTGCCTCTTGGCACAATAGTCACAGGCATTGAGTCACTGGGAAGATATGGTGTTGCTTCGGGCAAACACCAATGACTCTCTGCAATGGTGGAGCAGCAACAACCTGTTGCGGGGTAGGCCGTTTATGGACCCCATCCTGAAGTCACCCTTACCTCAGACTGGGTGTAGGGCACATATTCAAGACCTCACATTCCAAGAAATGTGATAGACTCATCAATGAGGTCTTGACTTCAATAACCTAGCACTTCTAGCCATCCAGCTTGCACTCAACTGTTCTTCCAGGACATACAGTCTTAATTAGTCCTGTAAAGAACAGAAAACATGACCGTTATGTACTATCCACACAGGCAGGAACAAGCACTCCCCACAGGTGTCAGAGGTGCAGTGCAATTAGCATAGGGTAATTCATGATTGGCTACACCTCCTAGCAAATTACCTCCTCAGAGTGGACAATGACTTAACAGACCTGCCCAGCAAGATGCATCAAAAGGTATCTGAGTGGGAACTCCACCCGCAAGTCCTGCTCTAGTTCTTCCACTGTTGTAGTGTCCTCGATGTAGACCTCTTCGCCACTCTTGAAAAGCAAAAATATTAACACTCTGCCTCCTGGTTTCCATACCCTCAGTCCATGGGCGATATTGTATGGATGAACTGGTCAAGGATGTTTGCCTACACCTTTCCTCTTCTCCCAATTCTCCTGTACTTGGCAAACATCCCTTACCCTTGTGACACTCACTTGCCCAGGAAGCGCTGGTTCTCAACACTCCTAATGATGGCTTCTGAAATCCTAGAGTTTGGTTAACCTAATCCACCCTAGATATGTACAGACATCCTAAAGAATCACGCAAACCCAGCATGCGTGCTTGTTATGCTGCTACGTTAAAAAGGGTTGTCCATTATTGCATTTCGAAGCAACTAGTCTCCTTTAAGCCTGAGGTCCAGGAAGTTGTTTGCTATCTCCTTCATTTTCAAAAGTTAGGCTATGCCAACACCTTTATACGCCTTTACTTGGGTGTGTTCGCGGCTTACATGCAGAATAGAGAACACACTTCACTGTTCAGAATCCTGAATATCAAGGCTTTTATACCAGTGCACTCATGTTCTCTTCAGTTCTTTTTATGGAAGGTCGCCTTCCTGGTCACAATTACTTCCTTAAGGAGCATTAGTGAACTACAGCCCTTCGCAGAAGAGCCTTTATTCCAAGTTCACAATGACGGAGAGTGTCATCCTTCACACTAATCTTAGATTTCTACCAAAAGTGGTATACCCGTTTCACCTTAACCAGAATATAGAGCACTTAGTCTTCTTCCCTTAAGCAGCCTCTCTAGATGAAATGGCATTACACGCACGCACACACTTAATGTGAAACGCACAATCATGTACAGCATTGATAATCCCAGAGCCTTCTGCAAGACTTTGCACATTTTTGTTGCTTTCGCTAAACCTCTAAAGTGCCACCATATATCTGAAGCTCCATACCTGCTACCACAAAGTTAAGATAATGCTGCCTGCTCTGCCAAGGCCGCATTCCACCCGGAGAAAAGGAAACCACTATGGCTTTTTACATGAGCATCCCTATAGCTGACATTTGTATGGCAGCTACATGGTCTGTTCCGCACACCTCACTAAACCATATTATATGGGCGTCCAAGCACGCCAACAACCTAGGGTTTGCCAAACAGTTTTATGGACTTTGTTTTTGTAGTGTATAGTTTGCAGTTTTGTCTTATTGTAAATATCAGGTGCTCAAATCAACTCATTGGTGCTCAATTTTATCTAGGAGTAAATACAAGCCAAGTTGACCATGTCATGATTTCAATTAAGACTGTTTTCTTAGACAGAGATCTCTGTTTGTGCTGTTTGAATCTGCTAAACCTTTATAAGATTCATCGAATACGTAACACATTGTATACAAGGAAGGTAAATCTGAATAAGCACAGTAATTCCTTTTTCTAAATAGGTGCCTTCTGGCTGCTACACTGTAGTACATCTGTTAATGATCAATACTTGCTACACAATTACCACATTAAAAAACGCCTTTATGCATTGTGAAAATAAAGACAAGTACCAAAAAGGCTCAGCTTACTAGCAAGTAATTATCCTTTACATGGATATTTATGTTAAATTCTTCATCACTTCAATTTACTTTCATCTTTTTTAAGGATTGTGATATAAGTTCTCCCATTTGGACATAACTAGCCTTTCCGTTATCCTCATCCTTTTAAATTCTCTTCCTTTACTGTAATCTTAGGATGTCCTATTTTGCCTTTTTATCTCGGTATTCTCTTCATCCCTTTGTTATACCTTCCACTAGCTTTAACATTCTCTTGTACAATTTTCACTTCAAGCGTATGCCCCTTTCTACTTTACGTTTATCACTCTAAGGGACAGACAAAGCACCTGAGTAAGCTATTTAAACCCATGGCAAGTTCCTAACATTCTAGGCAAGAAGACATCAGTTTCACCACTCATCAGAATCTTGTGAACAATTATGCTTAACATGGTTTCCATGGGAATGAAATATTGTAATCTGAAGGCACTGACAATAGTCTTGAGAATGGGTCAGGTGGGACTGTGAGTATAGAATACGTAATTATGTGCATGTGCTCCTGTTTTCTTTTTAAAATTTGTTTGAGTTTTTAGGTTTTGCCTACGCAGCGCGCATGCGCTGCATGGAAGGGGACCTTTTGGAATCGATCAGCTTTTTTGGGCAAAAACTTGCACGCTTTGCATTGCTTTGTAATGCGATGTGTGCACGTTTGGCGTTTCTCTTGCGGAAGGGAGCTTTGGAGACATCTGTTTGTAATCATCTTGCAAACAGATGGTGCCCCTGCTCGCTCCCGCAAGGGAAAACGCTGTGCGAGTCTCGCTTGTTTAACTTTGAAACTGAGCGCGGCACCGCTTCACGGGCACCCCGCTCGGCTTATTTATATAGTTCTTAACTTTAGCACTGAGCCTCAGTGCCCGCTTCAAGGACACCACGCTCATTGTTGAAGTGAAGAAATATATAAAGAAACCGAGCGCTGTGTCCGTGAAGCGGCGCCGCACTCAGTTTTAAACTTAAGCATTTGCAATGCAATCGGACGGATTACATTGCAAATGCTTATTTTTTATAGCTACTTGCTACATTTGAACTGCGATCCTTTCCCAGCATGAATTCATCAGGAAGTCTGGCTTGAGAGCGAAAAGGCGGACGTTGTCTGGGGGGAGGTGGGGGCGGTTCAAAGCGCTGGCCCGGGACCTGGTGAAGCTGCATCTGTTGGGTGTGGCGCCGTTTGTTGGTGGATGGAATTACTGTAAGAAAGCCCCGGGGTATCCTTTTCTGCCTGTGAATGAGCCACCTGAGAGGCCTGAAGTGGACTTGAGGTCAAGTGACCCCAGCTATCTGATCCTGTTGTGCTTGGAGAGACAATGCAGGTTTGGGGCGAGGCCCTCCCTGCTGCAGACGGATTTGACGATGCAGGAGCCATTCCTCAGAGTAGCCCCAGTGAAACATCTTCACTGTCAACGTACCTCAGCCGTGCCTTGCAGCCCCCCCCCCCCCCCCCCCCCCCCCCGCTCCCATCCCCAACAACGTACATCCTGCTGCTCCTGCATAGGGGAACATGGCATAGGGTGACCCGAATTTTAAAGCCAAAAACCGGGACCTTTTACAGCAAGCATTGGCATAGCCAATAGGTCTCGCCTTAGGGACCTTATAAGTGTTTGCCATTCAACAGTTGATGTTGCACCAAGGATATCGTGCTGCATAACTAAACACTTACAAGGTCCCAAAGGCGAGACCTATTGGCTATGCTAAGGCTTGTTAAGTATACTACATCGCATTACAAACATCTGCATTTGTATGCAAACTCAGTGTGACATGTTTAAGATGCAAAGAAGAAAACAGACGCGCTCCTGGTTAAATAGGTACACTGTTTGGCTGTGTTTGGCCCAAGTGTGGGTGCTTCTGTCTGGGCCATTTTCTTTTCATCTTGGAATATGTAGAGATTTTGCCCCTGTTTTCTATTGACTCAGAGTCATTAGAAACTGCATGTTTATCTACATGGCCTGGTTACAAAATTCCCAACCTACAATGCTTCCACTGTGCACGATGCTATATCTTGGACACTGAGTCAATCTTATTTCTCCCAGTGTTTACACCTCCGCTTATTTGATCTTTGCTATCATCTGCCAGGTAATATTCCTTTTTTTATAAAAACTTCATCCGAGCACCTGCAAAGCAAGTACAAATAAACCTGGCATACAAGACCCAACATAGCAGCTGGCAGTAAACAGACCTTGTAAAAGGAAGAAGCAAAAAAATAAGACAATAAATTCCAAATCATTGTATAATGACAATTTCAGTCTTTTTGATTCTTAAACAAGTACGGATTATACACAGTAAAAGCAACAATTATAAGAACTGAACCTTAAACATGGGCTATAAGGAGTACTCCTCAAAACGTTGGGAAACTCTTACCCCATGATAACATCGACTAGAACTACCTGAAATTATAGAGTATTAGGATTACTTGGAACAGATCTAATACTGATCAACTCTTGAAATATCCTTCTCTGTTGCTATGTTATGCCCTGAAGAAGTTGATGGCACATTTTACGAACGACAAATCACATTTTGCGTAGTGGCCCTATGAAGACTTATTTAAGAAAATAAAACCTCGCAAGAACTGAAAGCAAGACTCAGTGTTTGAAATGGTTTGCTTAATGAGTGCTTGAAGGCGTGATCTCTAACAAATATTAGATCAGTCTTTCAACACAATCAACCATAATAACATTGTTTTTAGGGACCCCTAACTTTGTTCATTAAATTTAAGGGCTAAGAAATATAACTTTTCTGCTATCAAATTGAGTTTCTTTTGACTCCATCAACAGGTATGAAACTGAAAAGATTAAAGGGTACTAGGTTATACTTTCTGTGTTCTTAAGCAAGCCGAAAAAGCACTATGGAGAATGGATAGGGCTCCCTGGAAGTCTTGGGAGACTTTCAGCCACAATCCTTTTAATAAAGGGCAATCACTTGAAAAGCTGCAGTCTGATATTGAGTTTGATGATTCACAATTTTTTTTTATGTTTGAAAGCTTTATTAGCAAATAAATTGAACAAATGACAAAAGGAATTGTATACAAGATCTGTAAGCAACAAAGAACTATAATATATCTAAAGTCAAATATAAAACAGAAAGCATTTTATAAATTTTCAAAGGGTGGAGAAAGGGGGACAGGGAAGAAAAGAAAGAAAAGAGAGAGAGAAAAGATAGAGAAGCTAGAGAGAAACGAAAGATGAGAGAAGTAGGAAAAATAATTCGAACAGAACTGTATACTATATATCATATATCAAAATCAAAAACAATGAAGCGCACATAGTAGATCTACAACTTGAAGGGGTATTAACAGATCAAGGGAGGCATAGATATTATAACTAACCAAACCCTTAAAGAAGGAGAAAATATTCAAGGAGGTTTAAATTTCTCCGAAGTATTGGATGCTGGACGGTTCTTAACAGCAGATCGATCCAGGTACACAGTGAGTGGGAGACAATAGAGCTCCACATTGCGAGGAGATTTGCAGGAGGAAGCGAAGGAAACATCTAGTCTGTGAAAATGACACAGAGTTCCACCAGTGTTGCATAGAAACAGATGTAAGGGATTTCCAATTAGAGGAAATGTGTTGAAAGACAAGTGCAAGCATAAGGTCAAAGAGGCCAGAAGAGTGAGAGGGAAGAGTAAGGGTATCAGACAGGCTACCTAAGAATAGAAGAGGGGGAGAAAAAGGGAGAGAGAGTGAGAAAATACGAGATATACAAGACCAGACCTGGGCCCATAGAGCAGAAACCGGAGGACAGTGGAAGAACATGTGCAAAAGATCAGCTGCAGGGGCATTACATGCCCAACAAGCAGAAGAGAGAGATGGAGAGAAACTGGAAAGAGCAAGAGGAGAAAGGTAAAGCCTGTGATATAGAAAGAAAAGAGACTGTGTAAGTGAAGCAGAGCGAGAGACTTTCAAGGACTTGAGCCAAATTTTGTCCCAAAGGGAGATAGACCAAACACAGCTCAAATCAGATTCCCAGGAGAGCTCAATTTTAGATTTGGGACGTTCTGGATTAGGGGCAGAAAATTGTTTATAAATGACGGAAGCTTTGGGAACAGAAGAGAGTAACAGCAATAGAGAAGAGGAAGGAGGAGAAGAGGAAGGAAGACTAGGAGGCGACGAAGGTAACGAGTAATAACGATCAAGAATAGCCTCCAGCAAAAGACCATACTTATGCAGGAAGGAGCGAGGACAAGAGAACTGAATTTGAAATCGAGGGAAGGAGCAGGGAACTAGTCCATCAAAGAGCTGATGAATCCAAATAATGCCCTTTTGCCGCCAAAGAGACCAGTAAATCGGTCTGTTAATGAGAAGAAGGGAGTTATACCAAATGGGTTGTTGTTTAAACGAATCACGCGAACAAGTAGAAGGAAAACAGAGGGGACGAAGAAGAGAAGAAGAGTGTTTAAAAAGCGGAAGGGAAGAGAATGGGGATTTGGAGGAAAAACGAAGGAACTCCTCAAACGAAAAAGGAGATAGTAAAGCTTTTTCAATGGAGAGCCATAAAGGAGCGAAAGGGGAAGCTTCTGTCGACAACCAGCGAGGGGCCTGACGCAGAGAAAAGGATTTATGATACAAGCGAAGATCTGGAAAATTAACTCCACCATTCGCCTTAGATTTGCGAAGAAAATAAAGAGAGATTCTAGCTTTTTTATTCTTCCACAAAAATTTGGAAAGAGAGGAATCGAGACGTTTGAAGTGTAGGGCAGGAATGTGGACGGGTAACATGGAAAAAGTGTAAATGAGAATAGGGGCAATCATCATTTTAATAGAGTCCAGTCTACCCCACCATGAGAGAAAAAGGGGATTCCAAGAGGAGAAAGACTTATCAATGCGAGCAAGAACAGCAGACATATTAAATTTAACAGAAGAAGTAATGGAATTGGAGAACCAGATCCCAAGATATTTAATTTTAGAATTATTCCAGGCAAAACCAGTGGCCGAAAAATGGTGAGGGAGACAGAATTTGTTAAGTGGGAGAATTTCGGTCTTATCCAAATTAATCTTGTAACCCGAGACAAGGGAGAAGGCCTCAAATTCAGCTAATAAAGGAGGAATAGATGAATCAGGATGTGAGACAAATAAAAGAATATAAGCATACGCTGAGAGTTTCAATTGCTGGTCACCATAGGGGAAGCCAGAGATAGAGGAATTTCGGCGAATGGAAGTCAAGAAAGGCTCCAGAGCTAAAACAAAAAGAAGAGGAGAAAGAGGACATCCTTGACGGACCCCTCGGCGCAGGGTAAAAGAGGAGGAAAGTTGGCCATTGACAAGAACTGAGGCCTTAGGGGAAGAATACAATAAAGAAACAAGCGAGATAAATTTGGGACTAAAGCCATGCCAATTGAGGGCTGCGAAGAGAAAGGACCAATCCACACGATCAAATGCATTCTCAGCATCAACTGAGATAGCGGCCAAAGGAAAAGAAAGGGAGGAAGCTTTATTTAAAACATTAAGAAAGAGGCGCGAGTTATCTGAAGTCAACCGACCTTTAATGAAACCACACTGTTCTTTACCAATAATATAGGGCATAAAGGAATCCAGACTTAACGCAAGCACTTTGGCAAACAATTTGTAATCAACATTAACAAGTGATATGGGGCAGTAATTCTTACAAAATTTGGGATCACGGCTGTCCTTCGGAATCAGACAAATGGTGGCATCTTGAAAGGAACCCGCAGCCGAGCCGGAGGAAACAAAAGATCAAAAAAGAGTTAACAGCTTAGGAAGAAGGAGGTCTGAAAAATGTAAATAAAATTCCACAGGGAAGCCGTCAGGTCCAGGAGTCTTACCCTTGGTCAAGGAAGATAAGGCAGTGGATAGTTCCTGAAGAGTAAGAACTAGATCAAGGGAAGAGAAATCAAGATCTGGAAAAAGAGGGTTTAGGAAGATTATCAAAATAAGACTGAAGCAAAGAAGGAGAGGGAGGAGATTCCGGAGTATAGAGTTGTTGGTAAAAGAGCTGAAACTGAGTGAGGATCTGTTCGGTTGAGTGAAGAAGAGTATTGTCGGAAGAAAAGATAGCCTCAATGGACGTGCGTTCTTTGCGAGACTTAAGGTAATTAGCTAGGAGTTTACCAGATTTATTCCGGCCACCATAATAGCGTGCGCTACTGCGTAGGAGCACGGAAGAGGCATTATCCAGAGATGGTTTATTAAAGGCAATTTTCACCCGGAGAAGTTCAGGGGACATACATGAAGCAGAAGAGGTATAAAATTGATGCTCTAATTTTTTGATATGCGCGAGGGAATTTTTGCGGTTCTGAAGAAACTGTTTCTTTTTCCGAGAAACGAAATCAATAATGAATCCTCTTGCAGAAGCTTTGAAAGTGTCCCAAAGAGTGTGAAAAGGAATATCAGGGGTAGAGTTAATAAGAAAAAACTCTTCAAAGAAAGTTCGGAAGGAGGAAGAAAAGACAGGATCAGTGAGAAGTGAGGAGTTGAAACGCCAACGGGAGGACTTAAGGCGAGGGGGGAGGAGATCAAAGTCTGTGACAACAGGTGCATGGTCAGAAATTACGATGGGTTCAATAGAGGAAGAGAGAAGGGTTTGAGTAAGGGAATGGGAGAGAAATATGTAATCTAATCTAGAGGAAGAGGCGTGAGGATGAGAGAAAAAAGAATAATCAAGCGTGTCTGGATGGGTGAGTCTCCAGGAATCCGATAAAGCAGCCTGAGAGAGAGTATCTAAAAATTGCTTGTGAGGCTTGTGAGGTACAAAACGCACTTTAGATTTACGGTCAAGAAACGGATCAACCACTTGGTTACAATCCCCACCTAGAAGAAAAAAGTCATCCTTATGTTGTATACATTTGCTGGTAATGGAGGGCCAAAAAAGACAATTAGGTTGAGTGGGACCATAAACATTAAAAATGGTGAGCGGAACTGAATCAAGCAACAATTTGACCAAAACCCACCTCCCCGCATCATCCTTCTCTTCAAGTAAAACTGTACACTTCAACTTCTTATGAATCAAAATAGCAACCCCATTTTTCTTGTCCAGGGATGGTGAAAAGAAAACAGTGCCCACCCAATTCCGCTTCAATTTAAGGGATTCCACATCATTAAGGTGGGTTTCCTGTAAAAGGACGATATCCGGGTTGTAAGGAGACAAATGGGAAAGAATTCTTTGTCTCTTGACGGGGTTAACAAAACCTTTCACATTCCATGAGATAACTCTAAATTGTCAAATAAAAATACATAGTATAGCAAAAACCTGAAAACAGTAATAACACAGCAGTAATAGACCTAGGCAAAAAATATGTAAAAAACATCAGAGCAAGAGAGAGGAACAGTGACGAAAAATGAAAGAGAAAAGCAGTAAAAGAGAAAAGCCAGAAGGAAAGACTTGAAGAATTCAAAAGAAGAAGATAGAGCATACAGAACTGAGTGATGAGACCTAGGAAAAGCAAAGATAGAGAAAAAGGAAAGAAGAGGAAAGGAGGGGAAGGAAGAAGGAAAGAGTAGAGGAGACAGTACAAATCCATAAGGACGACTGAAGAAAGCGTATCTGAGGGGGGACAAACAAACAGGAGGCGGGGCGATGGCAACACCGAACAAGACGAGCTGCACGAGGGAAGGGAAACTCCACCAGATCAGGGGAAGGAGATGTATGAGAAAGATACACAACTGCACAAATGAAGAGGAGAACAACAGGACCTGTAGACGGGAAATGAAAACAGAATACAGCATTAGGAAGAACATTATTAGGGGAAGGAAGTGACTACCACTACAGGGAACAAAGTGACAGGGAACACATTATGTTGATGATCACCAAAAGCACAATAGGGAAGAGGCTATAATATAGAACAGAATAACACACAAATTGATAACGCACAAGATGATAACAAAGGGCATCAGAGTGACACGAAGGAACAAGAAGTCATCCACAAACAGAAGAGAGAATTCCATCAGCCCGTTGGGGGAGAAGAGGTATCCATGCCACCAGCAGAATGCATGAGGATGAAGTTCTTAAGTTCATAAGGATCCTACAAGGTCCAAGTCTGATTTTGGTGGGTAACTTTAAAGAGACAAGGATGAAATAAGCCATATCGGGCGCCCATAGAGCGTAGAGGAGCACGGAGATTCAGAAATTCTTTACGTCTTGCAGCAGTAGCAGTGGAGACATCTTGAGCCAGGAACACTCTGGAACCCAACCAGGAGACATTGCGCTTATCACGGGCTGCAGAGAGGACTGAGAGAAGATCTGTGAACTTCAGAAACAAAATAATAACTCCGCGTGGTTTGGACGAAGTAGAGTCTCTGGGGCCCAGTCTATGAGCTCTCTGAATGGAGAGAGAGGTAGGAGCAGGCATATCCAAAAGCTTTGGAAGAAAGGAAGTAAAGAACTCAACAGGGTCACCTCCTTCCAAGGATTCCGGAAGTCCGTAAATACGAAGGTTGTTTCTTCTATTCCTATTTTCCAAATCCTCAGCGTGTTGACGCAAAGCTAAGACTGACTTTTCCAGCGAAGAAATGCGCTGAGCGTGAGATGGAAGTTCTACTACCTGTTGTTCAACAGAAGAAATTCTACTGTCCATGGAAGACCACTTCTCCTTCAAAATCTGCATGTCATTGTTGGTATTCTCAATGAAAGGGCGCAAGGCGCGAATCTCCTCCAGAATAAGCTCCATAGAAATAGAAGATGCTGATTTGTCCGGAGATGGAGGATCATTTTTGGGGCGCATCGGTGAGATAACAGTAGAGGTTGAGGATTTGGAGGACATCACCTGTGTTGAGGAAGAGCGATTGGGGGTAACGCCCGCCATCGGAAATGCAGGAGGACTTGAACTGGAAGAGGGCGAGGAGGTCGTGCGCTGTGCAGTCTTCAGGGAGGGAAAAATGAAGTTAGGTTTACGCAAACTGCCCATAGAAGTAGGAGTAGAAAATGACATCAATAGCCAGAGTCACAGTAAAAGGGAACTGGGGGAGGCGAGGTTACACAGTAGGTTCATGAAGAGGAAAGATAGCCACAAAAATTGAATTCTGAATACTGCATGGCAAATATGATGAAGGATGATGGAGCCAGCCCAGTGGCCCAGAGGAGAGGAGCGGTCAAATATGGCTCAACACTTAATGAGGTAGGCAATAAAGATATTGAAAAACGGTAGCAGTATCAGCAAGTCACAGCAGGGAGGTTATAAAGCAGATGGTTCAACAACAAAAAGGTAAGCTTTGGAGATGTTGGGATGAGGCAGCAAAATCATCAAATCACAACAAGGACCTCAGAAAGCAGTTGGCGTGACACAAGTAGAAGCAGGCATTGAGGCTATTGAGTTGAGGTAAAAGTATCACCAGGGCACAGCAGAACCTCCATAAATCAGTTGGCTTGGCGCATAGAAAAGCGAGCATTGAAGATAGTAAAATGAGGCATCATTATCGCCAAGGTACAGCAGAGGCTACATAGAGCATTTGGCTATACATGTTTAGAAGCAGGCATTGAAGAAATGAAAATGCAGCCGCAATACCACCAAGTTCCTGCAGAGTCTTTATAGAGCACTTGAAAAATCAGCCATGTGGTGCCAATAGAGCAGACTTCACAACAGGAGGCAGGAAAGGTTGAGAATGGTAATCTCAAAATGGCGGCAGTTTGCATCTGAGGAGAAGCGTCATGAGGAAGAATAAGAAGGCAGGCTCACCCCTTTGATGTCAGTACTGCAGGGAAATGTGAGGGCACATAGCGCTGTAGCAGAGAACTGCCAGGAAGGCATCAGGAGAGGTGTGGGGCCAGCCGATATGAAACGTCTCTAAGAACACGGCTTTCCAGTCAGCCGTGGGAGGAGCTGAAATGGCGGCCGCGCAGAGCTCTTATGACGCACAGCAGCTGAAGACTCGTAATAACTCAAGGACGGCAGCGCTGAAAGCCAGACTTGCACAGGACTGACTCCGAAGGTTCCGACGTCCTCACCCCACAGCAGAAGGAAAATGCCGTGATGGAAAGTGCAGAAAGGGATAGGAAATCATCCCCCGTTCGGCGGAGCTCCGAACCTAGGCAGCCATCCTGAGTGGCATCAAAGCCACGCCCCCTTGATGATTCACAATTTTTGATGACTTGAAAACAGAAACAAGATTTATGTATTCCTGTTACAAAGCATATATCCATTCATGCTGACTCGGCACTGTAAAGCAAGCTTTTAGATGGAAGATTGACCAGTAATTGCCTAACATCTAGCTTGTTGGCAGACGGTGGTAGCGGTTGAGGGAGGTCTTGAAGGCTGCCCTGTCGGAGGCGTCCTTGCTGGTACGCCATCTCCTCTCCATCTGTGTGCTGTCTCGTTTCACTGTTCTGATTTCTTAGGTGTACCAGCTGGCCTTTTCGGAGGATTTTCTCTGGATGTTGCTCTTGATGGGGCGATGCTATCTGCGCAATTGGTGAGCCAGGCTTTGTAGTTTTTCACTCCCTGTTCGAAGTTGGTGGCAGTAGCAGGGTTTGAGGTGTTGAGGCGTTCACCCAACTGGTCTCTGAGATTTTGTTACACCTCCTGTGGGTGGCGTTGGTTATCTTAGGGGTGGCGGTGCGGGGTCTGGAGATGCTGAAGCGAACGATGGTGTGATCGGTCCATGTGAGTTCTGTGACATGGTTGTATTTGACGCGGTTGCTGGAGGAGAACATTGGGACAAACTTGTGTCCAGCAGTGTGTGTGGGGTGGTGGACAATCGGAGTCATTCCGAGGCTGCTCATACTGTCAAGAGGTGTGTGGTGTTTGTTGTTGCGGTCCTCGATGGGGGAAATGCTGGTCGCTGAGGAAGATTTAATCCTTGGGAGTCTAAGGTTAGGGGTGCAATGAAGTCTGCAATGGTGTTGCTGGAGCACAGGCATGGGGGTCAGTATAACAGGGTGCCTCTGATGGTTCTCTTGTCTGTGTGGAGCTTGAAGTTGAGATGTTCCATGAGGGTGGTGGAGTTGTCGGTGGTAGTGGTACACTGTATGGTCTCTTTGATGGCTGTCCCTTCTCCCGGATTGTTGATGAGGACTTGGTGAATGCTTTTATATCTGTCAGTGTTCGCTGTCGCAATGTCTGGGGCAGATATGGGTTTGAGCCAGGTCTCCATGCGGAAGACTATGTGTGGCGCGAGGGTGGGGAAGAGGTCCTATAATTCGGTGGAATGCTTGAATAGTGAGTGTGTATTGAGAAGGGCGCATTCTATATATTTTTTTTTGTTCAGGTGGTGTCTTCAGGGTAGGACTGGTCAATGGGTTGGTGTGTGCGCAGTGGCAGATGAAGTGAAAGTGGGTGCAGGTGAAAGGTCCAACTGTGGAGTGTGGATCGGTGCAGGTGGCAGTGTCTTTTTGCGGCGTCTGGTGTCGAGGGTTTAGTGCTAGGTGATGGTGAATCTTCAGGGGGCGGGAGAGCCTGGGGTCGATGCAGTGAGCACAGACAGGTTTGCCTTTGGTGCACCTTTGATGCTCCAGCAGCACGCCCATTGTGCGCTGTCACACTGCAATAAAATAGGTCCTGAGGTGTGTGGGTCTTCTGTTGGCATGAAGAACGGTGACCAGGAATATCTGGTCAGGAAACCCCAGCGGGAAAACCTGGGCAGCTTGAGTGTCACTCAGTGTGGGACAAGCAGGAACTGGAGGCCACAGGCAAATAGCAAGCTAGGTGTCTAGGTGTCTAATTGCCTACTCCTTGATGTAGAGAGGTAGATAGAACTAGTGTGAGAGTAGATCTTATTTCTGAAAACCACTGTAAATGTCAGCTTTAAGACTCTTCTTGATAAGATTGATGTCATTGCTTGTGTAGTTAATGATCACACCATAACTAGACCTTGTATTTATGATCAAGACGAAACCCCACATGTTAAACAATCTAGCGATAGCCCCCCAGGCATGACACCTAAAAACTGGCTCTTCGATCGAGTGGGAAAGGAAAAGGGTCAGTACCAACTTTAGGAACAGTGGTCCTACAGAAAGTACAATACAAAAGTATGGCCACTTAACTGGTAGAACAGATGTAGAAGCAAAGAACACTCAAATACTGGACGGGGGAACAATTTGTGATTACGTCACAGGGCTTAGAAGTGGCCAAATCTGCCTAGAGATATAAAAAGTTGTGGCTCCTCTTCAGGAAAACCTATACTCCATCTGAATAGAATAGAAGAGAAGCATATCGCAGGGAAGATGATAGAAGATCTACTGACAGGGATTTATATACAATGAATGTTCCAAATCTTAATTCTCAAACCAGAGCGAGTAGCGATTCCCTGGTTAACAAATTTTATCACTGGATTAGGCATGTGCGCAATTGCAGATCTGTAATTTTTGAAGACATTGTCACAGCCTCACGACACATGTTCAACTGGCCAGTTAGATTCCATCAGTCTAACGTTTACAAACAAAACCTTAGTAGAAGAGATGGTTGCATTGGATCACCGATCTTTGCCTAAAAATGGTTCTAGTGTATGCTTTAAATGTAATCCCCCAATTGAGGTTGTAGGAACAGCTAGACCGGTCCATGAGAGAGAGCCAGTAACACATCTGTCAGACTTGGATTGACAAACAAAGCTCACAGATTCAATTTGCATACTTGATAGTTTGGTTTCTTCCATCAGTGAGTGATTTGGGATCACTAAGGTTATGGTTGATGATGCCATTTGTGACGTTACTCCGAGCAGTGGGAACACTGGGCTTTGCCATTACACAGAGAGGTACATCATTTAGATCCAATCAGTGACTTAAAAAAAAAAACAACTGTGACTTTTAAGCTGCTACTGTGGAATGTGGTTGGTATAAAAGCAAAGTCCAGTGACCCCAGCTGGGTAGATTTTGTGAAGAAGTAGGATTTATACCTATTTCAAGAGAAATGGAAAATTAAAAATGTATATATACTGGGTTATTTTCCCTTCTATGTTGTAACCAGCTAGTCTAAGGCTGGGAGAGCTTCGGACTTCCTTAAAACCTCTTTTGGATGCAAGATTAAGGTTTTGCACACATGGTCACCAGGCATTTTGGAGTTAGTTGTGATTACCACAAGGGTGCAACTTTAGGAATTTTTCGGTCATAAATATACATAAATATATAACTGGAATCTGAGAATGTGCATTTTTTGAAAGTTTTATTAGACATATGAGATGCTAACTGGCCAGAGATTATAGAGGGTGATTGCAGTATGACTTTTGAACCTTCCAATGTATCATCATCCCTCAATACAGGAAGAGGAAGAATGGTGTATACTCAAGTTAAATACTGTAAGCATTAAGAAACGCCCACTGATGTCAATACAACTGTATTATAGACTATGATCAGTGGTTTACAGTCTTGGAATGGTTGCTCACAGTCAGAGTATAAAGCCAAGAATACGTTTAAAAGGGGCGATTATGCCAGTAATCTTGAAAAGATATTTTTAGACCTCCAGCTGTTACCATGTATGGTTGTAATGGAAGGAAGTCCTTGATCGCCACAACAGCGACCAAAATTTCCTCAATCTAAATATGCAGGGGGCTGTATTTAGTATGATTGCTGTTGAGGATAATGTATTTGTTCACCCTCATGTTGGTTTCAAATAACCGCAGGAATAAAAACTGGACTTAGTTAGCCAACGATCTCAAGACCATAGCCAGCATTTACAGCTGTTTTTTAACTGCCATAGAACCTCCTGAGGAAGCAGAGATCAGTGTGATTTCTGTTTCCCTACTTTATCTAGAGTTATTTGACCAACTAAAGCACCTCTTCACAAGCGTTTATTTTTTTTAAAAATACTCTGCAGAAGTTAACAACAATCCCTGGGATAACCAGGAATTTAGGCGGGCAAATACAAGACTGGTTGAGGCAATAAAAGCTAAAAACAAGCTGGAAATAATAGGAGCCTCTTCACCAGAAAATATTGAAAAAAGAAAAAAAAATAGGCATGTTAACCATCACCCCTGGTATAACCAGGTTTGTAGGAGAACATAGACAAAACTGGTTGAGGCAGTAAAACCTCTAGACAAGATGGAAATAATAGAAAGGAGCAGATCTACAAGGATACCCGTAGGAGTACTAACAGAGATTGGAAGACAGCCAGTGGATGGAGATGAATAAAGCACTGGAAAGGAGATAATCAAGGTCCTTCAGACGTATCCTAGTGAACAGTTGCATAAATGCCCTCTTGTCTCTGTTATATGTGCCTTTTCCGACTAATTATGCGCCAGGATACCCGACGGGTTTCAGTGCGCTTTATAAGTACACATTACATTACATTTATAAGAACACATTACATCTGCAAACGTCAACCTGAGACGTATGTCTCGCTGGAAACCTGGGAAGTTTATTTTGCAAATTTACATGCTTATCCTAATATGCTAACTTCCCTAGAATGTAGATTGGCAGGGATTCCATTCCCTGATAGAGAATCTACCTGTACCCTTGATCACTGATCCTTCTCCCTAAGAGATACAGAGAAAGCTTTACTCTCCTTGAAAAGGGTGAACGCTCTGGGACTGAAAAGGATCCCGGCTAATTTGTACGTATCTGAATTCACTGTTTGGGTCCTCTATGTAAACATCTTCTCTGCTAAAATTGCAGGTGAGGAAATTGCTGAATCTTGGAAGGGAGCGGAGATTCTCCCAGTCCACAAAAAGTGGAGTAAAGACAACCTCGCAAACTATACGCCTTATGCCTGATTGAGAATCTGAAGAAAATCTTCTGCAAGCAAGTGTTGTCTAAATTGAATGACTGGATGATTGAAAATTGCATTTGAAATTGCAGGCAGGATTCCTTCCAAAAGTAAGCACTTTTGACCAGATCTTCTACTTCCAGACATTATGTTGGAAGTATAGTCTCCTTCAGCAGGATCCCTTCTACATAGATTTTGTTGATATGAAGGCAGCTTTCAGTCTTGTTCCTCCTAGGAATTTACTCTAGGAAGCGCTGAAGAATTGCGGCATCCCAGAGTTTTTATTGTCAGTTTTAATGAAACTTCATGGTTTTAGACAGGGTTGCGATTTGGCCCCTACTTTATTTTACATTTACATCAGCGGGGTTAGACTGGCTGAACAAGTGGCAAAATGAATCCACTAAGTCAGGGAAGTTTAGAGTCCCCGCACTTATGCCTGCTAATGACACCCTTCTGATATCAAGAACCCCAATGGGAGTTGCAAGCACTGCTAGATCAATTTTCATATTCCTGTCAAGGTCTTGAGATCAATTCTGGGGAAGAAAAATACATGATTCTGAATTTGCTCTTATAACAGAAGGATGCTAATATAGGGAGTTCCAATAGAGGGAGTTCCAATAGTGAGTAAAGAGCTCTGACTACCTAAGAGTCAAACTTTAGTACGCCCTCTCTTGAGCGCCGCTAATTAACATAAGTAAGTTGGTACTACAACACAGATCAATGATGGTAATCAGAAAGTACAATGATAATTTATGTAGGCTAATTTCTCCAGCTTTTGAGGTCTACAAGTTTAAAGTATTAGGAGGGGCATTGTAGAGGGCTGAAATATGGGGCTAAGGGAACACAACACATCTAAACGTATGTGAAAACTCTTTCATAACATCACCGTTTAAACTTCGCAATTGTCCCCCTCTGGTTCTGTTACGCTTTGACTTAGCCTTTAATAGGATGAACCATGTGACCAACCTCCGAATACTGTTGTGTTCGAAAAGAATTTGATGTGCAGATGAACTGAAATTGTATATAGTCTTGTTAAGTGATTTGATTAGTTTGGAAAAATGTTGTACTGCCCATTGGCCTAACTCCATGAAATCTTGGTTATAGAGGCTAAACCTTGGGGAACTATAGGGAAATCCTGAAACTATTAAGGGAAGTTCAAGATTAAGGGTCAAGAATTGTTACTGGCAGTATGTCAGAGAAACCCTGGATTAAACAAAGAGATGGAGAGCAAAATTATAAATATCCATCTCATAAATGCATTCTAGAATTCAAATTTTTAAATGAATAGAATTGTCCGATGTAGTGCAAAAAACATAAAATTCAGAATAGGTATTCTGCCAGCTAACTCCTTCACTGCTAAATGTTCGAAACGTATAGTGGCAAAGTAAAGTAAACTGAACATAATTTCTTATTCTTCTGTCCAGCATATAGTGCCCAGAAAAAAATGGATTATTCCCTTTTGTTGTTGAGTGTCAGACATATCTGGGAGGTGATGGAGATCTTGAAAACAGATTCCTTGAAAGAGATTTTTTTTTTTGCATTGTCAACGTTTCTATCTTGGGGGCTTGGTCATTCTGCTCTTGCATTTATTTAAGGGATGCATGAGAGTGTATCTTGCCACTAAAAAATGTAGGCTTTTACAATTTCAAATCTCAGTGTATCTGCTACTTGTTTTAACAGTAATATTGTATTTTATTTTTGTATTAGTGCAAATGTTGGGTGTGAATGAAGTATGGTATGTTTTATCGGGTATACTGTAAAATAAATTAATGAAGAAAAACAAAATAGAGAGGGAGTAAGACTCTTTGCTATGAAGATGTTTCTTGTTTCCTGGCAAGTACTAGTCGTATATTTTCTTCTGGATGCTAGAAGTTGACTGTCTTAGGCAGACTTTATCTGCAGATGTTTGTCCTCCCAAATTATCGATGATGTTTCTTCACTCACTAGTAAACGATCTATCTCCACAGTAGAATGCTGGACATGGCTACTGGGCGTGAAGATTCATTGGCTTTTGTTTCCCCAACTATTCCACCCCAACTCCCACATTAGAACAAAAACAGTTCTGCATAATGGTTATTAAATCCACAGTGCTATGCTGTGAATGACCATTTGTGAATGAAGATAGCATACAGTAAATTTTCTAGGTGACCCGCTATGGGAGCAAGGTAACTCTCCGCACAGAGAACTGTAATGTCACCTTGTTCTATTCAGTAGAACAACATATCAGTCCTTTATTAAGTATCAATTGATCTATTTTTATAAGAATTGGGTTGTGCTATTTTCAGGGCCACATTTGAAGAGTTTGTGATTAAGATTGTTCACCTCCCTGTCTTACAGGCAGCTATACCCCTTTTTTTCTTTGGTTCAGTATAACAAGACAGTATTCCTAACTCATTCTAACTAAATTCAGTCCTCCCTTGCCTTCTTTAATAAATCATAACGCGCCTTTCTCATTGTGAATCTAATAATGCACTTTGGCTCTGCTGTTTCTCCACTTAGCAAGGATCACCTCATCATTAGGAAGAAGGGCATGAAAATTTTTTTATAAATAAACCAACTAAATCTTCTGGATAGAGCAAGGTTTCAAAGGTGTCAACAATTGTTTGGGACTCTGTAGAAACACGGATAACATCTTTATAGCTTTATAAAGTTTGCTATGGCTCAAAGCTCATACATTTGCCATGATTAAAAGATATCCCCAACCCTACAAAGTGAAAGCATTTTCCTTTACTAGTTCCCACAGCAGATTTGCCTTTGTTATACACACTTTATCCCAAATCAGTCTCCAGGCATGCCACTGAGAAATATTGCTTAAGTGAGTGATTTTCATATTCTACAAATTTCCAAACGGAACTTAAATGCTATTTTATGTAATGAGATTGTTGAAACTTAAATTAAATAACTTCAGTTTACGATTCTGCCACATACATTAATACATTTCCATTTCAGGCATCAGGGACCCAAGGTTCGAATAATCTTTGTATGTAGGAATCTGCTGACATACAATAACTCTCAAAATGAGTTACGGGCCTTCCATCTTTACCATAGTCTCTTTAAAGCCTCTTAATGGCGGTTCTTAGGTTTTGGCTGGCCATGTAATAGTTAGGTCCAGGTTAATCTTTCCTATACAATCGAGGCCTCTTCCCAAATGCACATTATCAGATTTCTGTTTATGTACTATTAATATCTCATGCCCTATTTCATACGTCCTGCTGCATCTGAAAGAGACACATAAGTGATAGATTCCTTACCTTAGAATATCCCCAGGCGTCAGACTGGATCTGGAAAGTTTTGCTTAGCAGTACCCCTGCGCGTCAGTAGGTGGCGTCCTGCGGCTCCGAGTCCGTCACTGGCGTCGTCGGCGTCGAGACAACATCATGGAGGGTACTTAGACGCCACCCATGCACACTGACGTCAGTTCTTTCTTTTTCCGCGCCGAAAGCGCAGATCCGGATTGAGCACGTACCTCAGTCATTTTTTGACTACTCTTTTGAGACTTTTTTTTTTTATTATTTTTTTATTGGTAACACATTAAACACAGGAGTGTTAGCCTACATCCACCACGTGGCCGGCTTCCGATGAAAAAATCAGAGCATATGAAGCAGTTAACGTTGTACACAGCAAGCCGCCTACAACCACTCCGGGCCGGCCGCGTCAAGTTATCATTGAGGAGTCACTGCAGCACAACATGCAACATTTGAACATGGGCGAATGAGAAACCTACATTTACACTCTTTGGGTGAAGGTCAAAAAGAAAGAATAAAGAGAGAACACAGGTGGTCAGCGTTCCCTGCACTTTCATACGAAATAATGCTAACAAACTTATGAATGAGGCCTCCTAGGGAGGGGCACATGGGGGGAGGAGGGGCAGCCAACAGATATTAGGGCAGAAGGGCATATAATCGTCCCGGGGGGGCACTAATCAGCATCTATTGAAGGCTTCAGTGCGATTGTGTTCCCTGAGCCCTATCTAGGAGTATGGAGCAATATTCTCAGTGCTGTTGAGTCATGTATGAAGGGTTAGGTAATTACGAGGGGCAGTCTATCAAGGTCATTGCTTCAGTGTCTGTCGCTCTGGCAGTTAGGTAGGATGTCAGCGGTGACCAAATGTCACGAGGTCTCAAGGAGGTAGGTAACAATTCAGCATAATTGGATAACTGTTCCTGGCAATAGATCATGTCATCCAGCCATTCCTTAAACTTGGGCGCCCTCTCTCTACCCCAGCGGCATGCCACCCATCTCTTAGCCATCAATAATGCTAACGCTATGTATTTACCAGATGGTGACGGAATGGGTAGGACATAGCCAAGTAATGCCATCAGCGGAGTAGCGTCAAGTTGTATCTCAGTCATCTGATGCAGAGCCTCAAAGACCTGCTCCCAATAGGCACGAACCATGGGACAGCTCCAAGCGAGGTGCAGCATATTTGCGTTGGTCACATGGCACCTTTCACAGGCATCCGAGTCTTGCAGCCGAAACCGGTGCATTTTGGCTGGTGTGTAATACAACCTGTGGAGGTATTTGTAATGTATAATGCGCAATCGGCTACTGGCCGATACTCGCTCAGTCTGAAGGCAACAAAACTCCCATTGGTCATCAGTGAGTTCATCCCCTAATCCCTCACTCCATCGCATTCGAGCTTGTAGAGTAGTTACCCCCCGTTGCTCTTGAATAGTACGGTATAACAAGGATACCAGTTTTGTAGATGTTTCACGTTGCAGGAGCAGGTGGAGAGATGCCAGTGTGGGGGGCTCCGCTGGGAAATCAGCATGTAAGGCTCGGATCCCATTTCGGAGTCGCAAGTTTAAGAAGCTGTCCAGTGGCGTGTGAGTCAGATTTCAAAATAGGCTGTCCGGCGCACGGAACTGGCCATCCTTGAACAGAGCACCCCAAGTGGTGAGAGCAGCTCTCTCCTTAAGTTTGTGAAAAATCGTCTCTTGCAGCAGTGGCATAGTAGGATGATAGGCCAATGGTAGAAGCAGGGAGTATAAAGAGTCAGCTTCCAATAGGGTCGCAATGCGGCGCCACGCCGTAACTGTGGCATTTATAGTATTTTGGGTCCGTTCTCGAGCTGGTATTTCAGCAAACAATACCCCTTCTATGGGGATCGGGTGCGCGAGCCACTGTTCGGCTGCTATGTGCGGCATGTATCGGTGGGCTCGCACCCAATAATATAAATAATGGGCCTGTGCACTTAAGTAGTACAATTCTAGATCCGGGATAGCAAAGCCACCAGAGGCGAAAGGTCTGGTGAGAATCTACCATTGCAGGCGAGCTTGCTTCCCCCCCCCCCCACACCAATCTAATCATTTCAGTTTTTAACAATGCGAAGAAGTGGCGCCCTGGGTGATACGGAATGTTAAGGAAGAGGTAGAGTAGTTGTGGAAGTATGAGCATTTTGATCAAAGAAGCCCGTCCGGCTAGCGACAGTGGGAGCTTTATCCAGCGAGATACCTTGTCGGTGATACGGGTTAGCGCGACCCCATTGTTAAGTCTCATAAGTTCTTCTTTATCTCGTGTGATGCCAATCCCCAGATAGCGGAGCTCATCTTCACACCAATCTAATGGGTAATCTAAGGGGAAGCGTAGCGTCAAGGTCCTGAGGGGGGAAGAGACATGATTTTGCCCAGTTAATCTGGACTCCAGATTTACCGCCAAAGATAACAAACTCCCGAAGGAGCACGTTGAGGTTGGAACTGGGATCTCGGACGTAAAGCGTGATGTCGTTGGCATACATAGAGACCAGAATTTGCCGCAGTTGACACCGCGGAGCCATATCGCCAGCGGTTCGGTGACCAACGCAAATAAGAGGCGACAGGTGGCACCCCTGTCGGGTACCCCTGGCAATGGGGAAGGGCGCTGACATGCGGCCATTGATCATTACTCTAGCGCCTGCTCGACAATGTAGGAGCTTGATCCATAAAATAAATAGAGGGGGAAGCCCATCCGTAGCATGACCCCAAATAGGTAGTCCCATTCGACAGAATCGAAAGCTTTGGTGGCGTCGAGAAAGACAGCCGCAAGAGGAAGGTCAGAGGAACAGTATCTAGGACTGTAAAGAGCGTGTGCAAGTTATGAGAGGTGGATCTCCCCGGGACAAACCCAGATTGGTCCGGTAATATTAGGCGGTCTAGGAGTAAAGTCAGTCTGTTGGCAATTAACTTCGCCAATATCTTCGCATCACAATTGAGCAAGGAAAGGGGGCGATAGAAGCCACATTGGTGAGGTGGGTTCTCGGGCTTCAGGAGGGAAATAATGAGCGCTTCTCTCATGGATGGTGGAAGGATTCCCACTTCAAGGGATTCTTCGCAGACCTCGCGTAAAATAGGTGCCATCAGGTCTATATAAGTTTTATAAAATTCAATAGGGATGCCGTCTAGGCCACTGGCCTTGCCCGATTGCATGCCCATAATGGCATCTCGGACCTCGTCTAGCTCGAATGGCGCATTTAAGAATTCCTGGTGCACATCACTGAGCCATCCCAGGGCCACATCACCCAGGTAGGAATCCAAATCCAGATCGCGTTGGCCAACACTTGTATATAGGATGGCATAGTGGTCGGTGAATTCATCTAGGATGGAAGCAGTATCCCAGCATCTCGTACCATCTGGTTTTTCTAAGTCTTCTATATAGTTGGAGTGCCGTGGGTGTCTAATCATATCCGCAAGAGCTTTGCCAGAGCGTTCCCCTTCACCATATCTACGCGCCACCTAGTGTTTACCACAACAGCGCACCTCCCTGTCAGCTTCCGCTATGTATTCCGTTAGCGTTGTTCTAAATGTGCCCTGAGTATCACCATCAGTGTGATGAGCCAAAAGAACTTCAAGCCTACGAAGCTCCAGCTCTAACCTATGTAGGGAGGAAGTGATACTTTTTAAAACTGTTGCTCCTTTAGACATGCATACCCCTCTAATGTTGACCTTGAATGCCTCCCAAATCGTCTCCACACTCTGTACCCAACCCCAGTTGATCTAAAAAAATTCCCTGATCTCATCTCCCAGTTCTGTTCGGAAGACCTCATCAAGCAGCATACTCGCGTTTAGTCGCCATGCACTGTGCGGACATTCAAAGGCCGAGGGGGAGAGAGTGAGTAAGACAGGTGCGTGATCAGAATATGTCCTGGCCAAGTGTTGTGTCGCACTAACCAGGGGGCCCAGGCCTCGAGACAAAACCCAATAGTCCAGTCGCGCCCAAGAGGCGGCGTGAGCAGTGAAGTGTGTTCCCTCACGTCGATGCGGATAGACATGTCGCCAAGCATCTAGCAAACAATTATCAGAGATGATATCCTGGAGCATTGCGGCTGCCTTGGTGCGGTGGTGTGGCGCGGGGTGGGATCTGTTGGTAGACGGAGCATAGGTGACATTAAAATCCCCTCCCCAGATAACATTGGTCGAACCAATCTCCCTTATCTTGTCCCATAGGGAAGAGATAAAGTCAGGGGAATCTGTATTGGGGCCATAACAACATGCCAGTGTCACTGATTCCTGTCCCAGTCACCCCCATGTGAGGCAGAACCTCCCTTGTTCGTCACTGAAGGAGCCTACTGCAGAAAAAGGCACATTATTCTTAATCAATATAGCGGTGCTTCTGGCATAGGTGTAGAGTAAGATGAAAAGACTCTGTACATTGACCACCGAGAGGCAAAGGCTGGAGTATGTAAGGGGTTAAGATGAGTTTCCTGGAGCATCGCTATATGAATGTGGTGGCGGTCCAGGTAGGCTATGATCTGTGTTCTCTTTCTAGGGTCCCCCAACATTCCACGTGAGGACGTTTAGTGGTGACCCCCTATGAGCCATTGTGTGTGTGAAAGAGTAATCTTGGCATGTATAGCCAGATGAAAGAAAAGCATTCAAAAACAAAAGGGAAATCACCATATGTAGCGCAGGGTGTAGAACGCCACTCCACAAAAGCAGTCTTGGAAACTAAAAGTGCACGAAGACGCGCATCAAACTGTTCGTTACAACATTTACTCAGTCCCATTTCCCCCCTCCCCCACCACCCACTGAAGCATCCCAATCATGCCAGTACCACGCGCCCACCCACCTACAACCCCCCTCCCCAACAAAGAAAACAAACAACAATTGGGGTCTCACTAAACTCTTGTAGTGGACCAGATCGGGGTAGTGCCCTTAGGGGGCCGTCTAAGGTGGCGACACAACTTCGCCCCCGTCATACTCGCCAGAAGCCAAGGCCTTGAGCACGTAGACATAGGTGCCAGGCGTTAAGCAATGCGGCACGTATCGGGAGAACCAAAACACCCCCACCCCCCCATATAATCTCAAAAGGACCAACCACAAAAAGGCATTTTAAGAAAGGGCCACAGCCGACGATGAGCTATTATTCTAGTAAGCTAAGTCCTCATGTCACGGGGACCATGAAACTGGCCTCCCCTCCTCACCCATCCAGGGGGAAGTATACATCAAACCAGACCCATAGGATCAGGACAGCACACATAATGTCTCATATAGCAGTTCAATTCTAGAAATCACTCCGAGCCCCAATTTACAAAGTACGTGGATCTTACTAGTGTTCCATATCCGCTTCAACGATCGGGGGGTCCCGGGAATCATCTGCATCCGCTTCCAGTCTAGCCGATCTCTTCAAATGTTTCAAAAAGTCCTCTACTTGCTATGGCTTCGTAAAGAACCGCTGCTTCCCTTGATGAGTGATCCGTAGTCTTGCCGGGTATAGAAGTGCATAGTCAACCTGTGCTTTGCGCAGTTTGGCCTTGACATCTGAAAACTTACGGCACTCCTCCTGCACCATAGGAGTAAAATCAGGATATATGGAAAAGGTGACTCCATTGTAGACCAGCTCTCGCCTGCTGCGCGCCGCCCGCAATGCCACATCCCGGTCTCTATAGTTCAGGAGACGCGCTATTATAGGTCTAGGAGTGTCTCCGGGCTTGGGCTGGGGCGCCAGTGAGCGATGCGCCCTTTCGACGATAAATTGGGCGAAGAAAGCATCCGCTCCCACAGCTTCCAGGAGCATCTTCTCTACATAGTCCTCCATACGTCCAGTATTGGTGGACTCCGGAACTCCTATAAGGCGAATGTTGTTGCGCCGACTGCGCGCTTCCAAGTCCTCATTCTTCGCCACTATGGAGCGTAAAAGATTATCCATGCGAGACAGCTGGGATGTGTGAGTGGCAGAGACATCT
The DNA here is from genome assembly GCF_964261635.1 of Lissotriton helveticus. Taxonomy (NCBI): domain Eukaryota; kingdom Metazoa; phylum Chordata; class Amphibia; order Caudata; family Salamandridae; genus Lissotriton; species Lissotriton helveticus. The sequence continues at coordinate 685,829,236 of NC_136071.1, read as the reverse complement.
TCAGAGTCAGAGATGCGTCTTTCGGCTTCTTTGATCCTCTCTTCATGCCCATCAAGCTTCTGGGCAATGGCATCAATCCGTGAGGAGAGCCTGTCCACCTTATCCACAATGGTGGCGAATCCTTGCCGAACTTCCCTGAGGATCTCTTGGACATCGGCAGCAGGGGCAGGTGCCGCCGCTCCATCCCCATCGCGTCCAGGCTGATCCCGATCTCCTTGGCTAGGTCGGGGCGTCTTTTTGGCCATGTCGAATGTAATCTTGGGCTGACGCGTGTCTGGTTTGCCCATTGCGTCGATCTGATGTGAAAGGGATCCCTGCCCCTTCGCACACGCAGCGTCTAATTCCAACAAGGATACACGAGGAGGCAATGGGAGTACCAGAGTGTAGAGTGGTCAAGGCCGCGTCGTTACAGTAAAAACACTCACCACAGGACCTCACTGCAAAAGTTCAAACTCCGCTGCAGGGCAGCCACCGCGCCTCCACTCTCCACTCCAGTGAACTTCGTTAGGCCTGCGCGTGTTATAGCGACTGGGGAATGAAATCCCCACCTGTGCCCTCTATCGCCTAGTAAGCAGTACCGAGCCAATCAGCCCTGCTTCTCTCTGGGGGTCCCAAATGGCGTCGGAGGGTTTACCCTGTCAGCTTAGCGTCACAGCGTTCCGAGTGCAGCAGCAAGCTGCGCCGGCAGTTCGCGGGTGTATCTTGCTCTATTCAGGGTTGGAGGTGGGGGCATCCCACACCCACACGGCGTTTGGAGGCCTGAGAGTGCGGCCTCAGAGGTCAGACACGCCGTCAGAACCAAGGCAAGTCTGGAGTTAGCGCCAAATTCAAGTGCGCATTGACCCCTACCTCCTGCAGATGGCCACGCGGCGAGCACAGTGAACCGTGCAGCGGTCCGCAACCGCGGCGTCCCAGGCTTCAGGGTCCGGTGTCCACAGGACGCTCTCCAGCAGCGCCGCTAACGCGACCCGTCCAGCCACTCCATAAGCTCCGCGCCAGGCAGCCGCAGTCTCTCTACCACGTTACTCCAGTACAGTGTCAGAGGCGGGGGGCGCCACCCCTCTCTCGCGACCTCTGAGCGGCGATCGGCCCCGTGAAGTGTGCCGGCCAGTCCGTCAGAGCCTGCCCACACCCAAATGCTTGCCGTGCAGGGGGGGGGCTGACTTCGCACCGGTTAACATCCCCTGCGCGGCAGTCAGCAGTATCCGCCTCGTAGGCCGAAGGTTGCGAGTCCTGCGCTCGCGACTCAGGAGCTCGGCCGTCACGGCCCAGTCAGCCTCGTTGCAGCCTCGGAGCTGGGTAGTTTCCTCAGCCGACTCTCCACCTCCGGGAGTCTCACCGTCAGGCGGGGTCACCTTCCTCCGCAAGTTTCTGGGCCAGCGAGATAGCAACAGCAGCGATACTCGGCCCACAGCCGCAGCACGGTGTCCGCAAACAATCGGGGGTGTAGGGGTCAACCCGCTTTGCCAAAGATGAGGATAATTAAAGGATTAATTACGCCAGACGGCAGGAGCTTGCTACAGAGCGGCCATCTGCTAGTGCGCCACCTAGCGCCCCCACTCTTTTGAGACTTTTTGTCTCCTGGTGCACCTAGGGATGTCCGGATTTTAGTCTTGTGGGTCGTGCCACTGTAACATGTCGGTGGCAGACCCCCACGATGTAGGGGTCCGCCATGACTCCCAAGACTGTCGAGACTGTCGAGACTGTCGAGCCATGGCCCGAAGGCCTTGCGGGAGTGGTGCCGGAAGTTGCTGGAGGTCCGGCATTCCTCTCACCGCTGCTCCGGGTCTAGGGACCGTTCACGAGACTGCTCGCGAGACTGGAGCCGTCGCTCCTCGGGATCGAAGCTTCTCCTTCAGATTCCGGTAAGCGACGCCATAAAAAGAAGTCGAAGAAGCGTGTTTGCTCTCCAACGTCCCCCCGTCGCTCCCCTGAGGGGGACAGGGGCTCCTCTAGAGCCGTGGAGTCCTGTGGCCTACCCGCTATACCCGGGTACGTCGGTGACTCCCGGACTGATGCAAGAGTTTCCTGCTGCTATAATCCGCATTTTTAGGCCCCGGGATCCTGCCGGCGCGCCTTCGGGCCCCACGGTCCTGTGTCCAGATTCTGTTGGCCTGGCGGCTCCGCCACCGGCGCCACAGGATCCTGCGCCGCTGGCTCCGGCCCAGGTGCCACGAGGAGCAGCACCGCGGCTCCAGCCCTGGCGCCGCCCTTGGCTCCCCCCCCAGGCACCGCACTGGGTGCCGTTTATCCCTCCCCTACCCCTTTTTCCAGACCATTTTGTTCCGGCCTGGGATCCGAATTGGGATGCTGCTTGAGCTCGGCCCCGGCCGGTGCAGTTTTCGGCACTGTTCCCGACGCTGTTTATCCCTTCTCCAGTCTGCCGCCACAACCGGCGCCCTCTACGCCGGAGCCGGATGAAGACTGGGACAGGTCCAAGGACCCCCTTGCCAGGGGGTGTGACTCTGAGCAAGATTGGGTGGACGTCCTTGAGGATGCGGGTGAACTTGATCTGTCTTCTGACCCGGGGTTTGCTTCTCTTCACCTACTATGGAGGAGGGTGCTTCCTACACTGTGGTGCTGTGTCGGCTCTCAGTCTTTACCTCCCTACAGTAGCCCTTAAAACCAACCTCCTTATGGAGGTGCTCCAGACGGCGTCTGCGTCGTCGGAGCTGCTGCTCCCTTTCAATGAGGCCCTCACCGAAGTCCTCTTGGGCACTTGGTTGCGACCGGCCACGGGGGCGCCGGTAGATAGAAACGTCGCTAGGTGTCATTGCCCGGCGCCTGTGATCCCACCTTCATAACCACTCACCCTACGACTGAGAGCCTGGTCATTCAGGCCTTGACGTCGCAGAGTGCCTTTCCCATCGCTTCGCCGGATAAGGACTCTAAAAGACTAGAACAATTTGGCAAGAGGTTGTTCTCCTCCGCCAGCTTGGGGCTGCGGTCGGTTAACACTGCCTGCTTATTGGGCCGTTACTCCCACGCGATGTGGGATTCTGTAGCTCAGGTCTTGCCTCAGTGTTCTGAGGAGGTCCAGGCTGTCCTTTCCCAAGCGATTGCGGTGGGTAAGGATGCGGCTAAGTTTGCCATCAGGTGTGGCTTGGACACTGCTGATACGTTGGGCAGGGCAATTTCCACGACTGTGGTGTTGCGGCGCCACGCCTGGTTGCGTTCAACTTAGTTCTCGCCCGATGTACAGGGCTCGCTCATGGACATGCCCTTTGATGGCTCCCGCCTCTTTGGTAAGGCCAACAATACCCTGGAGCGCTTTAAAGACTCTCGGGCCACGGCCAAGTCTTTGGGTCTTTCCACAAAGAACCCTGCCACGTCTGGGTTTTGTTCCTTTCGTCACCAGGGCAGGGGCACCCAAGCACGCTCCTCCAACAAGCCTGTGCAGAACCAGCCTCAGCGCTGCCTTTGATTCCGCAGGGGCGCGTCTGGTAACCAGCGCGCGGGTCAGTCCACCTCCACCTCCACCCCACCGCTGCTTCCACCTCTAAGCCTTCCTAATTCGAGCTTCTGGGAGCACCCCACGCCGGTGGGTGGCAGAGTCCGCCACCACCTCCACCACTGGCGCGAAATTACATCGGACAAGTGGGTGCTGCAGATAATCTGCCAAGGTTACTTACTCCCCTTTCGATCCTCCCTTCCAGTCATGCCACCTCGGTACCACTGCATGTTGGGGGATCCTTTGGCTCTTCTCCGCCAGGAAGTCACGGCCCTCCTGGCCAAGGGGGCCTTTGAGTGCGTTCCCAGTCAGGAAGTAGGGAGTGGTTGTTATTTCCACTACTTTCTGGTACCCAAGAAGGACAAGGGGGGGCCTGCGCCCCATCTTGGACCTCCGGGACGTCAATCACTTCCTCCGGAAGGAGAAGTTCAAGATGCTGACTCTGGCTCAGGTCCTGGCTGCCCTGGACCCTGGAGACTGTATGGTGGCGTTGGACTTGCAGGATGCTTATTTTCACATCCCCGCCCTACCGGCCCATCAGCGCTACCTGCGGTTCACGGTAGTCCGGGAGGATTTTCTGTTTGCTGTGCTCCACTTCGGCCTTACCAGTGCCGATCGGGTGTTCACAAAGGTGATGGCGGTGGTTGCAGCTCATCTGCGCAGGTCAGGGGTGTCCGTCTTCCCCTACCTCCACGACGGGCTGTTGAAGGCGATCTCGCCCCAGGCAGTCGTCACCCACCTCCAGACTGCAGCCAACCTCCTGCATTTGCTGGGGTTCTCCATCAACATGCCGAAGTTTCACCTGAGTCCCTCTCAGAAGCTCCTCTTCATCAGAGCGGTTATGGATTCGATGCTGTTTCGGGTTTATCCTCCGGAGCAGCGAGTCTGGGAATATTCAGGCTATGATTCCGCTCTTTCAGCCTCTATCCTGAGTTTCGGTCAGGATGACCCTCCGGCTTCTGGGACTGATGGCCTCCTGCATCCTGCTGGTGACTCATGCCAGATGACATATGCGGGCTCTGCAGTGGGACCTGACGTTCCAGTGGGCACAGTATCAGGGCAACCCATCCGATCACGTTCAGATTTCGGAGGGCGCTGCACGACAGTTGGAGTGGTGGATCACGAATTGCGTTGGGTCAGTGGCAGATCCCCCTCCCTTCCCCAATCGGAGCACACAGTGATGATGGAGGCGTCTCTCCTGGGATAGGGAGGCCACATGGGAGAGGCGGAGATCAGACACCTCTGGTATCCTTCAGAGTCCCGGCTCCATAGCAACGTAGCTGCGGGCGATCCGACTTACACTAAAGGCGTTCCTTCCCTCTGTCTGGGGCAGTGTAGTGCAGGTGTTCACGGACAACACCCAAGGCGGCACTCGCTTGGAGACGCTTTTCGTCGCAAGTGGAGCTGCGGTCTATTGTATGCCTTTCCGCCTATACCACTTCTGCCCAGAGTGCTGAAGATCAGGCTCGACCGGGCTCAAGTCATTCTTGTGGCTCCGGATTGGGCTCGAAGAGTATGGTATCACGAGCTACTCAGTATGAGCCTCGAACCCCTGATCCGTCTGCCTCTTCGGGAGGATCTTCTGTCGCAGCAGCAGGAGACGATCCTCTACCCGAGCCTGTCCAGCCTCCACCTCAATGCTTGGAGATTGAGCGACGACAGTTGACACCTTTCGATCTTCCTCCTGTAGTCTGTGATTTAATTCTGGCAGCCAGGCACCCCTCCGCCAAAACGGTATACGCCTGCAGGTGGAATAGATTTGTGGCATGGTGCACAGCAAAGGCTGTGGATCCCCTTTCTGCCCCTCTTTCTGAGGTTCTTCTGTTCCTTCTCTCTTTGGCCCAGCAGGGCTCTGCTCTGGGCACCATCAAAGGTTATCTTTCGACATCTCCACCTTTCTACGGCTTCCAGATCAGTCTCCTCTTTTTAAGTCCCCAGTTGTTAGCCGTTTCGTTAAAGGCATTACGCATATGTTGCCACCCGTGCCCTACATAATGCCTCAGTGGGACTTGAATCTTGTCTTGACTTTTCTGATGTGCGCTCCCTTTGAGACCCTTCATAACTGTCTCTTGCGTCTTCTCACTCTAAAGACCGCTTTTCTGGTTGCTATCTCCTCTGCCAGATGAGTGAGTGAGCTCCAGGCCCTTTCTTCCAAACCTCCTTTCCTTTCTGTTCATTCAAGCAAGGTGGTTTTAAGGACCCGTCCTTCTTTTCTGCCAAAGGTTGTCATGCCCTTCCAAATCGGGCAGACCATCACTTTGCCCACCTTCTTTCCGCCTCTGCATCCTTCAAGGGAAGAGGAGAGGCTCCACCGTCTGGACCCAAAACGTGCACTCACATTCTATCTGCAGCATACACAGCAGTTCCGGGTGGATGATCAGCTTTTTGTTGGCTACATGGGCGCCAAAAAAGATTGGGCAGTGCACAAACGGACCATCTCCCGGTGGGTCGTTCTGTGCATCAAAGCATGTTACTCCTTGGCCAAGAAGGATCCTCATGTGGGGCTGCATGCCCATTCGACCAGGGCAACTGCAGCTACTACTGCCTTGGGGCGCTGCGTTCCCTTGCAGGACAGCTACGTGGGCCTCGCTGCACACGTTTACCAAGCACTATTGCCTTCATAGTCCGGTCCAGAGAGATGGCTTCTTTGGCCGTTCTGTGCTCCGTGACTTTCTGGTGTAATTTCGTTCACAGATCCACCACCGGGGTTGATATTGCTGGGTTATCTATTCTAAGGTAAGGAATTCATCACAAACGTGTCTCTTTTAGATGCACAAGTTACTACTTGTGTAACGATATATCTGTAAGAGACATTTTTTAGTGATAGATTCCTTACCGCCCCGCCCATCCTCCCCGTTCTGCAAAATGATTACTAGGGTTAAGGTCATCCCCTTTTTAGGGCCCTAGTTTTATGCACCAATGGTCAGTCTCTTGCATGGATCTGTGTTTCCGAGTGGAAAGTCGTCTACAGAACTAACGTAAGCGCGCGTGGGTGGGGCCGTCTCGGCGCTGACGACGCCAGTGACTGACGCGGAGCCGCAGGATGCCACCTACTGACGCGCAGGATTACTGCTAAGCCGGATCCAGTCTGACGCCTGGGGATATTCTAAGGTAAGGAATCTATCACTAACTAATGTCTCTTACAGATATATCGTTACACAAGTAGTAACTTGTGCTTTAGTGGGAAATGCACAGTAAGGTTTTTGCATATTTGACCTCCAAGGGCACTTCACTTCTTAAAAATATTGCAGTCTGGGAATGCTATAGTCCATGCCAAGGAAAACATATCACATTTCATGATTTGTGATGAAACTATCTGATTCCTAAATGTAACAACAGGGAACCTATTCTGCATGAGGCTTTCTTTGTGTTTCCTTCCAATATATGCTTTCAGTTGGCATGAAATTGAAATGCAAGCATGCATTTTTTTATTAGCTTTTTATGTGTGCGTGCAAACATATTCCTCATCGAAAGAATTGATGTGTGTGTGTGTGTGTTTGTATGTGTGTATATATATATATATATATATATATATATATTCCCTGAAAAAACAAAGGTTTTAGAGATGTTATAGTTAGGCTTAGGTTGCACTCTTACAAAACCAGAGTACCTCAGCAGTGCTAGTTAGCTGAGCTAACTGTAAAACGCGCCCCTGCAATGCACTGCGTATGATCTCACATATTACATCACTCGTGACATGGTCAGTGACATCACTCATGACATGACATGGTCCACAGAATCTCTGATGCACCCACTCACTACCCAATATAACCTTTCATACACCCACTCCAACACTACCATTCTCAAAACCATTGCCAGTACTTACACATACACTCACTGATTTATAGGTCTACACACACATCCACTCACACAACCACTCACACACTGACAGTCACCTATAGAGCTACTCACACACCTACTCAGTCACCCATAGTAATTCACAAAACCACTTACTCACCTATACCGATATATACACACATTCAATTATTCATACACATACTAACACATACTCACTCACCTATACAGTCACTAACACAAGCACATACTCACCCATAGAGCCACTCTTACAATCACTCATATATTCCCAAACTCACCTATACTGCTTTTCATATATGCAGTTACTCACCCATATACCACTGACACATGCATTCACTCACCTACACAGCATACACACACTCAGTCACCCAAACAGCCCCTCATAGACACACCCACTAACCCATACAGCCCCTGACTCACCCACTCGCTCATCCATACAGGCTGACTTACCCCCACCCATACAGCAATGCATGTACCCACTCACCAATCGATACAGCCACTTAGATACCAACCAACCAACTGACTGACTGATACAGACATTCACACAACCTAGTCACTCACCCATACATTCACTGAGACACCCAATGACTCATTTATACAGTCAGTCATGCACTGACTGAATCATCCATACAGGCACTCGTATACCCACTAATTCACCAATATCCCTTTGTATATATATATATATATATATATGTCATAACAGTTACAGTCACTGGATGATGTCATTTTAGATATTGTCAGGGATGTCATCAGTGATGTCACTGACCATGTCATGGCTGATTTAATATGTGAGGTGATAAGCAGTGCATTCGGGGAGCGCAAATTATAGTTCGCTCAGCTACCTGTAACTGCTGAATTTCTCTGGTTTTGTACGAGTGAAACCAGAGCCTAACTATAGCGCCTCTGCAACCTTTCGTTTTTTTATTTAATGTCTACTTTTTTTTAAAACTATAATATCCCCGTAACCTTTGTTTTTTCAGTGAATTTCTAACTTTTTTTTAGACGCTAATTCCTAACATTAACATCTCTGTAAACTTTGTGTTTTTTTCCAGTGAATTTGTATGGTTTTTAGGTTTAGCCTGAGACAGTGCATGCTGTCTCTTTGAGATATTTAGTAAGTGGCTTTTAAAAGTGCCACCAGAGGCTTTTGCTGGCCTACAGCTTGCGTTCACGAGCTCGTGCACAGCTGCCATTTGTGTTTTTATTGCTGTAATCAGGCTCCTCTGCTCGCACTCCCCCTCCCTTCTCCCCCTCCTCCCCCTCCTCTTCGTCAGTTTCATTTGTGTTTTCTATCTCTGTGAATGCTCCTGCTTCCACCAGGCACACTCACCATCAGTTGTCGTTGCACGATTCCACCAGGCACACACACCACCAGCCATCAGTGCACGCTTCCACCAGGCACACACCACCAGCCGTCAGTGCACGCTTTCACCAGGCACACACACCAACAGCCGTCCCTGCAGGCTTTCACCGCGCACACACACCACAAGCCGTCGGGGCATGCTTTCACCAGGCATAAACACCACCAGCCGTCAGTGCACGCTTCCACCTGACACACACACCACCAGCCGTCAGTGCAGCAGGCAGGCTCTTCTCAGAGTTTTTTGGTAAATATGTGCTCGATGCCTGGGAGGGAGTGGGTCGAGTTTCCTTAAACCATGCTAAGTATGCAGGTGCAGTGCATGAACTCCTGTGTGAGTGAGTCATGCTGCCTAGGGCTCACTCACTCCACACTTGTAAATTGCGCCTGCACCAGGCTTTTTCTCATTTGCAATGTCTGGCGCATGTGCACAGCTAGGCAGCCCCTGGGAATGACGGCTTCCTACAACCAGAATGGAAACAACATTCAGAGCAATGAAAACAAGTTCATTTGTGCATAGAACTATTAACAAAAACCATGTCCAGCTATTGTAGATCTGGCAACTTAAACAAACAGCAACAAAAAAGAAACAAGCATTGGCATAGCCAATAGGTCTCGCTTTTTAAACCCTATAAGTATTTAGTTATGCAGCAGAATATCCTTGGTGCAACAACACCAACTGTTGCATGGCTAAACACTTATAAGGTCCAAAATGCGAGACCTATTGGCTATGCCAGTGCTTGTTTATCTAGTAGTCACGTTTGCAGAGTGGTGGAGAAAGGGGGATGGACTTCCGACCAGCTCTCTGGAATCCTACTTAGGACTTACAGGAAGTACCAGGTGGGTTTCTTGGTCCCCAAGGTCCCTTAGGAGTAAAGTGAACTCAATCAACCCAATCAGTAGTGTATCAAAAGCCACATTTGCAGAGTGGTGGAGAAAGGTGGCATGGCCTTCGAAGACCTCTTAGCAATTCCGCTGTGTGGGATTTATTGGAGATAAAAGCTGGGGTCCTTGGGGGGCTAACTACCCCTTCTGTTACCTCCAGTAAGTTCCACACTACAGGATTGTTGAGACCTGGTAGGAGGCCATGCCCCCTTTTTTTCCAACAATAGCAGGAAAGCCCAACGAATATGCTAGACTGCATATGTAAATTTTCAGATTTACTACAAGAAGAACTGAAAGACCTATTAATGGTCACATGATTATGTAAACCAATAAACACATAGATAAAATGAAAGAAATCACCTTAAATCTGATTGCCAATCTGTAATTATAGATAGTATTCCCAAAGATAGGAATTCCTTGGATATTCGCTCCCTAATAACTTTGCACCCATGTGACGAATCCCCACAAACCTATCCAGACCTATAGCTTTTTCTACATTTTGCGATAATTTAAATGTTTGTTGTTAATTGTTAAGGGGGTGCAAAGATAAAAGGGGGTCCTAAAATGCATTTTTCCACCAATGCGTTTTCCATAGACTATTTATTTGACTTGGTGCCTAAAAAGCTGCATGGATTTACATGAAATGTGGCAGGATTATACATTATGGTGCAGAGATGATGCTTTTTGGGTACTACAGTTAAGTAGGCCAAGATTTTTTTTTCCAGTTATAAGGCGTTTGAGTTTAGTGATATGGAACAACTGTGGTACATGGCTGTAAACGTTTTTAAGAATATATTAAAAAAATATATATACATTTCCCTATCCATTACCAGTTTAATAAAGTGGTAATAGGATGGGACCTACTACTTATCTATATCTAAGGCCCTAATACTGAACACAACCAAAGTGTGAAAAAAAAATGGATGCCTTTTCATACTATAAAAACAGCCATTACTCAATTAGATATTGGTTTGTAATCTCCATGTACCATGGTGCACTGCAAAGTTATCATGGTATACTCTAGCCCAAAATATAAATAAGGTTACCGGTATTATTGAATTGTGGTACTCTTGCATCTCGCATGGTGTCACAGGGGCAACGCAATACTTACGTCAGATCTTCAAAGCAATGCAAGGCCACCCTGCGTTGATTGGAAAATCTGGAGAAACACAAGGCAGCGCTGTAGGAGAGTAGGGTCTGCTATCCTATGGTCACCCCATTTTTTGCTTTTTGCTTCACTGGTTTTCGACTTAATGTGGCTGTGGGCCTGCTAATCAGACCCACAGCCCTGCTGTTCTCTCTCTAAATTCACACCATGTACTTTAGGTACATCACCAATTGGGATTTGGGTCACTCTTATGAGTCCCTGTACAGTGTACTATAGGTACCCAGGGCATAGGTGCACCCAAGGCCTACCAGGGTCTGCAGCATATCTTTTGCCACCCCTGGCTGGCCATCCAAACTGACACAACTGGCTGATCACTCAGCTGGGGCAAGGTCGTGTAATCACCCCTTGCTTAGATATAGTATTCCTATGTCTAACCTTAAAACTGGACACATATACACCTATAAGTCACTCCTAAGGCAGGCCCTAACAATCCTGAAGGCAGAGTGATTGGTTTTATGTGAGATGGTGCTCTAGCATGAGCTGAGCCTGTCTGCAGCTTTCGGAACCATGTCCTTATAGCTGTTCCAGGATATTGCCATCCCATATACTCTTAAAGTGCATTATAATCCTCACGGTTATTGCTAACTTTGGTTTGGCTTTATACAAAACATGTCGTGTAAGGTGTCATACGCTTTGGAATACTACCCCCTAGCTAATTCTGGCGACGGGGGTAGCATTCCACCCTTCTAGAGGGAGAAGACATGTTACTTCCATTAATCCCGGTTAAAGTTAACCAGAGCCTCAGCATCACAAAATGGATGCTGCATCCACAGACACAAGTCTGACCTCCTGCTGCTGGGAGCCCTTCCAGCGAGGGAGGCTTGAACAATAGGTTTGAACAATAGGTTTCCTGTCACAGGGAGGTGCTAGCACCACCCCAGACAGGAGATAGTGGATTGGGGCAGGGAGGGCTGAATGAAATGAGACACTGCCTGGGGCACACTAGGTGTCCCATGCATAGTCCAGTTCAAACCAGTTGTGGGGCACTCCAGCCCCAGCTCTGGCACAAAACTGGACAAAGGGAAAGGGGTGTAACCACCCCCTTCCTGGGTCCCACCCATAGGAGGGACCTAGCAGGTAATCCAGCCCCTTGATTTGGAATAAAGGTAAGAGCTGTGTCCTTGGACTTTAGATAATCCTGACTGAAACTCTGATACGAAACTCTGGACCCTTCGACATCCTACTCGACGTAGAAGACTGAAGAATCTCCCTTGTGGTCAAGGAGTGACCACCCTGTGCAAGCAGGCACCATCAAGCACTCAACGGTTTGCTTTGTTGTTGCTCCCGCCGGAGCTCAAACGACAGGGCCTGACAAGAACCGGACTTCCAGACATCCAACAGCCCGATCCACAGCAAAGCTAAGACCTGTGGGGGCGACGAGAGACGTGGGACCGGCCATCTTGGAAAGCCAGCGAATTGCTTTCCCTGCAACTTCTGAGGCACCCTCGAAGTTGTGCATTGGGGATTGAGAAGCCCCAGCCCAGAGCATCCTTTGTGACGACGAACCTTCAAATTTTCAACACTGGTCTGGTTGCTCCAGACTGGCCCTTGCTCCCCTGAAAAGGAGCAGCCCATCAGACCTTCCTGGTCTGATCCAGAAGCCATCTTCGATTCCTGCGTGGGTTGCATTTGCCAAGGCCTGTTGACTCCGAATCGAGATCCGACACCGCCAACAGCGAGAGCCTTCGTGGGACAGTCCGTATCCAGCTCCTGGTCGTCGTCGACACCTCCTGGTCCACGTGGCTGCACAGACAAGCTTCACAACATCACCTGATTGCTTCCCGACATCGCCTGGTTCCTTCCTGGTTTCTTCCTGGTCACTGGCTAGTGACCCAGACTCTGTCCCCTCTGCTTTCAGGTACTCTTCATCCTCGTTCCACCCTTTGATCCAACCGGACTCTTCTCTCCTGGTCGCCTGCAGCATCTTTTCTCCAAGGCTCCATAGAACTCCACGACGAAACCCGACACACTTTGACACCTATGCACCCCCTTCCTGTGGGTGAGGTAACGCGAGTACTGCGTTGCTCCTATGTAGGTTTACTCTCCTAGTATCCTAGCTTTAAGTGGTTTAGTTCTAGTCCAGTCGGAAGACTCCTAATTCTTTAACTTTCTAACTTTACGCACCCATTGACTTCTGTAGGTGCACACGTATGCATTTAGACACTGCACCCGCATCCTGTGGGCCTCCTGCTCCCTAAGTATTGTTTGCCCAGTGTAGCCCCAGCGATTCCCATAGCCCTAGGCCTTACCATTGTTTGTGACGTGGTACTTATACCACTATTTTAGTATATGGTTGAACGGGCCACCAGGGCCTATCCATATTGTGCAACTTATTGTATGTTATATTAAGTTCCTTGTTATACGCTTGTGCTTCTCTGCTCATAAAGAGTACAGGGGGTTGTTTAGAAATAAATACATATATATTTTGAATATATAACCTGTGTGGTGTCCTTTCATTTGGTATTAAAAGGTTTGCATATGGTAAAACAGCTGGCTTCACATGCCCTCTTGAGTTTAGCCTAAGACTGCTTTTGTCCATGCTACCACTAGGATAGCTGGTCTATAAGGTTGACTTTACAACCATCACCATAAGGGTTGTTTGGACTGGTGCAAATTGCTCACTAGAATAGTGAACATCATATACCAGGCCAACTTCTCACAAGCGCTATTCACTGTTGTGTTGCTCTGCACACCATAATCTACACTGCTGCTAAATTTCACATAAATCCGTATGCCAGGCTACTATACGCTATTCCTCTCTATGCTATTCCTCTCTACGCTATTCCTCTCTACGCTATTCCTCTCTACGCTATTCCTCTCTACGCTATTCCTCTCTACGCTATTCCTCTCTACGCTATTCCTCTCTACGCTATTCCTCTCAATGCTATTCCTCTCAATGCTATTCCTCTCTACGCCATTCCTCTCTACATCTCTCCACTGTATGAGTCTCCACTCTACGCCATTCAACTCTAGGCTATTACACTGTATGCACCTCCACTCTACGCCACTCCACTTTACGCTACACCCCTATACACTAGTCCACAATGTTATTCTATGCCATTCTGCTGTAGGCCACTCCACTGTTCTCTATTCCACTATGTGTCACTCCAAAACAATCCACTGTACGCTACTCCACTCTACGCCACTCTGGTGTCTGGCATTGCACTCTACTCCATTCTATGCTATTCTGTTGGCCACCACTCTGATATGCGTCACTTCACTGTATGATACTACTCTTTACCCCACACCACTGGTCTACACCACTCTATTATAAGCCACTCCACTGGATGCTACTCCACTATACACTATTATACTGGTAAACAGCCATTGCAACGTGGCTTTTACACCGCGTACCATTACATCGCAAGCCTTACAACGCATGCGATGTAACAACGCGTAGCCATTACTACTCATGTTACTACATCGCATGCGCTTTTCCAACGCATGTGATGTAATGGCGATCCACCTCCTGTATCGTGCACCACCCCTCAGCCGACGTGAAGCGAAGCAGGACCAGGGAGAGGAACCACAAGGAGAGCGAGGTAAGGGGGATTTGGCCCTGGGGTGGGGGTAGTGTTTTAGGGTTGGGGGTAGTGTTGTGGTGTTTGTGTAGGGTAGTGTTTTAGGGTTTAGGGAATTGTCAGGGGGTCGTGCAGGGCAGTGTTTGAGCGTAGGGACTGGACAGGGGGTCAGAGGAGCCCTCAGCCGCTGCCTCGCTCCAGCTGAGTGACTGTCTGCCAGGATTGTTTGTGCATGACCTGTAACTTAGTGCCAGTCTCTTTGGTTTCTTTGTCCTTGCTTTTGTCCCTGTATTTTCTGCCAGGATTGTTTGCGTGTGACCTGTGACTTAGTGCCAGTTTCTTTGGTTTCTTTGTCCTTGCTTTGCCCTGGTATTTTTTTGCCGTTCCGTGTGCCCGTGACTGTTTCCCGCCGCTTCTCCCCCTCTCGCCGTTGCTCCCCTGCGGCCCCGCCCCCTTTTCTCTTCTGTACCCCGCCCTTGTCCGCCCACTGCCACCCCGCTCCCGCCTCTCAGCTGCTCCTCCCTCCCACTTGGCCATATATGGAGGTCGCCGCACGGAAGCGAAGCGGACGTGCCGATTGTGCGCCGAAGGCACGCCAAAGGCAAGCCCGTCTGCGCCCGTCCGAGCCTGGACCGCGCCCAGTGCCAGGACCCCTGGTCCTCAATGATGCAAGCCCACACGACGGACCTACGACGCCGCCACCCTCCACGCACTCAACGCCGGCCGGAACCCGGCCTGCTACCGAGCCACCCCGAAACGCACCCACGGACCCTTCACCTGCCAAGCCTGCAAATTCACCTGCATCCGAATCTGCACCGCACCCTCCAAGCCGAGCACCAGCAACAACCACCTCCAGTGCATCCTGCTCAACACCCGCTCCGTCCACAGGCACGCCGTCGAACTCTGGAACCTCCTCGACAAAGCAGCACCAGACGTCGCCTCCCTCACAGAAACATGGATGAATGCCTCCTCAGCCTCCGACATCGCCATAGCCATCCCGGAGGGCTACAAGATCACCCGGAGGGACCGCGTCAACCAAACCGGAGGAGGCATCGCCATCGTCCACAGAAACACCATCCGAATCACGACCAACTTCGACGATACCCTCACCGCTTCACTTCCAGATTGACACCGACCCCAAGACCACCCTCAGAGACACCCTCATCTACAGACCCCCGGGACCATGCACACAATTCATCGAAGCCATCATCGTCAGTCCACACGCCCTCACCGCCTCAGACTACATCCTCCTAGGAGACCTCAACTTCCACCTAGAGAACAACAAGGACTGCAACACCACCGCCCTGCTAGACAACCTCGGACTCAAGCAACTGGTGAACACCCCCACCCACTATGCCGGCCACACGCTTGACCCCGTCTTCTCCAGCAAGCACATCTCCTTCAGCCACTCCACCGGACTACACTGGACAGACCACAGCTGCGTCCACTTCAAATTCAGGAGAACCACGACCCACCACCACCCGCAACAGGTTCCCCGCAGAAGCTGGAGCAAGATCACTGCCGACCAGCTCACCACCACCCTCAGCCGGAACCCGCCCACCAATATGACGGACCCCAACGAAGCAGCCCGCAACCTCACAGAGTGGCTCACCAACTGCGCCGAACGAACATAAGTGGAAGAATCCTCCCAGCAGACCCGGCAGCAGGAATGCCTCGTGGTTTACCAACGACCTCAACATCTCCAAGAAAACCTGCCGCACCCTCGAGAAAGCCTAGTGCCACGACCAGACAGCAGAAAACATGACAGCCCTCAAGAACGCCACCCGCAAATACCACCAGCTGATCCGCACCACCAAGAAGACAACTTCAAAGAACGACTGGACAACAACACCCACAACAACAAGGAACTCTTCAGCATCCTTGAAGAGCTCTCCAACCCCAGCGCCTGCAACAGCGATATCACACCCTCGCAAGACCTCTGTGACTCACTCGCGTCGTTCTTTCACCGCAAGATCACCGACATACACAACAGCTTCGGCGCGCTGACCACGCACCCAACCACTGAACCAGCGCCCCCCACCACCACCCTCTGCACCTGGACCCCTGTCAGCACCGAAGACGCCTGATGAACACCATCCACTCTGGCTCCCCTACCGACCCCTGCCCACACCACGTCTTCAACAAAGCCAACTCCATCATCGCACCCCAACTCCGGAACATCATCAACAGCTCCTTCGCATCCGCCACCTTCCCGGAGAGCTGGAAACATGCCGAGCTGAGCGCCCTCCTGAAAAAACCCACCGCGGACCCCACGGACCTCAAGAACGTCCGCCCCATCTTGCTCCTCCCCTTTCCTGCCAAAGTCATCTAGAAGACCGTCAACAGATAACTCTCCGCCTTCCTCGAGACCAACGATCCCTCGACCCCTCACAGTCCGGCTTCCGAGCAAACCACAGCACCGAAACCGCCCTCATCGCAGCCACCGACGACATCAGGTCCCTGCTCGACAACGGGGAAACTGCTGCCCTCATCCTCCTGGACCTCTCAGCAGCCTTCGACACCGTATGCCACCGCACCCTGATACAGCGCCTCAGCAACACCGGAATCGAAGGAGCGGCACTGGAGTGGATCATCTCGTTCCTCGCCGGAAGAACCCAGAGAGTCCGCCTCCCCCCGTTCCGATCCGCGGCCACCGAAGTCATCTGCGGCGTTCCGCAAGGATCCTCACTCAGCCCCACCCTCTTCAACGTCTACATGAGCCCTCTCGCAGCCATCGCTCGCCAACACAACCTCAACATCATCTCCTACGCCGACGACACCCAGTCGATCCTCTCCCTCACCAACGACCCCGCCACCGCCAAAGCCAGCCTCCAGGAAGGTATGAAAGACGTCGCGGAATGGATGAAGATCAGCCGTCTGAAACTGAATTCAGACAAGACGGAAGTCCTCATCCTCGGACCACCCCCCTCTGCCTGGGACGACTTCTGGTGGCCCCTGCCCTGGGCACCGCACCCAAGCCAACGGACAACGCACGCAACCTGGGCTTCATCCTGGACTCCTCCCTCACGATGACCAAACAAGTCAACGCCGTCTCGTGGTCATGCTTCAACACCCTGCGCATGCTCCGAAAGATCTTCCGATGGATCCCCAGCGAAACCAGGAAGACGGTCACCCAGGCCCTCGTCACCAGCCGTCTGGACTACAGGAACACCCTCTACGCTGGCACCACTGCCAAAATCCAGAAAAGACTCCAGCGCATACAGAACGCCTCAGCACGACTCATCCTGGACATCCCTCTCCACAGCCACATCTCTGCCCAGCTGAAAGACCTGCACTGGCTCCCCGTCAGCAAGAGGATCACGTTCAGACTCCTCACCCACGCACACAAGGCTCTCCACGACACGGGCCCGAAGTACTTCAACAGCCGCCTCACATTCTACACACCCACCCGCCAGCTCCGATCCGCCAGCCTCGCCCTCGCCTGCGTCCCACGTATTCGCAAATCCACCGTCGGAGGAAGATCCTTCTCCTACCTGGCGGCCAAGACATGGATCTCCCTCCCCACTCACCTACGGCTGACCCTGGACCATCTCTCCTTCAGGAAACAACTCAAGACCTGGCTGTTCGAGCAGTAGCGCCCCCCCCCCCCCACCCCCTCAGCGCCTTGAGACCCTTGCGGGTGAGTAGTGCGCTTTACACATTTTTGCTGATTTGAGTTGTGCTGGAGGTAGTGTTTTAGGGTTTAGGGTAGTGCTATGGTGTGTGTGTGTAGTGCAAGGTAGTGTTTTAGGGTTTAGGGTAGTGTTGTGGGGGTCATGCAGGGTAGTCCTAATGTATAGGGAGCAGACTGGGGGTTCGGGAAGTGTTGTGCTGGTGGTAGTGTTTTAGGGTTTAGGGTAGTGCCGCTGTGTGTGTGTAGTGCAGGGTAGTGTTTTAGGGTTTAGGGTAGTGTCGGGTGGTTGTGCAGGGTAGTGTTTAAGAGTAGGGAGCAAATTGGTGGTCGGAGATGGGTCGGGCTGGAGGTAGTGTTTTAGGGTTTAGGGTAGTGAAGTGGTGTGTGTGTGTAGTGCAGGTTAGTGTTGTTGGGTTTAGGGTAGTGTCAGGGTCGTGCTGGGTAGTCTTAATTTAGGGAGAGTACTGGGGGTCGGGGAGGGTTGTGCAGGGGTACTAAATTAGGGGGCAAGGCAGGGTCACTTGCATTGCATACTTTTACCATGAGTATAGCTTTAGCATACATGACTTTGCGTTGTAATGGTATGTGTGGTAAAAGCATAGGCGTGGTAAAAGTATGTGTTGTAATGGAATGTCATTGTAATTGCTTTGCTTAGTAATAACCGCATTATAATGGCACACGTGGTATTAGTGCGTGTTGTAATGAGTCATATTCTATTATACTCTGTCACTCCACTGTACACAACTCCAATCTACGCCACTCCCCTACACTGTATGCATCCCCACTCTATGCCCCGTAAGTGCATGTCATTCCACTGTATGCCACACCACTCCATGCTATTTCACTGTATGCCACTCTACTCTACCCCACTTACTTCTACACTATTCCATTTGACGCTACTCCACTGGACGCCACTCCAGTCTACGCTTCTTCACCCTACTCCACATTATGCCACTACATGCGACTCCAGTGTACTCTCCTCCACTATATATAACTCTACTCTACAAAACTCCTGTACACTCTAAGCCATTCTACTAGGCTCTACTCAAATCGGTCCCCATTCACTCCTCTGTCCAAATTTGCACTAGAGTGGCGAGTTATAGTTAGTGTTGTCTGGTTAGCGAGCTGAAAAGAGTATGTAACGAGGTCCACAACTCCTAATAATTTAAAGGTGGTGGATAGATTGTAAATGAAAGTTATAACTATAACTTTGAATTTAAGTGTGTGTAGTGTAAACTTAGTTTGTATAGGGGAAATACGTTTTCTGAACTATAACTAAGCTTTAACCTTTGTTTTTTATATATATATATATATATATATATATATATATATATATATATATATAGAGAGAGAGAGAGAGAGAGAGATAGCT
Source organism: Lissotriton helveticus (assembly GCF_964261635.1). Taxonomy (NCBI): domain Eukaryota; kingdom Metazoa; phylum Chordata; class Amphibia; order Caudata; family Salamandridae; genus Lissotriton; species Lissotriton helveticus. The sequence continues at coordinate 685,810,029 of NC_136071.1, read as the reverse complement.
ATAGATAGATAGATAAACAGTAAACATTAGATTAATGAATACATATATGTGTATGTGTGCATTTATGTATGTAAGTGTGTGTATTTATTTAACAATTATTTTTACGGTTTCATTGATAAGTAAACATCACCACACTTATAAGTATAGGAGTGGCCCAACAATCCAAGCACGCATGTCCTGTCAAGTGTGATCAGGCAAGACACCACTATTCAAACGTCAGGACAGCTTCTAGAGTTCAGTGGCAAAATGTGAATGTCACTCAAAAGGACTAAGCGAATAAGATTTGGGGTGTGGAGAGAGTGTGGGAGGGAGTGTGGGAGTGTGTGTGTGTGTGTGTGTGTTTAATTATTTGGCTGGTGAGAGCTGAATCTATGCTTGGTGCAGACGTAAAAAGAGATTTTTGCTTGTTATATTCTTGTGCATATCCAGCATAATGCATATAAAATTTAGCTTTCATCTAAAAAATATTGCAAATATTTGAAAAACAGTATGTAACGACTGCAAGATGTTACTGTTTTCTAAAACCGAAAGTTTGGTTTTATTTGAAGTATTTATTGTTAAATACATTTTGTTTTGGAATTGCTACTAAATATTTTGTGTAACAATTTGAGAACACAAAAATACACTGCAATCTCTTTGGTTTTTTTGTGAGCTTAACATATTTATGAGCCTGGTTTCGTTTGTTGTATAACCTTCTTTTCCAAGCATTTTGCAGCATAAATGTTCGTGCTTGAAATGACACTCAACTGAATGCAGTACTGTGGAAGTGAAGTCTTTTTGAGGGAAGAGGAGGTTTATTGTTATTTTTATTTCTAATCACACTTTTTTGTTCTATCAGATCTTTCTTTAATGTTTTGCATCTTGTTACTGCTTAAGAGTAGTCAGGTTGTTTGCTCTCTATTCATCAACATTGTTTGTTGCATACATAGTTGAAATTATTGATATTTCTTTCACATATAATTATAATGCTTTTCCTTTAAGGCTGAATTTTGTTTTTCTGTAGGAAAGAATTACTTCGATAATGAATTGAACAAATTTGGTTTTTCTTGTGTCCCAAAAATTACTGATTAAATTATTCTTTTGAAAATAGTGTTGGTTTGTATGAGGCGCAAAAGATTACAGTTTACTTTTATTGGTACAAAATATAATATGTACATTGCATCTATACTGATTAGCTGTGGAGAGAGTGGAAACAATTCACATTTGATTTACTTCCAAAGTTTCACTCATTAACCTTCGTGTGAGATGTTTTAAAGTGTAGCGCAAATATGCTTTCACAACAAGTTGCTGGTTTTGACGTTGCACTTTCCTGCTTTGCTTAAAATGTCAGCCGCCTAATTCTCTCAATGTTATCCATGCTCTCTGTTCTTTAGTGATTAAACAGTTGTTGAACATTTTGGGGCTCACTATTTTGTAGATTTGTTTTTCACAATCTGAATACTATTGTGTCAGCGCGCACTCTGGTTCAAATATCTATTCGTTTTAATTAGCTTTCAAATGAGAGCTTAAAAGAATGAAGCATCATTCCATTATTGATTAAATGATGTAGATTGAAGATGAGTGACACTTTCAATCTTTTCCAAGAATAACACGCATATTCTTAAAAGTAATTGTTGTAGTTTGGAACCTTTTCAAAATTTTTGCAAAGTTGAATTGAATTGAAATGACTTTTAATTAGCTGTTATCATGAAACGTAGTTTGCTCTTACAGCCTGCAACTTAAAAAAAAAATAATCTTGCATAATTAGCGTAAACTGAATCATTTGAGATGCCCCATCAGGAGACAGGTTTGAGTAGAAATTGTCTGAGTGGGACATTTTCTACCTGAGCGAGTGCTTTGGGTAAAAACAACATGAAATTGCTGAATGAATGTGAAATTTGTAATTTTTTAACATTTTGCAAGGGCCTAAATTGCTGTTTTTTCTTTTTACTCCTATTCTTGAGGAGGTTATGCCATGGACTATGGAAAGCATTTTCTCTTCAGATGTTGTATTCTAAATTCTCTCATTTTCAGTTGATAAACTTCTTCAGACATGTATAATTGTAGGCATATTTGTGCTAAATCATAGGCATGGATAACATTTGTCATTATGTACTAGATGTCTGCCTGCTGCTTGGCTCTTAATTTGCTTTCTTTCATTTTATGTTGCTGTGTTTTATACATATATTTTCTCACCCGCCGTATCTTAGGGCACTTGGAGTATCAATAATACTGTGAGCCCACCTTCCTGGTCCCCAGATGGGTTAGAAGGTCGGGACATATTTAAAACCAGACAGCTTCTCAGCAATGCCATTTGGAGCATCAAAGTGGTAAATAAGTGCATTTATTTTCACTTATACAGTGCTTTCATTTTTTATTTAACATTTCTGTGCAGTTAGAAATTTGATAGAATTGCAAGAGCCTAAACTATTGTTAACTTGTTTTAGGCGGAATGTTAGCTCTTCACATGTACCAAAGATTAAATGTTAACGTAATGACAAAAAATTCTCTGATGCTTGACTCCGTGATTTATAAGAAACCAGCAAAACACAATTTCTTTCCATCTGAACCTTTGTTTAGCCTCCAATTATTCTAAACGGATTGCATATATAATTAAGTGATATAAATAAACTGGGATCCATTACTTGGACAAGGATATTTTTTTCTCACTGTAGTGACCTTTTTATTATAATGTTGCCATCCGCTGCATGTGACTTTTGACATCTGCTTTTGTGTGCAGCACATACACATGTATGATGGAATCGTACACATTTTGCAGCCACATTTGGTTGTATTAACATCTCTAATTTTATGCTGGTGTTTGGATCGAGGTTTTTTTTTTCTAATGTTTCAGGTGGTTGTGCTCTGTCCGGAGCAGTACTTTCTATAGTACAATACCTGTGGTTTGCTGGCAAGTCCCTTTATCGTTTTTTCATTGATGGCTGTAATCAAACATTCTGTTAGGTCTTAGTGGGTCAGTTGACCAGACGGCTGTGGATGCACAGTGATAGGTTTTGCTTCTCAGTGATGTACTATGGCATGCTTTGTTTTTGCTGACGGTACCACTGAAGAGAAGGGTCAGCTATCAGTAAATCAATCTGGACTCCATCCCTACTGGTGAAAGAGTCTGATCTGCTACATTTTTTCTCCTTTGCAAAAGAGTACAGAAAACTCCAGACAGATGTCTGCATAGTAGTATCAGTTAAAACCCCTTTAGAAATGTAATTAACTTGTTCTGTAGGTTGTGGTATGGACAAAAAAGAAAAGCATACTTGTTGAGCAGAGGCTAGGATCTTGTGTATCCTGTCCTATGACTAATCCTCTATAGATCACAAGCCTTGCCCAAGGAGAAGAGGGGAGGCAATCAATCATGTTGTGTCAATTCTTAGCTTCTGGAGATGGTTGTAGACTTTTCTAGATAGAAGTATTTTTGGTTCAGGGTTGTTCGCAACTTACACTTAATGAAATATCAGGTGGTTATGTCTAAAAGAAATCCGTTCCAACTCAAAATAAAATACAGTACAAATTTTACCATTCAAGCATATTGTGTCCCTACACTTTGTAGTCTTTATGCGTGTTGTTCATTCAAATTTCCTATCCTAGCCTGAATGATATTCCCAGTGTTATTAGGAATTGTTCCTGCAAACATCAGTAGCACCAAATCCTTGTGATAATAAGTTGCACCTTCAATTCTATATTAACATCATAACCAAGTATATTGAATATCCACTCAAACTGCTGAAGTGAATGGCATCAAAAATAGTCTCCTCAGTCACCTGTAATTTGTCTGCAGTCCAAGCCCGAGTACTTTCTAGATCATACTTCAGGTTCTCCTGGCTGCAATTAAGGTGTCAGCCACTCAATTAATTAAACACAACACCTGTTCTGATCTCCCTTCAATGACTTCCTGCTCAGACACCACATTAATATAACAAACTACGGTGGGTTTATACAAGGTAATCTGCCCTCTAAAGATCAGTGTTCCTTTTGCAGCACTGAGTGGTTGTTTCTTTTGTGCCTTCATTAATGTAAATCCCTCTATCCAAACTGTATTGCTCTCTCTTCCTTCTCTCCATAAAACCCCAATCCTGGCTTTCCTCAAGTCATCTCTCAGCTTGTCTTTCTTTGACACTTATTGGTATGTTGGCAGGGATGTCTTCAATTCTACCCCCTGATACGCAGTCTCCCCTTAACCGTTCCCCCTCCTCTGTTAGGTGATACTACAGCCCAATTTTCAACAAAAGAACTTGTATCATGCTGTTTATTTCTCTCTTTATGCATCTTAGATTATCGGTTTACACATTGACTATTACTTTCTAGCCCCTTTCCTTTCTTTGTTGACGGATATGTTAAGCTATTTTTTCTTGTAAGTAATTATACAATCTTTATATTAATTTCTGTTCTTTCTGGGTGGAAATTTTAGCCTAAAGTTTAATCAACTATTCTCATCAGATTTTATCCTCACTGTTTAGCTCTCTGACACTCTTTGGGACTTGGCCTGATTTGCTCTATAAAATATTGTAAGTAGGTAGTGTTACGTATCAGCCAACAAAACATTTATAAATATTGATGTGTTGTGTTAAATTATGCAGGGTCGTGGTTCTGGTTTCCCAGGAAAGAGAAGACCGCGTGGTTCAGCACTTTCAGGACGAGGTGGAAGAGGGCGATCAAAGTTGAAAAATGGAATGGGCGCTCTTATTTTTCCAGGGGTAAGACCTATTTATTTGCATAAAAGTAATTGTTTCGGGAAGTGGAAAAGTATTTATTAGTAATGTTGATAATAGTGTTAATCGTTAATTACAAATTGTAGGAAAAAAACGAGAATTGATGTTTACACTCTGGCTGTTCCCCAAAAACTTCTAATCCTGGTTATTTCTCTATACCCTAAGTTTCTGGGACCCACGGACCATGGGACTTTCAGTAACACAAATTAACATTCTGGGTCGTGGAAATTAACCCCTAAAGTGCTGTGACCCACTCTCCTGGGGTGGAACCCTTTTTCGATGGTTGGGACAGTTTCGGTTTTAGTCTTCATGATATTTTTCACAAACCTCTACATCAAATGTATTATTCAGGTTGGAGTCATTTGTGTAGCCTGCTCATGGTTTTCCCAAAATCAAAACCTAATAGAAATTAGGAAAACATCAAATAGGTGACATTTATATTTGTAATTTTGTGCCCTGATGGCTTGTTAACAAAAGTAATATACGGTTATGTCTGTTACTCTTCCAGTCGCAGGGATATATTTTGTTTCTTGAACGCTATACCCAAAGCCTTCAGCTTTCATGTTTTCCCACCATGCAGAAATACATATGGTAAAATCTAATGAATGAAAAATGGAAATGAAATTGAGCTTTCCATTTTTCAAATGTGCCCAAAATGACAAGTGTAGCAATAGTGGTCATTTGTACAATTCTGAATTTGGGTTTTTGATTCAAAGGACATTTTGCAAATCTGTTCTTTATTGCACATTGGCTCACAATTCGGAATGGGGAGACATTAAGTTGACCAATGTTCCACTGTTCTGTGTACCCCCATTTCTCCAGATTAAAAATGGTACGCGATTTGTGTGGCTGGGCCGTTTGGACCAAACTGGAAAGGCCACAAAACACAACAAGGAAACATCACGTTTTTTCCCTTCAGTTGGTTCCTTTCTGGTGATGTGGATAGTTGCAGTATTTGGGACTGGACGCAGGTGGCCTTGTGGAAAACCTACCAAACTCGCACATTTCTGGAAAACAGATATGCAGAGGAGTGCAAGATGGTGTGACTTGCATGGTTTCCTCTACGATTGGGCCTTTAAGGGTAAAGGGAGAAAAAACCCTGGAACACAGGATAGGTCTCTATGACACCATGCTGAAATGGTTCTCCTCTTTTGTACACAACAGATCTCAGTGCATCGTAATCAATCAGACTCTCACCGGTTAGGCTCCAGTGCCGCTGGCATACCCCAAGGCACTTTTCTCTCCCCGACATTGTTTAACCTTAGTATGGAGCCCCTAACTGAAATACTCAAACTCTCCAACATTTCATATGACATGTATGCTGACAACACCCCACTCTAAATGAAAATCACCTTCCTTGATGTCATTCATTGCCTCAATGATATTTTGATAAAAAAGCACCACTGGCTGACCCGCAACCATCTCAAACTCCATGCTTACTGATCGCACCGTCTTGCACCACCTTTAACGTCAAAGACTGGCTCCTGTCTCTTGCTGCCTTTAATTGCATCCCAAACATCACTGACTGACAAATCTCTAGGGATAACCTTGGACAAAGACTTCTCCATGCAAAAGCACATCAGTGCTGTCACTAGAGGAGCTAATCATCAATTGCATATTCCTATGAAACTAAACCCTTTCCTACCAGCGGCAGACCTCGCAACTGTGATACATGCACTTGTGCTATCGAAATAGACTATGGTAGAACCACCCTGGTGGGCCTTCCTAAAACCTCCCGTTCACCACTAAAGGCTACATTGAAAGCAGTAGCTAGGCTCATCCCTGGATCAACAAAAGTGGTTGTATCACATCTGACCTTCAGTTATTGAAATGGCTATCCTAAAATGCCAGGATCCATCTTAAAATTGCCCGTTTAACCACCCACAAACCATTACACCACAAGACCCCCCTCCAATCTGTCCTAAAAACAGACCCTATTGAGGTGAAACAAATCTACCAGAAGCATTAGCTCCCTACTTCTTAAGCCACAAAAGTTCAAGAAAAAGAAAACCTACAACCGATCCTTCTCTGGAATTGCCCCATAAATTTGGAACTCTCTTCCTACTGAGATCAGATGAAAGCCATCCCATCTTCAGCAAAGAAGTAAAAATGATATTGACCCAACAAATTCCTCTCACACTGAGGACCCTCCTCCATCTCCCCCTTATTGATTCCTCCCGCCAATATGTTTGTTGCTTCTTGTCATGCTGGAATATGCTACATGCTATGAGCTCTTATCTTCCGTTTACCATTTGTACATGTGTATATATTTGCATATATTGTATTTTTATTTAGTGTTTTCTTATTTCCTCTTGTCCGATCATATGTTTTTGTATGCTATCTGTTAAGCGCTCTGTCACCCGAAATGGTCTTGTTCGAGCTATATATGACTCCAAATATTTTTTATTTTTTTAAATACCCAGTTCAAGTTTGTTCGCTATCGTTGAGGAGTATAGATCTGATCCAATCTTGTGCTCTTCCTCTGATCCATAAATCTTAATAAGCATTAATGGGGTGGAATTTATGAAATCTGTACTTGCCCATGAGACAGGTTGCTCATCAATCTACTTGCCTGTAAAAAAAACAAAAAAGAATAACACTTGCCACTTTACTGCCATGTAGTGTGGCAACAAATTATGGCAGCAATCTCAATTTATGAGAGCTACAACAGCCTCTCTGATTATGCCATAGCTCATTCTATAGTAGGGTTTCAATAGTAGCATTTCCATTACTTTGCCACCATTCCAAAGATCTGCATACTAGGGCTGGAGGTAGCGATAACCAATAGTTCCAGGGTTAAAATACCATTTTGAGTCTGTGCAAACCAACTCACTTGAATGTTTTAGGGGTTTTCACCACCTCTTCAATAGCCTTTTCCCATACTGAGAAAGGTTGGAATAGGATTCATGGCAAGGGCAGAGGTAAAAATTCTTTCAGCGTGGAAAAAAAACTGGTTGGAGTTAAAGTGAACTTGCAAACCAGGATTCTCAAACAGGTAGCTTGTGATCTACTGGTAGCTCTTCAGCTCTCTATAAGTAGCTCTCCGGTGTGGAGGCCATTCTGCTCAGCAGCTTTTGCTTGGTTTAATTAATATACATATACCAAAATAGAGTTTATACATTTGTAAGGAATGTATTTTTATTTTCAGAACTAATAAGCTGATATTTGGAGAAAAATGGCTGAATTTCTAAAATATATTCAAAGCTGATATTTGAGTGATACATCAAGTGGCATTGGAGAGACTTTTTACAGATCGTATTACCTTGGTGCCAGAGGCATTGCGGCTATGGCTGATTTGTCTTACCCATGTTCAAGCATTCCATATTGACAGCCTTTTTTTTACATTTTCAAGTTTCCCATAATCTTGTTGAAACTACTTACAATGATTTTCTATTATGAATATTTTTTTGTAAAGACTAGCATTCATCAATGCATTTTACTAAATGATGCTTAAAGAAATGATAACTGAAACAGGTTTTTTTCCCCATCTGCATTTTTTTTGGTGAAAATTATTTTTTAAAGCAAAGAATCATCAATGATGCTTCTACAAATATTTACATCTAATCAGAGAGCATTTTTGGAGCATTTTATGTAGCCTTATATTAAACTTAGCAAGCATTTTTATACTAGAACCACTGTCAGTAGTGCAGTCCGAGTTTATAACATTTCCTTAGAGCACCCACCCTAATAATGAAGGCTTTGCATTAATGACCCGTAAATACAAGTTTGAACAGCATTACCATATGGGCCCCAAATATTACCTTTACCGCAGACAATGCCCTACTCTGTTTTTGCTGCAGTGGGATGGACCTACTTGTTCCACATTGAAAATAAACATGAAAACCTGTTGTCGTTGACACCAAATAATGTCCTGGTGCTCAGGCCATAGGAATTCACACCTCAGATCAATGCGTGAACAGTTGTATTTCTCTAGCTGATTATTGCTCTTTATCCAATCTTCAGCCAATTCATGAGCCTTTTGAGGGCCTGAATCCTGATTAATGGTCATATAGAAAATAATTGTGTTCCCTATTCTCTTATTTTTGCTCTCATTGCCCAAGGATTTTACTGGGATATTGAAGGATGGTAATCAGCCAGTAAAGTGCAAGAATCATTGCATGTTTCCATGTATGTTCAATATAAGAGCAATGTTGTTTTTAATTTTCAAAAACCTTTATTAAAGGTAAGAAGCATTGACCACAGCATGGTGCCTACATCCCTGAGCGGTCCGGCATTGCAAAGTAACGTATTTTGAATCATTAGAGAAGGAGAAGGAATACACAGCAATGCTGGTTTTCTGAAGTGGTAGAAGGGATGCATTAATTTTGTTTGTTAGACACGAAATAGGGTTGTAATAAAATCATATATGCAGGCAGGTACATACAGGTGAGATGCTTCACCAATGCTAAGTTTATTACCTCTTCCACTTCCAAAGTTGTGACTGCCATGATCAACTCTTTGCACATGTGGTGAACAAATGGAGGAATTAGAAGATGTAACAGAGGTCCTAATGGTGTTTTGGGTTTTCGTGATTTACGAGTTGAAAGCCATTAAATTATTGCATTATTACTGGGATGCACAGCAGTATTTTTCAACTATTATATATCATTCAGTTATTAGAATATGGCAAAGGATGCACTGTGTTAGTTTGGTGCCTAAATTACACTATTCATGAAGTAGGCATTTTTGGTTTTACTTATGGTTTTCTAGCATTTCATGTGGATTTTTGTTTTGGTAAACCCGCCAATGTTTCCTGCATTGCACCTTGCACTTAGCACTTCATTTTTACTCCACATTTGTTCAAGTTGGTGCCGGCTTCTTTTTAGTTCAGCCAATTTAAAATTGAACAATTTGTTGGATTGGTTTTCAGAACTTACATTAACCAAACTAATGGGGAAAGCTTTTTAAGCAGAATCAACATCCCCACTACTAATAAAATATATATATATATATATATATATATATATATATATATATATATGCAAGCGTCTCCCTTCAAAGAAAAGAGCAGGAACCCAGGGGAAAAGTTGAAGGGACTTTATTAATGGAAGCTCAAAAGTCCAATGGCGGCGAATGCATTTCGGGCATCCCCTTCTTCAGCGCCCAACACCAGACTCGTGCATCCTATATATATATATATATATATATCCTACCGGCGGTCGCCAGTAGGTAGTTATAGTTAGGATCGTTTTCCATAGGAAATCCGCAACATTCTATTGGGAATAACTTTGGCGCCGAATGAGGGATCTGCCTGTAATTTTCCTTAACTTTGCCTCGCTGCGCTTCGCTCCTTCCCTGAAAGTTTCGGGGGGATCCGTCTAGCGGGGGCCGAGATAAAAGGGGGGTCCGAAAACGTGTTTTCCCCATGTTAATTTCCATAGGGCGGTTGGACTCACTTTTAGCCCGAACGGCTGAATGGATTTCCACCAAACTTGGCAAAATTGTAGGGACTGGTACCCCGAAGTGCCTTTGCTATGTCTCAAGATATATGCTCCAGTGGTTTTTACGAAAATTAACTTTGAATAAATATATATTGGGCTACATTGGGCTATATATATGTTAGAGCCCAAATGTAGCCCAATGTAGCCCAAAGATGGCCACCAGAGACAAAAAAAAACAAATGTAGCCCAAATATCAGCCAGATGTAGCCCAACTATAGCCCAATGACAGAATGTCCCAGAGTGTTCAAAAGAACAACTAGAGCGCTAACAGTCTTACTTATGACAAAAGTATGGCACACCTGAAGTCATCTTTGTCTGCATTGAACGGCGCTCTAGCAGTCAGGTGGACTGGCTAGAGGCTGTTCCGGGCTCTATGTAAAGAAGGCAGAATGTAGGCTCTTCCTGCTCAGGCTCATTGCCGCTCTACTTACGCCTGCACTAGGACGCTCGTGTATCTGAAAATTCCCCGTTTTGGTCCTTTGTTTTAATTTTCGGTTGCACTTAGCTTTCCCCTGGTTTTAATCCCGCATTGACACTGCCCGCATTGCCTCACACTAATTGTACCCTCACCGCTACTTTGGCGGGCCGGTCCCTCGCCTTTCAGACTTAGGTGGGCGCCATCTTGGGTGGGGGTTGGGGAAGCGCTGCATTGAACGGCGCTCTAGCAGTCAGGTGGACTGACTAGAGCCCCACTTAAACCGGGCATTATGGCACGCAGCGTGTGTACGCCGCTGCCACGCCGGAGTCACGCCAGAGTCCAGCCCGTCTGCGCCCGTCCGCGCTGAGGACGGGCTGGACGTCCGGTATTGATATCTCTGACTCCCCTCATTATAGATATACCTTTCAGACTCTGCTCGAGTTTAAACCCCCGAGGCGCCCATGTTCACATACCTGCTCTCCTGACGATCTTTTACGCCCTCTGTTATGTGGTTGCTGGACATCTAACATGGTAAGCCCCACCCCCCTTCCATCCAGGCATAGGCCCAAACAACTCACTTTTCCTGGAGCTAGGGCAGGGAAGGAAGATTGTATTCTCCTCAATGCCCGCTCGCTCATTAAAAACAACATTTTGTTCAGGGAATTTATATCAGATAGGAAGCCTTCCCTGGTTTTTGTTACTGAAACCTGGGCAAAGGACTCTTCCGGTCCAGATCTCATTGAAGCAATCCCGGAAGGATATTGCTTGGCTCGGCAAGATAGACTGGGCCGGGTGGGAGGAGGGCTAGCAATTCTTTATAGGGATCATTTCCACTGCCACACTGCCGCTATTTCTGACCCAAAGGATAGCTTTCAAGCACTTTCCTTTTCCATAAAAAGTGGCCACAGAGTCCTCCTTAATGGAATCTTGGCATACCGCCCTCCTGGCCCACAAACTAATTTTGGCCAACGGCTGCTCCACGTCCTAGAACCCTATTTTGGTCAAAAAAACTTTACAATTCTAGGAGATTTTAATTTCCATTTAGAGAGGCACGACATCAAGGATACCATCTCCTTGTTGGATGTCATGTCAGCCTGTGGCTTTGACCAGCTGGTCAAAGGGGCCACTCATCGAGCTGGGCATACGCTCGATGGAATCTTTTCCAATGACGAGAGGCTGATGATAAAGGACCCTATTCCTCTGTCATGGTCTGATCATCTGGCCGTCCCATTTGAGCTAATCTGTCCGCTCATCTATGCGCCCATAAATACACCCAGCAAGCAAGAACTTCGTAGGAACTTTAAGGATATCTCAAATAGCTACTTCTCCCCTTGGGCTCCCAATTTGTGTTTATCTCAAGAAGAAAGTGTTTCTACAGCTGTCATGCACTTTGAAAGAATCATGACTGAAGCACTAGACGAATTAGCCCCGTTTCAGTCCGGCCGCCGTGCCAGAAAAAGGCCCTCAGCCCCCTGGTTTTCGGAACACCTTAGACTCCTGAGACAGGAGGTAAGGAGGCGGGAGCGCCTCTGGCACTCTGGATGGGACCTAAAAGATAAGGAAGCTCACAAGATCTTGTTGAGGAAGTATAAGGCTAAAATTATAAAAGCCAAACAAGAGCATTTCACAGCCTTGACAACTTCATTGTCCTCCCCAAGAGAGCTCTTTAGGGTTGTAGATTCACTTATAACCCTCCAAACCCTGTAGTAGCTTCCCAAGAGCTTTGCAACAACATTGCCTCTTTCTTCCAGGCAAAAATATTAGATATCTACTCTGCCTTGGAGCTACAAAAATCTCTGATGAGTGGGCCCCCTGCTTTAGGGGCTATGGACCACGACCCGGCTGAAACTCTTCCTTTGGGAATTTTAGATTATTTCCCCCCACTTTCCTTAGCGGATCTGGACAGCCTCCTTCATAAAAATAAAATTGGGCTCTCCCCTGGATGTGTGCCCCCTCAGGATCCTTAAACAATGCAGGGAAACTCTCCTGCCTCCTCTGGTGGATATTCTGAACAGAGCCATGAGAGACGGCCTTTTCCCCACCCAATGGAAAAGTGCAGTTGTAAAACCTCTTTTAAAAAAGACCTCCCTGGATCCGTCGATTTAAAAAAAAAAAAAAAAAAAAAAAAAAAAAAAAAAAAAAACTTCCGGCCCATTTCACTACTTCCAGCGCCAGCAAAGATGTTAGAAGCACATCTTAACACGCATCTTGCTGCTTTTGTAGAGAGCTCGGCCTGTCTTGACTCCTCTCAACATGGTTTCAGGAGGGAACACAGTACTGAGTCGGCCCTCACCATAGTGTTGGATAATATCCGTACACGCGTTGATGAGGGCCAGACCACCCTTCTGATCCTGTTGGATCTGACGGCGGCTTTTGATACCCTTTCTCCCTCAGTATTAACATCTCGGCTGAGGGAGATTGGGGTGCAAGGTGCAGCTCTAGATCTACTCAATTCTTTCCTCAATCATCGAGTGCAAAGAGTGAAGTTGGGGGAGTACCTATCTCCATCCCTCCCTGTGCAATGTGGGGTCCCTCAGGGGGTCGGCTCTTAGCCCGACCCTATTTAACATCTATGTGACCCCACTTGCCAGGCTTATTAGATCTTTTGGGAAGGAGATAGTTTCCTATGCGGATGACACCCAGATCCTTGTCTCTCTCTCCCAGTCTAACGTCCCGACTGCCTCCAATTTTAGATCTTGTATGGAGGCAGTCGGTCAATGGATGATCCTTAATTCGCTGAAATTAAATGGAGAGAAGACGGAGGTAATGGTGTTTGGAGGGAAAGATGACGTATGGTCATCCTGCTGGTGGCCAGACTCATTAGGAGCCTGTCCCACCCCTACCTCCTCTGCAAAAAATCTTGGGGTCATGATTGATCCTGCCCTTAACATGGGTAAACAGGTCAGCAGAACCATCTCCACCTGCTGGGACATTATCCATGTCTTGAGGAGGATCAGGCATTACCTATCCCTACAAGCAAGGAAACAGCTTGCTGTTGCCCTCATTGGCTCCTTGCTGGACTACTGCAATGCGCTGTATGCGGGAATGAATAAGAGTCTACTGCAGCGCTTGCAGGTAGTCCAGAGTGCCGCTGCCAGGTTTGTCCTGGATCTCTCTAAATGCGCCTCAGCTACAGCGGCCAGAAAGCTGTAGCATTGGCTTCCTGTTGAGGACCGCATTCACTTTAAGACCCTATGTATGACATACAGGGCTTTAGCTAAAAACAGTCCCACCGGTGTAGGATCCATCCTGTCTCGCTACACTCCTTCCAGGGATCTGCGATCCTCTGGCAGACTTCTCCTATCTGCCCCCCGTTTCAGGAGAGTGAAATGGGGTGGCAGGGCTTTCTCCACTTTGGCGCCCAAGTGGTGGAATGCGTTCCCGCTGAAAATAAGATCTCTACCCACTCTTCAGGCATTCAGAAGTGCTCTGAAAACACATCTCTTTGTGCAAGCGTATCTGTAGTGATGACAATTATGATCTGTTTTGTTAGGCGCCTTGATGCCTTCGGGTTATTGTCTGCGCGGTATAAATTTTATTCAATCAATCTTGATTGGAATAAAGTGTTAACACTTAAAACATTTAATTTGCAAAGGAACATAATGAGGGGGTTCATTTTGCCATAGAAATTATGATTAGTGCTGAAGAAAGAAAAATTAGGGCGCATTTTGAGAGACTTCTCAAATCCTCTTATATTTCATTAAAAAATTCTGATATGCAGTCTCCCAAGATGGCCACCAGAGACAAAAGAGCCCAAATGTAGCCCAAATATCAGCCAGATGTAGCCCAACTATAGCCCAATGACAGAATGTCCCAGAGTGTTCTAAAGAACAACTAGAACGCTAACAGTCTTACTTATGACAAAAGTATGGCACACCTGAAGTCATCTTGATTGGAATAAAGTGGTAACACTTAATACATTTAATTTGAAAAGGAACAAAATGAGGGTTTTTATTTTGCCATAGAAATTTATATATATATATATATATATATATATATATATATATATATATATATATATATATATATATATATATATATATATATATATATTCACTGAAAAAACCATAGGTTTCACACCAGTTATAGTTAGGTGGAAATTTTACTCGCATAAAACCATTGAAATTCCCACGTTATAGTTAGTTGGACTCACTATAACTTGCGCGTGCAATGCACTGCTGATGACGTCACATATTACATCACTCATGACATGGTCAGTGACATCACTCATGACATCACTGATGACATCTCAAATGACATCACTCATGACATCATCCAGTGAATGTGTATCTTTCTGAAAAATAAATATTTTTTATATATGTATATCTAAAGGTTGATGGAAGAATAAATGGGTAAATAAATGTCTAAATGGATGTTTTTTTGTGTAAAATTGATTGGTTAACTGACTTATTAAATGTATCTTAGTGAATACATATATTAGCGAGTAATGTTTAAATATTTAAATATCTGTATCTGTGTCTCACTTTGTGTATAAGTGGCTGCATGGGTTGGTGAGTAGCTACATGAGTGTGTATATGGGTTATTAGTTGTTTTTTGGAGTATCAGTATCGGTGTCTGTATGGTTCGGTGGGGGATATTACTTAGAGCACAGATGCATGAATGAGTGACTCACTATTTGTATGTATTTTGAAGACAGCATGTGTGCAAGACTGTATGGGTGGATGATTGTGTGTATGGGTGGGTTAGTGAGTATGTGTTTTTATAATTGATTGTTTAAGAGAGTAAATATGTTTCCGTTTCTGTAGAAGTATGTGTAGTGGTGTGTATATAGCAGTATAATCAAGTAAATGTTTTTTGATAGTTTATTTGCATGTGTGAATTTGTGTGTGAGTAACTATATGGATGAGTATTAGTGTGTAACAGGATGTATAGGTGTATGAGTACATATGATGAGTAAGTACATGCATGAGTGACTATATAGAACTGTTGGTGAATGAGTGGATGTGTATGTAGATGTTGGAATTACCTAATAAGTTGTTGTAATTGGTATTGGTTTCTCCTTTTTTAAGAAAATGTTAGTTTCTATTTTTGAATGTGTGTGTCAAAGGTTATTTTATGCTGATAGGAGGTCTGCCACTTTGTCACAAGGATGTTGTCATCAGTGATGTCATTTGAGATGTCATCAGTGATGTCATGAGTGATGTCTCTGACCATGTCATGAGTGATGTAATATGTGACGTCATCAGCAGTGCATTGCACGCGCAAGTTATAGTGAGTCCAACTAACTATAAGGTGGGAATTTCAATGGTTTTATGCGAGTAAAATTTCCACCTAACTATAACTGGTGTGAAACCTATGTTTTTTTCAGTGAATATATATATATATATATATATATATATATATATATATATATATATATATATATATTTTTTTTAGTATTTGGGCGAACGGCTTTAAATGGCGACAATAACCATGCACTTATGTTACACTGACGAAGCCTGCTAAGGCGAAACGCGTCTGTAAGGGGTGTTTGGTGTGAATAAATTGAGAAACCGGATACCAGTGTGCCAGCCATTCTTTTTTCTGGAACCCAAAAATTTGGACACAGAAACGTGCATGTATGTGTATATATATATATATATATATATATATATATATATATATATATATATATATATATATATATATATATATATATATATTCAGTTCACATTACTTTTGCAGCATTAGTATTTTCCAGATTTGAATACTGTGCATTATTCCGCCAGATAGTGGCTGCGTCTACAATACTTTTATTTAGCCTTTTTTTGTGTGTACCTTCTGTTCCCATTTGGTGTTATGGACTCCCCGCTGTGGGTCCCAGAAGCCCATGTGCGTGGTCGCCATCTTCAGGTTTTTAGGTTGCAGCCTACCAAAGAGCACTACTCTCTGGTTTGCTAAACACATCTTGGGGTCATTCTGATAGTTGACCTTGGAATGCATTCTGGCTGTTGCTTGCCATTGGCTTTGTAATTTGTAACACACATGTTCTTGCTTTCCATTTGCTGAATAAAGTTGCGCTTCCAGGCCTTCCTTATTTGCAAGTACTTGAAGAGTCATTTGCGCCCCCCTGGGAATGCAGCCACGGCCCCCATTTGCTGGCTTGATTTATTTTAGGCAGTCCAGCTTGAGTTCATACATTTCCTTGCCCAAACCTTATTTAGAGTATCCTTCTGAGTGCTCCTTTTCTGTAAACATGACCTTCCACCAACCAACCAGATACCTACGATCAGCCTCCTTCCTCACAGACATTCCCTGGATCCGCTGAGGCAATAGCGGAGGACTTTCCTTCTCACACCTGGCGACCAAAGCTTGTAACAACTTTTCCCTGCACCTCAGGACTGACTCATTGCTCCGGCAATTCAGGAAAGAAGTCGAGCTTTGGTTGTTCGAATGACCGGATCACCACAAAGGAGTTAGCAACTCCAGCGCCTTGAGACCATCATGGGGGATTTGCAGCACTTTATAAATACTTTATTGATTGCATTGGTTGTCAGTACCTTCACAAAACATTATTAGACAACAAGGAGGCACAAATGGGCTAAAAGATGTTAAGGCATCTGGTTGCATTCACAATTTCATTTCATTACAGCCTCAAGCAAAATGTATACTACTCCAAAATCTATACATATCCTGTGCATCGAGAAAAAATTCACAGTCCAAAACAAAATGGTTACTTGCCTGTAGATGTAGCATTGCAGCTTGGAGAGTTTTCTGGATTCACAGGTAACCCTCTCACTTCCCCAGAAATAAGGTTTTCCAAATAATTTAAAGAGGGATTATAAATATATGCACGCAGTATGCAGGAATCCCAAACAAACATGGATACTGGATGGATAGGGGGAAAAAAAATCTGAAGGTGGTGTGAGAAAGTGCCATCTTTCTTGCATTGGTATGCCCCCACATTTTGCTGAACTGCTGATGTGCCGTGACTGAGTGTGCCCTGGGCTCCTGCCAACCAGGTACCCAGGGCCTGTGTTCCTTACCTAAAACTGTATTGAACCTAAAACCCAATTTGCATCTCTGGCCACCTATCACCCCCTAGTAAATGGTACACTAAGTACCCAGGGCCTGGTGACCAGAGAAGACCCCAAAGGGCTGCAGCACTTATTGTGCCACCCTTAGGGGCCCTGCACCCTGACAGTCACACACTGCCTTTGCAGGCTGAGTGTGTAAGTACAGAACTAAATAGAGAGTCGACATAGCACACATCCCTGTGTGCCATGCCCACAGAACCCACTGCCCTGGCATACTTCATTCACCCCTCTAGCTGGGTGCCCTATGCCAGTGGTGTGGGCACAGATGCATGAGCCCTGTGCCTCTACAGTACCCAGAGCCATTCCTGGGCACTGTAAGTGCAGTGATGCCAGTAAGAGTATACAGTGCTGGGGGGTTGTCATTACGAACTCCACAGCACCATAATGGCTACGCTGAAGACTGACAAGTTTGGTACCAAACTTCTCAGCACATTAAACTCGCACTGATGCCAGTGTGGGATTTAATGTAAAATGCACCAGAGGGCATCTTAGAGATGCCCCCTGAAAACCTAAACTACAATCCACGTCTGGTCTGAGTGGCTGCAGAGGCTGCCACACAGCAGACATGTTGCTGGACCCCTGGGTTGAGAGCCCCCCGCTCTCCTGGGCCTGCAACAATGCACATCCTGGGCGAGGTGCTAGGTCTCCTCCCCCAGGATGGGCAGGGGGAAGCTTCAAAGGTATGCCGCCTCTGTGAGCTTCTCCAGACCATTTGCTGTACTAAGCAACTGGCCCCCACCAGTTCCAACCCCCACTCTGGCGGGAAACCCTACGTCAGGTAGGGGGGGTGCCAGCCTGTGCCAACCCCACCCCTCAGGTGGGAGAGGCGAGGTGAAGCTCGACCCCGGGCTCCGGCCATCTTATAGATGGGGAGCCTGCCCAATCACAGCTAGGCTCCTGCTCCCCTCCCACAGGAGAGGAGCAGGCTAGGGGGTGTACCCACCCCAGGACAGGGACCTATGTGTCCCTGCCCTTGCCCTACCTGTAACGCCCCTAAATTTAGTATTATGGGGCACCCTGTACTTTCCTTCCTCAGATCCCGATAAGAAAAGAAGAAAGAAGAACAAGAAGAAGACCCGCCGTGCAGCTGCTAACAATTGATTGACACCCACTGACTTGGCCACAGCCCTACCGGCCTGTCGATCCTGGAACCTGCTCCTCCTTAATCCCGGCGACTCCTGAGGACAGCAACCTTGGCACACCCGGAGGACCTGCCTGCCTTAACCCTCTTAAAGACTGGGACTCCCATAAGTAGAGGCTCTGCTTCAACAACCACCCCCTGGTGCCAGCCAGGAACCTCAAGACCTGCCCACTCTGCACCCGCCGAGCCCGGCCCGTGCCCGAGTGATCCAAGACCACGATGACGTCCCCCCGGCGACTGGGACCCGAAGTCCAGTGCCCAAAGACCCTCCTCGACGAACCAGATGACACCTGCAGCCTCAGAACCAGGGACCCCAGCAACGGCGACTAGCCAACACCAAAAGACACCCCTGCACCCGTCTCCCTGCAGCTCCCTGTGCCTGCCTTTGGTGTACCTACCTCTTCTCCAAGGTCCCAACTTACCTCTTGAAGTGATGGTCGCACCTGAAGAATTACCGTCCCCGAGTTTGCAGTCTTTGTTACCTTTTTACTTTTCCCATTGAATAACTTTGAGCGCCCGACGGCTCAAAAGCACCCTGCACCCAGCCGCCCGAGTGCCTCCGGCTGGACAACCTTTGTCCTATCCTACTTCCCCCTTGGCCCATAGCAAGTGTCCAGGACCCAGCTCCCACAGCCGCGTGGCCTCTAGCCAGCAGCCACCAATCGGAGGCCCCCCGCCCCTCATTGGATAACATTGGGCCTAACTACCTCTGCACTCGGCTGCCCCTGTGCAGCTGAGGGTGAACCAACTGTACCTACCTGACCCTGGGGGACCCCTGAGTCTGTGCCCAAGACCCTAACTTCCCCAGTCGAGTACTCACCTGGAAACCGATAACTCACTTACCTGCCATTGGATAACATTGACTGGTTTGACTCGAAAAATCTTCTAAGTGTGAAGTTTTGAAAACTTAAAATATTCCCATAAAATCAACCGAATTCCAAATGCCGAAGTACTCACCTGTGATCAGGAGAGAAGCCAGTGCTGCATCTTGTAGCTTAGTACTGAACCGCAAAAGTAATCCTAGTTGGGTTTACTAGTAACTTGAATTTTCTCCATAGGAATCCATTGTGTGCTTTTCTGTGAAATTTCTTCGAAGTGTCTACTTTTGAAAACTTGAAATATTATTTCAAAATTATACCAAATACTGAAATGTAATTACTTACCTGTTTTAAGTTGAGACCCCAGTGCTGGACCTAGGAGCCCAGTACTGGATTACAAAAGTAACGAGATCGTACTTTAACTGCAAACTGAATTTTCCCCCATTGGATAACATTGCCAGATTTTGATTGAAAAGTTTCTAAGTGTGAACTTTTAAAATAGCTTTATATTCCTTAAAAATCACTGCAATAACTAAAAAGTTTTTACTAAACTGTTTTCAACTTAGATCCCAGGACTGAATCTAGGATCTAGTCCTGGAACTACCAGAGTAATCTACAAAGTAACCAGCTGTATTTATATAGAAAAACCCATTGAGCTCAAAGCTAAATTGTGTTTAGAATTGTGGTGCCTACTGCAACCCCTGTACCTATTGTGTTTACAAAATGTATTGCCTTTCTGCAAAGTACTCTTCTGAGACCACTGATATTGAGAATAGTATATTTTGATACCTGTTGGTTCTAGAAATAAAACAACTATATCTTTGATATAAAAACAATTGGCCTGGAGTTCAGTTTTTGAATGTGTGAAACCTTTTGATGACTCAGTGTGTACAACAAATGCTTTACACTGTCCTCTGGTACTGCCTTACTGCTCGACCAAGCTACCACTTGAAAGAGTAAGGTCACACCTGGCTTTTACCTCTGGGGTTTGTTGACTATATACACACTGTACCTTATCTTGGTCCAGTGTATATAGAGCCACTTTCTCACCGGTGGCGATCACACACAGGTTTCTGGGACCCCTTGTTTGATGTTGCAAGGAGCGAGCATCCCACCAAAAAGGGGGAGATGATGCCCACAGCACAAAAAAGGAGCAAAGAGGAAAGATCTGAACTCAACTACTAGATGGCGGAATAATGCACAGCATGTGAATACACAGCATTCCTTGGGCTCAGATCTACATCTACAGGTAATTAACTGTCATTCCCCCTAATCCCTTTGTACCTGCTTCTTGGAAGCTGAACTTAGCTTAGAGTTCAGCTCGCTTAATGGTAATTACACACACTCATTAAGCCTGTCCCTATTAAGTGACTTGCTTTTCATTGACTAATGTCCTCTTTATTTTCCCATGGAGGTGTCAAAGTCTCTTTTGATACATACAATATTGTTGCCTGTATTTTTCCTCTGCCTCACCCTTTCAAATTGGTATAGCAGTTACATAGGTGAAAAACAAAGATTGTGGCTCATTTATTCAGTGTTGCTGTGGAAGGAGAAAGAACATTGCATCATGTTGGGAGTTGTCCACTTGCTCCTAAGGAGTTTACTTTTTTCTCTCCTAAAACCATCTAATAGTGGTCAGTAAAGAATATAACAAACAGGTGATTACATCTTTTCTAGAACACAAAGTGATCTATGCAACTACAAATAAGTATCTGATTGTGTTTACATTAAGATGCAGTAGCTTGGTTATATTAACATTTTGGTGTTTAACCTTTTTCCTAATTTAGTTGAATCCCTTTGATATGTCATTAATCAAGGATGAAGAAGAAAACTCCATGCACAATACTGTTGTCATGTTTTCTAGCAGCGACAGGTTTACTTTATATCAGGTAAGGTCGTATCAAAATGTGTTTGTGTTTTCTGTCACCTATTTTGTGCAAAAGGAATTACTTTCCTTTAACAGTGTGATGTGTGATCCATAAGCAGATTTCCAGTGTCTAAACTTAAAGCATCCTGGTACTTTTCATGGTATTTATTGCTATTAGCATATATCTTAGGTGCTGAGAGGAAACAACAATACTAGGGAAATGTACGCTTGACTCAATAAAACCAAAATCGAGTTGCCAATACATAAGCAAAGCTCTCTATGCACTGCAAATGAACCGATTATGAACCTTGTGCTCAATTAATGAGAACATCCTTGGAATTAAGTTGAAAGGGCACGTATCATTGCCACAGATGCAGAGATAAAGGTGGAGCTGTGATGATTAGATGATGATGTGGGGGTTACTGTAACTCCATAGTGTGTTTGTGCCTTGCAGTTATTTACCTTTGACTCTTTTATTTAGCTTATTTTACTTCATATTGAAGGAGATGAAGCTCAGTGATCATCTTTCTTTACCTGCATGAAGACTTTGCATCAGCCACTTCACCATCACAAGGACATGTCAATAATGAAGCAGAACCTACCTACCCATCTCTGACATACAGATCATTTTTAAATACAGGGATTGAAATGTACCAGCCACCTACAACTTAAGGAATGATACACGCAGTTGTGCAAATTTAAAAAGACAAATGTCATGCTCAAATTTACAGGAGACAGAGACTGAGTTTCCGAGTCATGTGGTAGCAGATGTTTTCTCTCTGGCAGGAGCAAGATGGCTAAAGGGGAGAAAAGCCCTCTTAGGCCCCCAGAATGCTTTATTTTTATAGTTTTCAGTCCCGCTGGACAAACCGCGAGACTATCTCTATTTTAAAGAGCTCGCTTTCTGCCAAATTTGGTGTAATTCTAATGGTTGTTTTATCTGTATTGTCTAATTTTTCCTATGGGAGTTTCATGGGGTAAACATGTTTTGCGATCCCCCCTTTTTCTCAGCCCCTGCTTGATGGATCACCCCAAAACTCTCCGTAAAGGAACTGAGGTGGATTCACTGGTTTTGGAAAGTTTAGTGCAGTTTTGTCAAATGGCGCCAAAGGTATTCACAAAAAATAAACAATTTTCCTTTGTAAACTCGGACCCACGTAGCCTCTGGTCTGTCTGGTCCTCCATAAAATCTTCCAAAACATCCAGAGTTCCCCTCCAGCTTGTTTAATATAGAGATCAAAAATATAAAGCTAATATAAAGCAAATGTTCTGCCTAGTTCTCCATTACTTCTAGTAACATTGCCATCCTGGTCGTTGACACCCATGCATCTGATGAAAATCTTAGCTTTGTTTCCCACCGCACAAAAACTTTATTGGTTGCTGTGAAAGAGCTCCCCAGGCATCCTCCTTACCTGGCATGCAGTGGGTTTGCATGATGAGTGAGCAGCCAGTTGCAGTGACAGGAGTTACCGCAAATCTACATATGGTTCTTCTAGTGTTGGAAGATTTTCATCCCTGTTTATTGGTTCCCAAGGGCTGGCCCTCCTTTTCCCCACAATTTTGGAGATCGCCTTCCATCTAGAACAGTCTAAAATGCTTACCAAACAAGCAATATCGATGCAGTTCCAATATCGATGCAGTTTCTCCTGCATTTTCATTAAAATAATGATCAGTCACTTATACTAAATGCTTA
Source organism: Lissotriton helveticus (assembly GCF_964261635.1). Lineage (NCBI taxonomy): Eukaryota > Metazoa > Chordata > Amphibia > Caudata > Salamandridae > Lissotriton > Lissotriton helveticus. The sequence goes on along the minus strand of NC_136071.1, from coordinate 685,786,911 downwards.
ACAAAATCATTTTCTTTGAGCTCCCACACATGTCATTCTTCCAATTTTGGGGTATTCCTATAGTCGAGTATGATGCTGAGGTTTTTGGCATGGTCCGAGGGGGTAGGTGGGCTTCCGAGGGCGGTCGGCCACCCGGTGCTGTCCCATGCTGTAGGGCTGGTTCCAAGGACGAGGACTTCTGTCTTCTCTGCGTTGAGCTTCAAGCAGCTGTTGGTCATCCAGATTGCGATGTCTTTCATTCCTTTCTGGAAGTTGAGTTTGACGGCGGTGGGGTCTTTGAGGAGGGAGAGGATGAACTCGGTTTCGCCAGCATAGGATACAATGTTGAGACCGTGTTGTCGGACGACGGCAGCGGCGAGGGGGGGCATGTAGATGTTAAAGAGGGTGGGGCTCAGTGATGACCCCTGTGCGACTCCGCAGGTGATTTTCGTGGGATCGGAGAGGAAGGGTGGAAGTCTGATCCTTTGGCTTCTTCCGGTGAGGAAATATCATATCCAGTCTAGGGCTGTTTCTTGTATGCCATCGTCATGAAGTCTGGCGATAAGTGTGCGGTGAGCAGGGACCTGACCTCTGCACGCTTCCAGTCGTCCGGGAAGGTGCCTGTTTTGAAGGTGGTGTTGATGGTGCATTGTAGTTCAGGTGCGATGGTGGCTGCGGCTCTGTGGTAGATGTGAGGAGGGCAGGGGTCGGTAGGGGCCCCCAAGTGGATGCCTTTCATGGTCGAGGCGTTGCCTTCGGCCATGACCGGTGACCAGCTGGAGATGGTGGGTTGGCTGGTATGTCTGGGGGGATCGGCCGCAGCGTCAGGTGGATGGTCGACAAAGTTGTCGTTGAGGTTTTTTCATCTTTAGGTGGAAGTAGGTTCCAAGCTTATCGCAGACATCTTGGGACGGGGTGATGTCTATGGCTTCGCTGCAAGGGTTTGTGAATTCCTGAATGACACTGAAGAGTTCCTTGGAGTTGGCGAGGATTTTGTAGTGGATGAAGTTCTTCTTGGTGGTACTGATTTGGTTGCGGTATCCCTTCATGGCGTCCTTGTAGGTTGTGTGGTTTTTGGGTGTCTTGGTCTTTCTCCATTTCTTCTCCAGGCGTCTTCAGGTATATCTGACTTCTTGGACATCGGTGGTTAACTAGGCAGCTTTCCTGGGGCGCTGTTTGTCGGGATTGCGTAGCAAGCACTTCTGCGCAGGTGGAGATCCAAGTGGGGAGGACTCTGGCTGCGACGTTGGCGTCAGATGCCAGGTGTGGTTTTCTCGGGGGAGGACTGAGTTGAGTTCCTTCGTAGAGGGCATGGCGCTGGTTTTGGTGCCTGTGGGGTGTCGACGGCTAAGTGTACACAGTGGTGGTCGGTCCATGGCTGTTGCGTTGTGTAGCTGAAGTGAACGCTTTTTCCTGCAGCGAAGTTCGGGTCGAGGGTGTGTCCTGCTCTTTGGGTCGGTGTGGTGACGAGTTGTTTAAGTCCCATGTTGGCTAGCTTGTCATGAAGGTTGGTGGAGTTGGGGTCGCTTGGGTTGTCAAGGTGGAAGTTGAGGTCTCCGATGAGTATGTAGTTCATTGAGGCGATGGTGGTGGTGGTGAAGGGTGTCCGGGGGTCAGGGGGTCTGTAGATGAGGGTTCTGTTCCTGGGAGTGTGGCGCTGGGGGTGGCCTGGATCGGGAAGTGCAGGTGTTTGGCGGAGGGGAAGGTTTTGCTGGAGGTGTTGAGGCGGAGGGTGTTTTAGTGGGCGATAGCGAGGCCCCCTCCCAGGTGGTTCGGGCGGTCCTTCCTTTGGATTTTGTATCCGTCCGGGATGGCGGTGTTGATGCCGGGGGCTGAGGAGTCGTTGGTCCAGGTCTCCGCGAAGAAAGCGACGTCGGGCGAGAGGGAGTCGAGTAGGTTCCAGATTTTCATGGCGTGTTTGTGCACGGAGGGTACGTTGAGGAGGATGCATCTTCGCGTTGCCGGTGCTGGCGTCAGTGGTTTTGGGGCAGGGTTGGTGGTGAAGGTCTCGCGTCAGTGGAGGCAGGAGAACAGGCCGTGGGTCGTGTGTGGCGAGGCCTGTTGGCAGTCTGAGTCTTCCGGGGTTGAGAGCGAGGGGGGTGGTAGTGTCATAGCGATGGATGTTCAGAGATCCAGGGTTCCTGGCGCTGGTTGTGGTCTGGGACGGGTGCAGACGGGCTTGCTTTAGGTGCGCCAGCTGCGCGCGACCGTCCAGCGGCCGCCATTAAGTAGGAGAGGTGAGGGACGATCAACTGGGAGGTGGGAACGGGCGAGGACAGGGGGGGGCGGGGGCAGTAGCAGCGAGAAAAGGGAAGCGCAGAACGCAGGCTCAGAGAAGCCAAGAATTGCAAGGGAAAATACAAAATGATCAAAACAGTACAAAAAATCTGATACACACAATTTACCCAGTACAGTCACCTAAATGCTAACAGTTCTCACGCATGGAGCTGAGACAGGCAGAGGCAGCCACGGGCACACAACGGGGCAGACAGCAGACTTGAACACCCAGTCTGGGGCCTCAGTGGCGATGTAGGAGGCGCGGAGCTGCTGGGGAGAGAGCAGGCCAGTGACCGAGGGTCAAGGTCTTACGAGACAAGATAGCATCCAGGAATCCTAAAAATACCTGAAGGTAAACGCTGGGTAATACCTTTAATAAAAGGTACCTTAGATTCAGCTACGATCATTCAGAATTGTGGATGATGAACCCTTGCAATGAACTAACCATCCATATTACACCTACATGTATCTACCCACATGCATTTGTGTGGGTCAGGGGCATTCGTCAGAGCCGTAAACAGAGAGTGGGGGTGGAATCCCGATCTCCTACTTCTAACACTAAATCAGTGTGAAGTACTGAGTTGTCAGAATACTACCTTGACAACCAAGGAAATCATAATTCCTAAAAATGAAAATAATAGAAGCATGCGCCATGAGTACAAGACAATATATGTATGCCATTCAAGTGATATGCTTGCAAGATGACCTTATACTTTAAACATAAGTGATATATACACACACATAATATCTTGCTGTGACAAAGCACTGCAAACCATAGAGGGCACACACATGTAGGGTGAATACATGCTTTTGCCAAAATACTAGTTGCTTATCATGACTAACGCTTCATTGCCTGGAAGAAGGTGGTATCGTCACACACTGCAATTAGTGCAATTATACATTTAAAACCTACTAGTAAGAATACTACTTTTTAAATTGTATCTCTAACCTATGGGACAATCGTATTACCTCATATCTTAAAATAAAGGTGGCATACATGATTTATAAAGTCATATTACTTATAAGCGCTAAGTTGTCAGACAGTACTAGAGCATTTAGGGTCAGTATTGTTGTGTTTTTAGGTCTCGCCTACGCAGCTCCCATGCACTGCATAGGAGACCTTTAGCCGCCGTACAGCTCTTTTTCCAAGCACATACTCGTGCTTGTGGCGGCATACAGCTTGCGGGAGTGCGCAGTGGCATGCCACAAGCACAAGTATGTGCTTTGAAAAAGAGCTCTCACCAGCGCGCGCGCATCACTCGCGGCTGCACCTCTCCGTGCCTCTCTCCCCCTGCAGCCTGCACGCCCTTTTAACTTTCAGAATGAGGCTCGCGCGCTTGTTCCTTCTTGCTTGCATTCTCTTTCCTTCCTTCTTCCATTTCCTTTAATTGCTACAGTATCACCTTTGTTCCTTCTCTTCTCTGGTGCTTCTTTCCTTTCCTCCTTTTATTTTTCGGTTCCTTGTTCCTTCCATCATTCATTCCTCCTTTTCTTGACCCTCCTTCATTCCTCATTTCCTGGCCTTATTGCCTTTGGTTCTCCAATCCTCTCCCTCTTGTCACTGATTTCTGTCCCTCCCCTCCTTTCTGTCTCTCACTTTTCTCTGTTTCTTTCTTCCTTTTCTCATCTCCTTTCTTCTTTCTGTTCTTCCTTTCCTTAAGAGCCATTTAGGTTACTATTAGGCTGTAGCTCTGGATGGATTTCATTGGTTTAGGTGTAATGTAACTCTTAGTGGATCTCGTATGCGTTTTAAGACCCTTGTAGACCACTGCGCAGGCCTAGGAATATTCTAGTGAGCTACATATCGCCAAATACTTCAGCGATGAAGCAGATGACCCGGGCCTTCTTTCCTCACTCACAGCATCCAGACCGTCCTATAGTACCCTCCCTCCAATTGAGACCAGGGTGTGCTAATTCTCACTTCAACAAGTCCGCCCCATCTGTGCACCACAGCACACTCAGAACACTGTCTGGAATGTTTTTAAATGGCAGTTTGTCTCCTGGAGCTGTGCTGCAAATTGTATATTGTGTGGTGTTCCCTCTGTGCACAGGACAGGAATATGATACGAGTGTCATTTTACTATTGCGTGGTTATAAAAATCTCAATAAAAAGCAATGTAAACAAAAGTTGCTCTCTGTGGTAGCTGCTCAAATGGTGCAGTCATATGTTAGAATCATCTGATGTAACAGATGCCATATGTGATGAGTTGTGTGGACAGTTGCTGAAGGAAGGCTGGAGTGAGGAAGCGAGCAGTTGATGGCTGACGAAATATACTATTCTACCTGAAATAAAGACACACTCTTTATCTACAGATGGCTGATCCATGTTTACTGCACTGGTAGCGAGTTTAAGGACAAGGACCTGGTGTGTTCCTGGCTTACGGGTCCCTTGTCATCCCACAATTCTCAACTTCTCAATCCACCTCTTTCTCTACCTCACCTACATCTTGCTCTATCATCCATTTCCCTGTCTTGCTAACCCTTCTTTACCTCTCTACTTTCTGTCTGCCTCCCATTAACTTATTCTTAGCTCCTGTTTGTTTTGCCTCTCTACCTCCCACCTCTACTCACATTTCCCTCCTTCATCTCTCCCTCTTCCTCTCTTGTTGTAAGTTAAATCTCTTTACCTGACCAAAGACTAAATCCCTGCCCTTCTCTCTAAGTTACTTCTCTACATACCGCACTTTGTGACTAGCTGTCACTTCTCTATACCACCCAATACATTACTTTCTCTGTCACACCTTTCTGTCCCATGTCTCATTCCTTTACCTAAACACTCCCTTTTTACCTGTCTATTTATACATGACTACGTACCTACCACACTATTGCTCTACCTTTAAACTCTCTGTACGTCACACCTCTCTTTCAATAAATCTCAGTGCCCCACAGCACTTACCTCTCATGACCTCAACTTGCCACCTCTCTCTGATCCTACCTCTAGATCTCTAGTTCTCTGCCCCTCTCTTCTCCTCAAGTACCTCGCTCTCTCTCTTCTTTCGGCTTCTTGCTGCTCTGTTTGCATCTCATCCCCCTTCATTTCTCTTCCATTTACTTCACCCCCTCTTAATTTCATCTCTTTATCTTACCCTTTCTATCATTTTGCCATCTGTACCTTACCTTTCTCTACCTCCCGCATGCCTCTTTCTACCTCACCATTCTCTTTCATTTCTCTCTGCCTCACAACTCACTGCCTCATCTCTCTCTTCCCCACCTCTCATGCACTATCTAGCCTCTCAATTTACTTCACCTATTGGCCTTCTATGTCCCTCTTTTTATTGATGTTCTCTTTCCCTCACCTTTCCCATTATTATTATTTTTTTCTTTACAATGCTCTCTCTACCTCTTCCACTCCATCTATCACTCCCTTTGCTTTCATCTCTTTCTATCTCCCTTCACTGTTTCCGTTCACTCTCTCTGCTTCCAATATCTCACTCAATTCATACATCTGTCTTACCTCTGTCTCTCTCCCTATTTCACCATTCTCTACTTCTCCCTTCCTCTGTATTAGACTCATCTCTCTACCTCATCTACACCTCTTTTCTCTCTACTTCTCATATCCTTCTATTTTTCATCCCACCTTCTCTACCTTCCTCGCTACTTTGTTTACCTGACCTGTCATTCTGTGCTTCACCTTTCTATTTTTGCTATCTCATTATAACTCACCTCTCTTCCTATTTTATTTCTCTCTAGACCTTGCCCCTCGGGTTGGCTCCTTTCTTACCAGCCTACATTTACAACTGCAGCATTGGCATAGCCAATAGGTCTCGCCTTTGGGACCTTATACGTTTAGCCATGCAACAGTTGATATTATTGCACCAAGGATATTGGACTGCATAACTTAATACTTACAAGGTCCCAAAAGCGAGACCTATTGGCTATGCCAATGCTTGTTTAAATGAAGCTTACAATCCTGTTTTTGGAATCGTGTCTTATGGGTGTCAACTGTTAATCACACCTCCTGATTATCCACTCTTAGGTGCTAAAGCAGGAGCTATACACTTAAAGTAATATATATAGACAGGCAAGCGACATCTGTTAAAATCAAGAGACGTCGCTATTGCATCCAAAGATCAAACATTCTTTGAAGGATCTTGCGCAAACTGTTTATCAAAAACATCCACACGCAAGTTGCAACATCTGTTATAATGAAGAAAACATCACTATTGCATCCAAAAATCGAACATTCTTTTTATGAGCTTGCTCAAGCTCAGCTGGGGCACAGACTCCCAAGTACTTATTAAAACCATTGACACTTTAGTTGCAGCGCGCCATCACTTACAATTACTTATAATTTTCTGTGCACCATGACCAGCCACATTCATGAAAAGAAAAAAACTGCTGCCAACCTACTTCGTCAAGAGGTATACCGGCAGGAAAACCTGATAGCCTCCGTTACTCAGCTGCTTGTTGTGTGCCCTTTATAGTTTGCAGTGCTTTGTCGCCGAAAGAGATATATCAAGAACACTTATGTATAGAGCATATGGGCACCTTGCATGCATATCATCACTTTAGTGACATATATATATTGTCTTGTACTCATGGAGTATGGCTTTATTGTTTTCATGTTTAGGGCCCCTGATTTCCTGGGTTGTCAAGGTAGGACTCATATTCTGACAATTCTGCACTTCACACTGATTTAGTGTTAGAAAAAGAAGATGGGGATCCCTTCTTTTTTCTGCCCTGACGAATGCCCCTGACTGGTACTGGCATGTATGTGAGCAGAAACATGTTGGCAATATATGGATGGTTAGTTCATTGTACCTGTTCGCCTAACACAATTTTGGATCTTTTTAGCTTTACCTAGGGAACGCTCTGTTAAAGGTATTAAGGTTTACCTTGAGGAATTTTTGTCTGTCTGGCTCCCATCTTGTCCAGTAAGTTTTATTAAGAACTCCTTCGTAATTAGGTTGAGTCCGCCCTGGTAGTACCATCTTACCAGAGTGCGATGAGGTCGTCGATGATGACTAATTGGCACTCTGACAAAAAAATACATCCATTTGTGATCTTAACCGCATGCGCGCTAGCGGTTTTCCCGCTGCGCGCTGCGTTTTTTGAAAAGCCGCGTTACATGACGAGCTCAGCTCGTCATCAGCGTGCGAGCGCCGTAACTCATGACGAGCTGAGCTCGTCATGAGCGCCGAAGTGGTTAAGTGTGGGTTTGCTATTTTTTCAGGTGCTGGGACCAGAATCAACCAAATACTGTATAGCCACCGCACTTTGGTAATTTTATCTTAAAAAGTGTGTGGAGGGTGTGCGTTGGCTTACCTCCACCTCTCCCTTTGGGTTAGTGAGTGCATTGTTCTTACATGATTTGCCCTCTGCATCTGCCACCTGGTGGGTGACTGTAAGAGAAACTCCCATATCTTCTGAACTTCATCATTCAGTTCCTTCTCCTCCCCAGCAATATGATTTGTCTGTCTGCACTGATTTCACTTTGTCAGATCATTCATTAAACTGCGCGATAGAGGTTTAGTCCCTTCCACAACCATTTTGCCCTGCTGGGCTCTGTGAATCTGTCACTGCTCGCAGTTCATCCCTCATTGTGGCCATACATCTTTTGAAACTGTGCCATTGTAGATGAGTCTGGTGGTGGTCTTGATATCCCTGCTGCATATGTCTGATATTTCCGTTTATTCTGCCACTGTAAGCGAGAAGCACAATCTCGTCTGTGAGAAGTTGGCCTGGTATATGATGTCCACAGTTCTGTGGGCACCTTGTATCAGTCCAAACAATCCCTTATGGTGGTGGTTGTAAGTCAACCTTATAGACAAGCTATCCTAGGGGTAGCATGGACTAAGCAGCCTTAAAGGCTTAACTCCAAAGGACATGTGAAGCCAGCTGTTTTACCATATACATCCTGTAATATCAAATGAAAGGACACCACACAAGTAATATATTATCAAAATATATGTATTTATTCTTAGAATAATCCCCACTACTCTTTATGAGCAATGAAGCACAAGCGTTTAAATAAAAGCACAGTTAAACATAGACAAGTTGCACGTTTTGGATGAGGCCGGTGGCCACTCAAACCATATATCAAAAAAGTGGTATAACAATCACTAATCGATCTGGGGTAAGGCCTAGGGCCTTGTGAATCGCTGGGACTACACTGGACTAACAGCAGTTAGGACAGTAGTAGCCCGCGGGATTCGGGAGCAGTGCGGGAAGCACGGCTTTCACCAATGTAAAGTCAATGGTGCGTAAAAGTTACAATGTTATTGCAAAAGGAGTCTTCCGACTGGACTAGGACTACCAAACTTTAGACTTAGGCACTAGAGGTGTGTACCAGTGTGGGAACACCGGCGCTAGTAAGTTACCTCACCCACAGGACGCGGGTGCACAGGTGCCAACCTGTGTCGGGTTTCGTCACGCAGTTCGATGGTGCCTGAGGATGAAGATGCTGCAGGCGTCTAGAAGAGAAGTGTCCGGTGCGATCCAAGGGTGGATCGAAGTTGAAGGGTACCTGAAAGCAGAGGGGACAGAGTCTGGGTCACTAGACAGTGACCAGTAAGAAACCAGGAAGGAACCAGGCATTGTCGGGCGCAGTCAGGTCGATGTCGGGTGCCTTGTCTCCGCTGCCACGTGGACTCTGGGTCACCGAGGATGTCCTGGAGTGGATCACGAGCTGTCCCACGAAGGCTCTCGCTGTCGGCGGTGTCGGCTTCCGGATCGGAGTCAACAAGCCTTGCAAAGGCAACCCACGCAGGATTCGAAGAAGGCTTAACACTCGGACCAGCAAGGTCTGAGCGGGTGCTCCTTTTCAGGGGAGCGAGTGCCAATCTGGAGCAACCAGATCAGCTGTGTAAATTTGTAGGTTCGTCGGTTCTGGGGCCACTAGCCAAGGGGCAAGCGATCGGACCAACGCGTCGAGCAGGAAAGTGCAAAAGGGCCCCACGCAGCACTCGTCGAGTGTGGAGGGGTGAGCTTCGGTGCACAAGCTGCTCAGGGCTGAAGCGTCTCAGACTCCAATGCACAGCTTCGAGGGAGCCTCGGGTGCTGCACGGTCAGCGCTTCGTTGTTTATTCAAGATGGCCGCTCCCACGCTTCAGGGGCCTCCACGGGTCTCAGCTCTGCATGGACTGTGGATCGGGCTGTTGGAAGGCAGGAAAGCTGGCTCTTGTCGATCTCTGTCGCTCAAGTTCCGGCGGGAACTGCAACAAAGCAAACGTCGAGGTGCTGGATGGTGCCTGTGTGCACAGGGTGGTCACTCCTTGACCACAAGGGAGATTCTTCAGTCTTCCACGTCGAGTGGGATGTCGAAGGGTCCAGAGTTTCGTTTCATAAGTTTGTCAGGATAATCTGATGTGCATTGGCACAGCTCCCACCTATATTCCAAATCTGGGGGCTGGATTACCTGCTAGGTCCCTCCTATGGGTGGGACCCAGGAAGGGGGTGGTTACACCCCTTTCCTTTGTCCAGTTTGCCGCCAGGACTGGGGCTGGATGGCCCCAGAACCGGTTTGACTGGAATCTGCCCAGGGACACCTTGTGCGCCCCAGGCAGTGTCTAGTTTCTTTCAACCCTCCCTGCTACAATCCACTATCTCCTGTCTGGGGTGGTGTAACACCTCCCTGTGACAGGAAACTCTTTGTCCAGGAGTCCTCTGCCAGGTTTCGGCCAGCAGCAGGAGGTCAGACATGTGTCTGTGGCAGCAGCATCCATTTTGTGATGCTGGGGCTCTGGTTAGGATTAACCGCGTTTTCAGTAAATGTAAATGTAAATGTGTTGTATTTGTATAGCGCGAACAGTAACCCGGAGGCATCCCGGCGCTTGTACTCCTACCACAAGGGAACCCCTCCTGGCTTTTCCTTGTGAGGTGTCCACTCCTGGGCATCCCATGGTGAAACCAGGCATCCCTTGTGCATCGGGGGCCGTTGTGGAGACTAAGCAAGCTATTGCCCAGAGTTGCAGCGTGGGGCCCATGCTTAGATTCGGCACTGAGGCGAGAATATCCGGTCAGAGGAATTTAAGCCCGATCCCGCCGAGGCGGGAATAGAACCCTGGTCCCTGGCCAGCGTTCTGCATCAAGGTCTGCCGCTCTAACCATTGAGCCACACTTCTCCACACAAAGTAACATGTCTTCTCCCTCTAGAAGGGTGGAATGCTACCCCCGTCGCCAGAACTGGCAAGGGGGTAGTAGTCCAAAATGTATGACACCAAACACGACATGTTTTAATAAAGCCAAACCAAAGTTAGCAATAACCGCGAGGATTATAATGCACTTAAGAGTATATGGTATGGCAGTATCACTGAAACAGCAGTAAGGAAATGGTTCCGAACACTGCAGACAGGCTCAGCTCATGCTAGAGCACCATCTCACATACAACTAAGCACTCTGCCTCCAGGATTTTAAAGGCCTGCCATAGGAGTGACTTATAGGTATATATGTGTCCAGATATAGCTTTAGACATAGGTATACTATATCTAAGCAAGGGGTGATTACACCACCTTGCCCCAGCTGTGTGAACAGCCAGTTGTGTCGATTTAAGTACCAGCCAGGGGTGGCAAAAGATATGCTGCAGCCCCTGGTAGGCCTTGGATGCACCTATGCCCATGGCACCTATAGTGCACTGTATGGGGCTGACAAGGTGTCCAGTACCAAATTGGTGATGTACCTATAGTACATGGAGTCCATTTAAAGAGAGAGCAGATAGCCTGGGACCCTGATTAGCAGGATCCCAGACCTACTAAGTCGAAAACCAGCTAAACACAAGGCACAAAATCAGGGGTAACCATAGTCAGGTATCCACCTTCCTACATCGTCCCATAATTAACGCATAGTGTCAAGAGGATGGTGTAGATCATAATTAGGTCAGGAATACAACATCATTATGTAGTCTACACGTCCCTGATATACAGCGAGAATTGGTGCCGAGAAAATCGCAGTGTGGGTTATAGGGTAGGCACTAGTTAACTGGTCTTTCTCATACGTACCCTTATGAAAGCAGAAACAGAAGTAATTAATCCATCTACAAGTAGTTGGAATGGGATCTAGCTGGTCTTTCCTGTTTCCTGAGAGGAAGCGCTGCCAGAGGATACCAAATTGCAGGCCAAAGCTGTTCCCCTGCCAGGGGTCCCACCATGTGTAAGGAAGTGGGTTTCTGTTGCAGTAACCCCCCCCCCCCACTTTTTGCCTGATACCTGATGCACTTTTCCTTGGTGTGACCTGGGTCCCTGCCAATCAGGTACCCAGGGACTGTGTTCCTTCCCTAAAAACTGTACTAAAGCCTAAACTCAATTGGCAATATTTACAGCCATTCGTTTGAGCCCTGGGCTGCCAGCCTTTCTACCCCAGGTATGGATGATGTACAGACTGCAGTTGGTCATTTTGAGCATGCTATTACTGAGGCTATGAATGAACTGGCCCCTATACTGACCCGCCGTCGAGCCAGGAAGAAACCATCGGCCCCGTGGTTCTCCGACTCCCTTAGGCTCCTTAGACAGGAGGTAAGGAGGAAGGAGAGGCTTTGGCACTCCAGTTGGGACCTCAAGAACAAAGAGGCCCATAAAGTCCTTACTAGAAAATATAAGGCTGAGATCGTGCAGGCTAAACAGGATTACTTTGTGACCCTGACATCCTCGCTCTCCTCGCCGAAGGAGCTTTTTAAAATTGTCGACTCCCTTGTCAATCTACAGGCCCCTGACCCTGTCGTGCCTTCGCAGGACTTATGCGATAGGATCGCCTCTTTTTTCCATACGAAGATAGAGGATATCCACTTGGCTCTTGAGGAACAAAGAGCCTGTATTAGTGTGCCCATCGTCATGGCTGAGATAAGTATTCTAACCACCAACTTCTCTTCATTGGGCTCCTTGGACTCCTTTCCATCTCTTACTCTTGAGGACCTTGAAATCTTGACTAATAAGATCAAATCCGGTTCCCCCATGGATACTTGCCCACTGAAAATCATCAAGCTATGTAGGGAGACCCTTCTACCACCGCTGCTGGAGATCATGAATCTAGCTATAAGAAACGGTGTCTTCCCGCTGGAATGGAAGAAGGCAGTGGTAAAACCACTGCTAAAGAAGGCCTCCCTTGACCCGGAGGTCTTAAAAAACTTCCGCCCTATCTCGCTGCTTCCCGCTCCGGCTAAGATGCTTTAAGGACACCTGAACAAGCATCTTGCCGCCTTTGTGGAATGCTCGGGATGCTTGGACTCCTCCCAGCATGGATTCAGGAGGGAACATAGTACCGAGTCGGCCCTCACCATTGTGCTCGATAACATCCGTAGGGCAGTGGATGGGGGCCAGACCACCCTCCTGGTCCTTTTGGATCTGACTGCCGCTTTCGACACCCTCTCTCCCTCAGTACTTACATCTCGTCTGAGGGACGTGGGGGTGGGGGGGGCTGCTTTGGATCTACTGACCTCTTTCCTTGCTGGGAGGGAGCAAAGAGTTAAACTGGGTGAGTTTCTATCTCCATCCCGACCTGTGCTATGTGGGGTCCCTCAAGGGTCGGCTCTTAGTCCGACCCTGTTTAACATCTATGTGACCCCACTGGCCAGACTTATAAGATCTTTCGGGATGGAGGTAGTTTCCTATGCTGATGACACCCAAATCCTCGTCTCTCTCTCCCATTCAGACGTGCAGACCGCCTCCAAGTTTAGATCTTGTATGGAGGCGGTTGGTCACTGGATGATTCAGAACTCTCTTAAACTGAATGGGGAGAAGACTGAGGTGATGGTGTTTGGAGGGAACAATAACATCTGGTCAGATAGCTGGTGGCCAAACTCGCTTGGAGCTTGCCCTTCCCCCACTACTTCTGCCAAGAACCTGGGGGTGATGATAGACCCTGCCCTGGATATGAGTGGACAGGTGAGTAGAACCATCTCCACCTGTTGGGGCCTAATCCATACCCTGCGGAGGATTAGGAAATATCTCTCACTACAATCCAGAAAGCAGGTAGCTGTGGCACTAATAGGCTCGCGGCTGGACTATTGTAATGCGCTGTATGCGGGGCTGAATAAGAGCCTCCTGCAGCGCTTACAGGTGGTCCAAAACGCCACGGCAAGATTTGTCTTGGACGCTCCCAGACGTACTTCGGCTACGTTAGCCAGGAAAACATTGCACTGGCTTCCGGTAGAATACAGAGTACGGTTCAAGGTCCTGTGTATGACTTATAGAGTCATTACAAAAAACAGTGACTCGGGAGTAAGCTCCATCATTTCCAACTACATCCCTGGAAGGAATCTGCGTTCCTCTGGGAAATTGCTTTTGTCAGCCCCTCGCATTAGAAAAGCTAAATGGGGTGGCAGGGCCTTTTCCACCCTTGCCCCTAAATGGTGGAACGAACTTCCTCTTGATCTTAGGTCCCTACCCACATTACAGGCATTTCGTGGTGTACTTAAAACTCGCCTCTTTCGGCAAGCCTATGTGTAGTGGATGAATGGTTCTATTTTCTGATTTTATTGTTAGGCGCCTTGATACCTCCGGGTTATTGTTTTGCGCACTATAAATTATTTTCAATCAATCAATCAATCTCTGGTCACATGTCTTCCCCTGGTACATGGTACCCTAGGTACCCAGGGCAGTGTGACCAGAGAAGACCCCTAAGGGCTGCAGCACTTATTGTGCCACCCTTATGGGCCCTGTACCCTGACACACACGCACTGCATTTGCAGGCTGAGTGTCCTGGTGCTGAAGTAAATGAAGAGTAGACGTGGCACCCATCCCTGTGTGCCATTCCCACAAACCCACTGCCCTGGCATACATCATCCACCCCTCTATCTGGGTGTCCTATGCCAGTGGTGTGGGCACAGGTACATGAGCCCTGTGCCCCTACAGTACCCAGGGACATTCCTGGGCACTGTAAGTGCAGTGATGCCATTACGAGTATGTGGTGCTGGGAGGTTGTCATTACAAACGCCACAGCACCATAATGGCTACACTGAAGTCTGACAAGTTTGATATCAAACTTCTGCCAGTGTGGGATTTAATGTAAAATGCATTTCAGAGGGCATCTTCGAGATGCCCCCTTAAACCTAACCTACAATCCACGTCTTGTCTGAGAGGCTGCCACACAGCAGACATGTTGCTGGACCCCAGGGTGGAGAGCCCCCGCTCTCCTGGGCTTGCAACAATGCACATCCTCGGACGAGGTGCCAAGCCTCCTCCCCCAGGATGGGCAGGGGAAGCTTCAAAGGCATTCTGCCTTTGTGAGCTTCTCCAGACCACTTGCTGTACTCAGCAACTGGCCCCCACCAGTTCTGACCCCCACTCTGGCAGGAAGACTGGTGGGAAACCCTACGTCAGGAAGGGGGGGGTGTGCCAGCCTGTTCCAACTCCACCCCCAGGTGGGAGAGGCGAGGTGAAGCACGACTCCGGGCTTCGGCCATTTTGAGGATGGGGATCCCTGCCCAGTCAGTGATAGGCTCCTACCCCCCTCCCACAGGAGAGGAGCAGTCTAGGGGCTGTACTCACCCCAGGAGAGGGACTCATTGGTCCCTGCCCTTGCCCTACGTGTAACGCCCCTGAATTTAGAATTTAGGGGCACCCTGAACCTTCCTTCCTCGGATCCCGACTGCAACAAGAAGAAACAAGAAACCAGAAGACCTGCCCTGCAGCTGCTAACAAGAGGACGACACCCACTGACTTTTTCCCTGAATCTTAGAGGCCTGTTGATCCTTGAACCTGCTCCTGCGAAACTCCGGCATCTCCTGCGGACAGCAACCTTGAAAACCCCTGAGGACCTGCCTGCCTTGAACCTTCCAATAGACTGGGACTCCCATGAGCAGTGGTTCTGCTCAAACAGCAATACCCCTGGTGCCAGCCAGGAACCGCGAATCCAGCTCACTGTGCACCCGCCAAGCCCGGCCTGTGCCTGAGTGAACCAAAAACCCGAGGACTTCCCCCCGGCGACTGTGACCCGGAGTCCAGTGCCCAAAGACCCTCCTCGACGACCCAGATGATGCCTACAGCCTCAGAACCAGGGACCCCTCCAACCGCAACCAGCTGAGGGTAAGATTTTCCACACCAAAAGACACCACTGCACCCGGCACCCTGCGGCTCCCTGTGCCCTCCTTTGGGGTACCTACCTCTTCTCTAAGATCCCAACTTACCTTTCGAAGTGGTGGTCGCACCTGAAGAATTCCCATCCCCGAGTCTGCAGCCTTTGTCCACTTTTTACCTTTCCCATTGGATAACATTGAGCGCCCGATGGCTCAAAAGCACCCTGCACCTAGCCGCCCGAGTGCCGCTGGAAGTGCAACTACTACCCTACTTTCCCACTTGCTCTGAGTAAGTGACCAGGAGCTCAGCTCCCACAGCCGTGAGGCCTGCTTGCTTGCAGCCACCAACTGAAGGCCCCCTATCCTCCATTAGATTGCATTGGGCCTACTCTCTCTGCACCCGGCTACCCCAGTGCTGCTGATGGTGTAACAACTGTACCTTTCTAACCCTGCGAGACCCCGGAGTCTATGCTCAGTACCTTAACTCCACCAGTCGAGTACTTACCTAAAAGCCGATAACTCATTTTCCTTCCATAGGTTAACATTGACTGGTTTCACTTGGAAATTCTTCTAAGTGTGGAGTTTTGAAAGTTTAAAATAATCATCTAAAATCATCCGAATAACGGATTCCGAATTACTCACTTGTGATCAGGAGAGAAGCCAGTACTGTACCTTTTAGCCCAGTACTGAACCGAAAAAGTAATTCTAACTGTACTTAACAGTAACTTGAATTTTCTTCCATAGGAAATCATTGACTGTTTTTCTGTGAAATTTCTTCTAAGTGTCGATTTTTGCAAACTACAAATATTCTTTAAACATTGTACCAACTAACAAAACTTAATTGCTTACCTGCCTTAGGTAGAGGTCCCAGTGCTGAACTTAGGAGTCCAGTACTGGATTATAAAAGTAACGAGATCCTACTTTACCTGTGACTTGAATTTCCTCCCTTAAGATAACATTGCTTGGTTTTCACTGAAAAATTTCTGTCTCAACTTTGAAAATACATTTATTTTCTTTAAAAATCACTACTGTAACCAAAACGCTTTTACTTAACTGTTTACAGTACATGTCCTGGGACTAAATCTAGGATCCAGTCCTGGGGTTAGAAAAGTAATCCATATAGTAATCAATTGCATTTATCTACCAAACCCCATGGAGCTCAATGTTAAATTGTGTTTAAAATTGTGTTGCAACCACTGTAGCTATTGTACTTACAAAGTCTATTGCCTTTTTACAAAGTAATTACCTAAAGACACTCACATTGAGAAAAGTATATTTTGATACCTGTTGGTTCTAAGATAAAACTATATCTTTTGATATAAAACAATTGGCCTAGAGTTCAGTTCTTGAGTGTGTGAGACCATTTGCTGACTGAGTGTGTACAACAAATGTTTTACACTGTCCTCTGATACTGCCTTACTGCTCGACCAACCTACCACTTTAGAGAGTAAGGTTATATCTAACTTTAACCTCTGCCATACCTCTGGAGACTGGGGACTCTATACACACTGTACCTTACTTTTGTACAGTATATATATATATATAAAGCCACTTTCTTACACCATGTTACCGCAGTTACTCATTGACATCCGTTGCCAGCCATCATGCAACCAGAGCAGTACAGGCCGGGCAGCGAAAGGCCCCTCAAACGCTGCCTACCTCATTTTCAATCCCTCCAACGTGGGTTGAAGGTTTCCTGAAGAGTATGGTCTTCGTGAGTGAAATAGCACTCTAGAACTTAATAAAATTTAACATCAACCTTGGATTTAAAAAACATTTTTTATTGCTGTTTCAACTAGCAGTGCACTATATAAAGCATATTATAACAACAGCAGGTATTATTCACTAAGTCCGAAATCCTGTCGGGGCACCAATAATGCAACCATAACATGCAACGTAGTTTAGTAAGGTAGCAATCAACAGCTACCAGTAGCATAACCGGTGATACACCAACTAGAATAACTGAACCCCAACATCAACCTTTCATACTGTATAACAAATAAGAGGGACCCAATGTCTCCATTGTAGCATAGTTTATAGCTTTTTAGTGTGCATAGCTTATAGATTGGGCGTAGTTTGTAGCTTTTGATTTGTGCAGCTCCAAAAAATCAAAACAGAATCCATATCGGTCTTGAAACACTTAAGTCAAGCATGCATAATAAAGCTTTGCGCTTCTGAGAAATGGATACAATTATATCCTAGAAATCCAGTAACCAGTTTAGCTGCATGTTGCGACTAATATGATTAATATGATTATCCATACATACAGTGACACGGTTTTGTGTGGATGGTTCCTACCATCATTTTCTAGTTTACATCCATTGAATAATGGTGCCACAATCAATCAATCAATCAATCAGGCTTTTATTGAACACATTTAAATACAAGCCAGATGCATTTGGATTGTCAGTGTTAGAGGACTAGGGAAAATCTTTCAACATTAAGGACACAGTGGGTTGACTCTATGATTTTTTGTTTATTATTGACTTTCAGGCAGAATTTAGGTTTTTAACCTTTGCCCAATGTAATCAAATGCTATGAAATTGAGTTGAAAAAATATGTTTTAATGTTTTATGGTACAGCCTTTAAGTTTTCTGGCAAGGATTTTGAATTAAATTATGTCGTCTGGTAGATAATTTGTGAAAGATGAGAAAACATGTTCTGATATTTGAGCTTGAACTCAATTTCAGGCATAACTCTTAACGGTATCCATTTGCAATACAGATTGACTATTTGTCTCACTGTTGCTAATGCATGGGTTCAATATAAACTGAGCTTGCCTTCAATTATGTGACCTCCCATTGGCCTCTTCTAACAGATGCTTAATTTCAACTAATTATATAGGGCAATGTGAAAAGGTTGAAAGATAATTTAATGATATTGTCTTAATGGCTTATTTCTTTTATTCTAAAATTATAGGACATGTGTGTTGTTTGTGGCAGTTTTGGCCAGGGTGCAGAGGGACGATTGCTTGCTTGCTCGCAGTGTGGTCAATGTTACCATCCTTTCTGTGTCAATATAAAGGTGAGCATTTTATATCATTTTACTGAACTTTGTATACACCCGTTAAGTTCAGTGCTTGAAAACATCTCTATACTAATTCAGGTCTTGAAGTCTGCTTTTTGTGGATGTATTTTGATTTGGTTGTGGAAATGCTTTCTCTCCCCTGTTGAGCAAAACATCCAAAGCATATATTTTTAACTGAACCCGCATACTTTACACAGCTGTCAAAACGGGCACAATTTTAACGTTCCTGTACGAAAAGAAGAATCAGTATTTATAAATGTTTGACAGCTTGAATGACATTATACCCAACTTTAAAGTTAAAACATATATGCTCATTGGATTGTATTCGATTCATTGTGCTCTAGTTCTTTAGCCAGATTAAAGTGAGATGAAATCTTGTGATAATGTATTAGGTGCATTTCATTTACATAGATTATTAAAACATTAACAATAAAAAGTTTAAAAACTACCTGGACCGTTTGATCAAGTGTTTCAGAAGATCCTTCATGTCAGAAGAGTATTAATTTTATGTTTTTCAAGGTGTCTATATTTAGACTTGCATTTCTCATGCAATTATAAAACATGGCAAATGCTAAGCATTGGTAATATGAATAGGCATATTATAAAAGAAATGGTCCTATTTTGAGATGGAAATCTCCAGTGTATCAGTAACCAATGTGGTGATGGATAGTGTGGGAACACATGGACTAACTGCACTTCTTCCTCTGCAGCTCACTAAAGTCATCCTAAAGAAAGGATGGAGGTGCTTGGAGTGCACAGTGTGTGAAGCTTGTGGCAAGGCTACAGACCCAGGTCGGCTGCTACTTTGTGACGATTGTGACATCAGCTACCACACATACTGCCTGGATCCACCTTTGCAAACTGTCCCCAAAGGGGGGTGGAAGTGCAAATGGTAGATATTTATTTACATCCATCTTCCTTCTTGTTACTCATTGTTTTTCTTTCTTTCTTTGTCAATGTTGTCATGGCTCTCCAAGCATAGAAATGGGCACTAATATTTTGCTTCCTTTTCTTAGAATTACACACATTTTTGTTTTCAACCTCCAGCATGCTAAAGCGCCTAACCCCCTTTACATATATTATGAGGGTTGAGTAAGTGCCAGTATTACAATGGTCATAGAGTATTCACTTTTCATTGTGGTCAAAATTTCACAAGTCCTTAATACCATCCAGTGTGGCCAACTCTTTTTACCACTTCTTGTAAAAAGTGATCTTCCTGATATTCTGGTCTGCAGTTGTGCACATTTTAATTTCAAAGATGGCTTTAGGCCAGATTTTTTAAGAGCATTTGGTGCTTGATTTTCATGGCCTGTCTTACAAGGCGAAATCTTTCAAACCCCTTTTGCTGTTCAAAAGGCTGACAACACTGAATTAACTCAATTGTTAGCCTTAGGGGTCAGAACCAATTATACATACATCCGGTGTAGCCGACCCACATTGATGGTTTTTCCTGTAAAGGATGAATATGTTGCTCCAAATACATGTGTACCTTCCCCATTGATTTAAATTATTTTCAGTAGGCTGGCAGTAGTCTTCTAGCAGCTGTTAGGTTTTGGATCTTAATGTGACTGTACCAGACTAGATCTCGTAACAATAGCTCTGCATTTCCCGTTTTTCTGTGACATTGGTTTGAAGCTATTCTTTTGTATTTTACTGATTCCTCAAAGATAACATTTATTAGGCACACTAGGTTTAATGTGACCTCCTAACGTCTTGTGGTCCAAATGTGTCAACATTGTCAAATGTAGATGTCTGTCTGATTGCAACATCTGCATTTGGCGTCTGTAGGTTGACACTGATCCTTAAGCTTGTGTCTACTGTGCCTCCATTCACAGGAATATTATCAGGAAGTTGGACATCTATGTGTTTGTTGCATGTGTTACGTTACAGGAGATACACATACTCTGGTTACTCCTGCCAGCCATCCATTGTTGGGCTCGGACTTTTGCAGCTTGTTTTCCAAAGAAGATTTTTGAGTCATGAGGTGTGATGACTCCTCCCTTAGTTGTCAATGCACGTGACCGTGCACTCAATTTTTAGATAGTTTTTTTCCTCCATCCTTTGCAGGACGTGTATCCACGAGGCTCAGTGTTCGGTGCCAACAAAGCCGTTTGTCAGACCTTTTCTTGCATCTTTTTAATCCCGGTAGCTTGGGAAAACACTTTGACGGCGATCAATCTAGATTTTTCTGATGTTTCAGCACCAGGAATGGTACAGGGTGGCCAGGTCCTTCGGTATCCGATAGTTAAAGGCCTTGTGGCATCGACAGGGCTTTTTCCCCTTTCTCTCAGGCTTCATCAATGAAAACATGGTTTTAGTGATGAAAAAAGCACTTTTTCAATATTGTTCACATTGCCACTCCAAATCCCTTGGAATGACCACCACTAGGACTCTGTCTCTCCCCGGAATACAAGGACATTGTGTGTTCTGCCTGCCCTATCTTTCATTCCAAAAAGACCCTACGACACTCATGGGAATGCAGATGGACCCATAAGAAAATTCGGCAGCAGCAACCAGATGCTCTTGATCATTTTTAGGGAGCAAGACTTAGAGCTAGGGCAGGTCGAAAAATCTTGATCATCAGAACAAGAAATCGCACACTTATCTCCGAATATCGAGGAAGAATTCTCCTCAGTCTGAGGAAGAACAGCAAGGAAAACTCAAAGTTGTCACGTGACATCGGAGTCACAGACCATGAGTACTTACCTCAGATGTTTACATCTACCCAGATCAACAGCCTTAAGCCAATCGCTATTATGTTCACAGTAAAAGCCAGCTTTGGATACCTGTAATACAAAAGACATTCAACTGGCCCACCACTGCTCTCAAGCCATGGTTTGCAACGGACAAAAACTTTGAAGCCAAGACAGACTCTGCCTTCGGTCACAGAACAAAGCTGATATTTTGTGTTATAAAACTCCATCTTCAACCTTCAAAGTCAAAAGATGTTTTGAAGTTGGCACCAACAACTAAAACCATATAAATATTTGAGCAAAAAATTGCTTTTGATATGCCATTTTCCCAAAAGCAAGGGAAATCCAAGGAAAAGTGCATCAGGCAGCCTCCTCCACCTATACCACCATCTCATCTGCCTCTACCATCAGCCTATCCTCTACGCACTTAGGAGTCACACTGTAGACACTTGTGATACGCCAAATGAACCAGGTGTAGAGGTTCCATGAGAGGATTACACAGTTGTTTCTCCAAGTGTTGCAGACCCAGATGTATATCTGGTTAAGCTATACCCACCAGATAACATTGGCGAGAATGTTCATCCCTTGTGTCCACACTGCTCGCAAGCACACAAATGAACAGCATATGCTCCCCTTCCAGATAATGAGAACAAAAAGTTCGATGCAGCAGGCTAAAGAGTAGCAGTATAAGCAGCTACTCACTGAAGAATAGCCATTTCTGTTGGTTTGCTCTCTAGCTATCACAGGGCACACTGGGTTGAGGTACATGATCTCCTTAAACATTTCCCAGATCCATATAGACAACAAGGTGTTTAACTTGTAGCAGAGGGAAGGAACATTTCCAAGACCAATATTCTTTATGCCCTCTATGCTGCTTACACTGTGGCAAGGGGTATTTTTGCAAGTGTACTAATTAGGAGATTGCTACGTGTTTCTGGCTTCAAGCTGGTGAACATCTTTTTGAACCCCAAGATGTCCAAATGTTAGAGAAGCTACAAAAAGATACACATCAAAAGCTGTGGGTGCTCTTCATACAGCAACACCAAGGGGCTCCTTCCAGACACCCCCTCACGCTACCAGTAGCAGCCACAAGACTACCATCAACAGACACCAAAGGGTTTTTCTAGAGGCAGGGGCGGAAGTAAAGGAGATACTGGGAAATGAGGCTCCGCAAGCAAACACAAACTCCCTTTGCCTTCCGATCAACCAACATCTGTCGGGGGCAGGCGTCAAGATTTCCTAGTCTATTGTGGGTAGAGCTTAACAGACAGTTGAGTACTAGGCATAAGCCAACATGGGTATTACTTGGAACTCATTTCAATATCGCCAAATATGCGACCACACAAACTTGCGCTAAGCAGCGATCACCAACGTCTGCTACAAGAAGGGTTGGCGCTCCTTAATAGGGGTGCAGTCAAGCCAGTACCCCAAAAGCAGCGGGGTAAGGGAACTTACTCACTCTACTTACTCATGCCCAAAAAGGACAGCTCACTCAGACCAGTTCTAGACCTCAGGCCACTCAACAGATACATCCTGTCAGAGCATTTTCACATAGTAATGCACCAGGATGTGATATATCTACTCCAACGAGGTGACTACTTGGCAGCTCTAGGTCTCAAGGATGCCTCCTTCCCCATCCCTCCCGTCCAGCAACATTACCTGTGGTTTGTGGTAAGTGGGAAGCCTTACCAGTTCAAAGTACTTCCTTTCATTGTCACCACTGCCTCAGGAGTACTTACTGCAGTAGCAGCACACCTTAGGATGCAAGAAATTCATGTATTCCCCCTCCCTAGAAGATAGAATGATCAAGACCTCAAGCCACCAGCCGTGTCTAAACCATTCCCAGAGGACCATCTCACTTCTCCACAATCTGAATTTTACTATAAATGCTGTCTAATCCCTCCTACAACCACTCCTCATACAACCTTTTCTCTGGGTGCTTCAGAACTCAGTTGTAGGCTAAGCTTACCCCAGCCCACAAAATTTGTTTCCGTTTGTGAGCAGCTAGTATCTCTTTAATCAGTCACAAATTGAACTCACTGTCAAAACCATGATGCCCCTATTAAGCACGATCGTCTCTTGTATTGCAATTGTTCCCCACACTGGCCTACACATGCGTCCCCTAAAACCATGCCTAGCAGCACTATGGTCAATACTGGGAACCGCCAGCACCCATTGTTCTCTTCAGTGGTAGAACAGCAACAATTTGTTGACAGGCAGGCTTTTTCAAGATTCTAGCTGCAGATGACCATTACCATGAACACCTCACAAGCCGGGTGCACCCGGGAGCTCACCTCAATCCCAAGGCAGTTCAAGATTTATGGGCTCCAGCCCAACAAGCTCATCATATCAACTACTTGAAGCTTCTCGCTGTCCAACTTGCTCTCAAAGGCCTTCTACCACTTATTTAGTGAGAGGAGTTGGCTAGGGCAGTCGACCTCGAAGCTGGGGAACCGGGTTCGAGTCTCAGCAATGACGCTGAACATCCTGTGATTTGGGGTAAATCATCCACCAATTTATTCACCTGATGGCAGAATACTTATCAGGGTTGGAAAACAACTTTGCAGACCTGTTAGGCAGGACTCATCAACAAGTCCACGAGTGGGAACTCCACCCACAGATTCTGTAAGAGTATTTCGACCACTAGGACACTCACAAAGTAGACCTATTTACCACTAAGAGTACACAAAATGCCCAAACTTCGCCTCCAGGTTCCCACACACGTTTCCTGGGCAATGCTCTATGGATCAGCTGGTTAGGGATATTTGCTTACACTTTTCTGCCTCTTCTACAATTAGTACAAAAGATACGCCAAACTTCACAAGCCCTCATACTAGTAGCCGCTACCTGGGCAAGACAGTCACGGTCCTCTGCCCTGCTAGAAATGTCCGTCCGTTCGTACGAGAAGCTCCCCAACATGATCAATCTGCTCATCAGACACCCAGATCGCCTACTGCTCAGTCTCACGATTTGGCACCTGAGGTCTTAGAATTTATCTGATTAGGCTTACCTCAAGAATGTATTTACATTCTCAAGGAGTCTCCTACACCACTTCACGTGCTTGCTACGCTGCTAAATGGAAAAAGTTTTTCCGCTGTTGTATTGTACCTGTTGTTCAAGACATCATTACTTCTTTTGTAAAGGCAGGATAAGCATATAACTCTATACGACTATATTTAACAGCAGTTGCAGCTTACCAACGAAACAGGCAACATTTGTCCCTTATCTGCATTGCAGTGGGTAAAGCTTTCATGGAGAGCCTTAATGGGTTATCCCTCCAAGGGTCCCACCAGCTACACTGTGGAATCTTAAATTTGTACTCCCAATACTTGTGTGTTCCCTATTTGAACCATAAAATTCCTGTAACATACAGTTTCCGTCCTGGAAGGTAGCTTTTCTGGTGGCAATATTAGTTCCACCATATTAGTGAGATACAAGCTCTCAGATTACATGAACCTTTTAATCTGAAAGAGACACGTTAGTATTAGATTCCTTACCTTAGAATATCCCCAGGCGTCAGACTGGATCCGGAAACTTTTGCGTAGCAGTACCCTTGCGCGTCGGTAGGCGTCGTCTGCGGCTCCGCGTCCGTCGGTGTCGTGGGCGCTGTGATGACGTCATCGGAGTACTTAGACGCCGCCTCCGCGTGCTGACGTCAGTTCTTCTTTTTTCCGCACCAGCAAGCGCAGATCTGGAAAAAGCAGTAACCCTAGTCAATTTCTGACTAACTTTTTGATCGATTTTTGATCATTTTTCGAAGTCTTTCGACTCCGATTGGTGCCGTAAGGGTGCCCGGCTTTAAGCACTGCGAGGATTGCGACCGCCTGATGTCGGTGACGGATCCTCACCACCTGTGTTTAACTTGTCTAGGCGTCGATCACGACGACAAGGCCTGCTCCGACTGCCGGGCCCTCTCTTCGAAAGCCAGGCGGGACTCCGGCAGTCGGTCCCGCGCCGCGAGAGGTCTCGGTCCCACGGGAGGTCGAGGGACAGGTCGCGGGTTCGGAGCCACCACAGCTCCGAGAGTAGGCCGCACTCCTCCGGGTCGAAGTCGTCGTCAGGTAAGAAGCACAAGAAGTCCAACAGGCGTCATCGCTCTGCGGACTCCCCCGACGCTCGCAGGATGTGGCCGGGGGTTCGGGTGACACCGCCCACGTTCAGCTCCACACCCTCCGGTCCCTGGGCTCAACGCGACGCCGGAGGAGATCGAGCGCTTCCTCATGGCCATGAGGAAACTCTCTCCTCCGACGGGCTCCGCGGCGCCTTCGGGCCCAGCGGACCCGTCTGGGACCCCTAGCGGGTTGGGGGTTTCGCTCCCCGACGCCGTCGGGTGCTTCGGCCCCGACGATGCCTTCGGGCCCGGCGCCGCAGGTTCCCGCTCTCCGGACGGCGCCGGTGCCTTCGGGCCCGGCGCCGCGGGGTCCAGTTGTCCCGGCGCCGGCAGCGCCTTCGGGCCCGGCGCCGCGGGATGCCGCTAAACCTTCTTCGGTGTCTGGATCTTCGCCGGTGGACCTTACGACCTCCCCTGCGTCGGACCATCAGGTGTCGCCTCCGGCGCCGTCCTCGGGCTGCGCCGTCCCCGAAGCCCCCTTCATTCCTGTTCTGACGTCGGGACGGCCCCGATGGGCGCCGCTCCAGACGTCGTTTGGGGAGTTTCACTTCTATGAACAGGCCCCATTAGTTGAGAACCCTGAGTTTCAGGAGATGGGTGACGAAGAGGATTGGGAGGGGTCTGAGGACCCTCTGACCAGAGAGTGTCAGTCTCATGAGGACTGGGCAGGAGACCTTGGGGAGGCCAGTGGCCTGGACACCTTTCCAGACACTGGTTTTGTCTCCCCTCCTACCGTGGCTTCGGAGGAGGGGGAAACCTACAGTGTGGTGTTGATGAGGGCTGCCAAGGCCTTGGGCCTTGAGCTCCCCGTCGCGGCCGTGAGGACTAATCTCCTCACTGAGGTCCTTAAACCGCAGTCAAGCTCGGCCGAGCCTCTGCTGCCCTTTAATGAGGCCTTGACCGACGTTCTTCTGGGCACTTGGTCCAAGCCCGCTACGGGTTCGCCCGTAGATAGGAACGTGGCCAGACGCCACCGCCCCACCCCGGGCGACCCATGTTTCCTGTCCACCCACCCTACCCCCGAGAGCCTGGTCATCCAGGCCTCTAATTCCCAGACCGCATTCCCGTCGGCACCGCCGGACAGGGAATCCAAGAGGTACCAGCAGTACGGCAAAAAGATCTTCTCGTCCCTAAGTCTGGGACTGCGGTCTTCCAACACTGCATGCCTCTTGGGCCACTACACCCACTCTCTGTGGGATACGGTCGCGGAAGTGCTGCCAGAGTGTCCGTTGGAGGTACAGGCCAAACTCGGCCAAGCCCTTGTGGAGGGCCGGGATGCAGCCAAATATTCCATACGGTGTGGGCTGGATACCACCGACTCACTGGGTAGAGGGATGGCAACGACGGTGGCGGTCAGACGCCACGCCTGGTTGAGGTCCGCCAACTTTTCGGCCGATGTCCAAAACACATTGATGGACATGCCGTTCGATGGCCGTCGCCTCTTTGACGACAAGGCAGACCATGCGC
The DNA here is from genome assembly GCF_964261635.1 of Lissotriton helveticus. NCBI lineage: Eukaryota > Metazoa > Chordata > Amphibia > Caudata > Salamandridae > Lissotriton > Lissotriton helveticus. Next base: position 685,760,411 of record NC_136071.1, on the reverse strand, counting down.
TCGAGCGCTTTAAGGACTCCAGGGCTACGGCCAAGTCCTTGGGCCTCTCGGCCCCGTGCCAGCAATCGGCTGCCTTTCATTCCTTTCGTGGCCACGGAAGGGGTGTACCCACACGTGCTGCCAGCCACGCTCCGCAGGGTAATACCCAACGCGATGGCGACCGTGGGAACCGCCTACCCGGCGGTCGGGGACAACAGCGAGGTCAGTCCACACCTTCCCCCGCAGCATCCGCCTCAAAACCCTCCTAGTCCGTGCTTTCAGGCCCAGGTGACGCCAGTGGGGGGCAGGGTTCGCCATCACCTCCTCCACTGGCGCACCGTCACTTCGGACAGGTGGGTGCTGTAGATCGTCCGAAGGGGCTACTCCCTCCCCTTCGAGGCGACTCCTCCAGCCATGCCACCGCAGAACCACTGTGTATCGGGGGATCATTTGCGACTTCTGCAGGAGGAAGTTACGGCCCTCTTGGCCAAGGGGGCCATCGAGCGCGTTCCTGGGCCAGAAGTATGGTGTGGTTGCTACTCCCACTACTTTCTGGTACCCAAGAAGGGCAAAGGGGGCCTACGCCCTATCTTGGATCTACGGAACGTCAACGGCTTCCTCCGGAAGGAGAAGTTCAAGACGCTGACACTGGCTCAGGTACTAGCTGCCCTGGACCCAGGAGACTGGATGGTAGCGTTGGACTTGCAGGACGCATATTTCCACATCCCCGTCCTGCCGGCCCACCGGCGCTACCTGCGGTTCACGGTTGGCCACGAGCACTTTCAGTTTACCGTGCTCCCCTTCGGCCTTACCAGCGCCCCACGGGTGTTCACAAAGGTGATGGCGGTGGTCGCAGCTCATCGGTGCAAGTTAGGGGTGTCAGTCTTCCCCTACCTCGACGACTGGTTGTTGAAGGCGGGCTCGCCCCAGACAGTCGTCAGCCACCTCCAGACTACTGTAGATCTCCTGCATCGGCTGGGGTTCTCAATCAATGTGCCGAAGTCACACCTGTGCCCCTCTCAGAAGCTCCTTTTCATCGGTGCGGTTCTCGACTCGGCGCAGTTTCGGGTTTATGCACCCGAGCAGCGGGTCCGGGATATTCAGGCTCTGATTCCCATCTTTCAGCCGTTATCCCGGGTCTCGGTCAGGTTGACGCTGCGACTTCTGGGGCTGATGTCCTCCTGCATCCTGCTGGTGCATCACGCCAGGTGGCGGATGCGGGCTCTGCAGTGGCACCTGAAGTTTCAGTGGGCCCAGCATCAGGGCAACCTATCCGACCACGTCCTGATCTCGGAGGGCACTGCGAGACAGCTGCAGTGGTGGCGTCACGGACCGCGATTGGGTCAGCGGCAGATCCCTCTCCCTTCCCCAACCAGAGCACGTAGTTGTGACGGATGCGTCCCTCCAGGGCTGGGGAGGCCACATGGGAGAGGCAGAGATCAGAGGCCTCTGGTCTCCGGCGGAGGCCCGGCTCCACATCAACCTGTTGGAGTTACGGGCGATTCATCTAGCACTGAAAGCATTCCTCCCCTCTGTCCGGGGGAGTGTAGTGCAGGTGTTCACGGACAACACCACCGCCATGTGGTACTGCAACAAACAGGGCGGGGTGGGGTCATGGACCCTTTGCCAGGAGGCTCTGTGCCTCTGGCAATGGCTGGAACGCCAGGGCGTGACCCTGGTGGCTCAACACCTGGCAGGTTCTCTGAACGCCAGGGCGGACGAGCTCAGCCGTCGGTACATGATGGATCACGAATGGCGTCTGAACTCGGACGTGGCACAAGGCCTCTTTCAGCAATGGGGAGAGCCTTGGTTAGATCTATTCGCCACCGAAGAGAACGCGCAATGTCATCAGTTCTGCGCGTTGGAATTTCCAAGGCGGCACTCGCTCGGAGACGCTTTTCGTCACGAGTGGAGCTGAGGTCTACTGTACGCCTTTCCGCCTATACCACTTCTGCCCAGAGTGCTGAAGAAGATCAAGCGCGACCGGGCCCAAGTCATCCTTGTGGCTCTGGACTGGGCTCGAAGGTACTGGTATCCAGAGCTACTCAGTATGTCAGTCGATCCCCCAGTTCGTCTGCCTCTTCAGGAGGACCTTCTGTCGCAGCAGCAGGGGACGGTCCTCCACCCGAACCTGTCCAGTCTCCACCTCCATGCTTGGAGATTGAGCGGCGACAGTTGAGGCCATTTGACTTGCCTCCTGAAGTCTGTAACGTCATTCTGGCAGCCAGGCGTCCCTCCACAAAGTCGGTATACGCCTGCAGGTGGAACAGATTTGTGGCATGGTGCACAGCAAAGGCTGTGGATCCTCTTGCTGCCCCTCTTTCTGAGGTTCTTCTCTTCCTTCTTTCTCTTGCCCAGCAGGGCTCTGCTCTGGGCACTATCAAGGGCTACCTTTCTGCCCTTTCAGCCTTTCTGAGGCTGCCTGATCAACCTTCTTTGTTCAAGTCCCCTATTGTAAATAGATTTCTTAAGGGCATCACACACACGTTTCCTCCTGTTCCGTTTGTGATGCCTCAGTGGGACTTGAACCTGGTTCTTACATTTCTGATGTGCGCTCCCTTTGAGCCACTTCACAACTGTCCTCTACGCCTTTTAACTCTGAAGACTGCTTTCCTGGTTGCCATCACCTCTGCCAGGAGAGTGAGTGAGCTCCAGGCCCTTTCTTGTACTCCACCTTTCCTTTCTGTCCAGCCGGACAAAGTGGTGTTGCGTACTAAGCCATCTTTCCTGCCCAAGGTTGTCACGGCCTTCCACATCCGGCAGTCTATCACCTTGCCAACCTTCTTCCCGCCACCGCATCCCTCTAAAGAGGAAGAGCGGCTCCACCATCTGGACCCAAAACGTGCGCTCTCATTTTACTTGGATCGCACACGCCAGTTCCGGGTGGATGACCAACTCTTTGTTGGTTACGTGGGCGCGAAGAAGGGGAAAGCGGTGCACAAGAGGACCATCTCCCGGTGGATCATCTTGTGTATCCAGGCATGCTACTCCTTGGCTAAAAAGGAACCCCCTGTTGGATTGCGTGCTCACTCTACCCGAGCCACGGCGACTACAACTGCCCTGGGCCGGGGAGTGCCCTTACAAGACATCTGTCAGGCAGCTACGTGGGCATCGCTGCACACGTTTGCAAGACACTACTGCCTGGACAGCCAATGCCGGAGGGATGGCTTCTTTGGCCGTTCTGTCCTCCAGGACTTTCTGGTGTGATTATTGGTTCGCAGACCCTCCACCGGGGTTGGTATTGCTGGGGTATCTATTCTAAGGTAAGGAATCTAATACTAACGTGTCTCTTTCAGATGCACAAGTTACTACTTGTGTAACGATATATCTGTAAGAGACATTAGTTAGTATTAGATTCCTTACCGACCCACCCATCCTCCCCGTTCTGCGAACCGATATCTAGGGTTAGGGTTTACCCCTTTCAGGGCCCTAGTTTCAATGGCACCAGTGTTGGTTTTTTGACATGGCTCTGCGCTTCTGGCGCGGAAAGCTGTGTCTAAGAACTGACGTCAGCACGCGGAGGCGGCGTCTAAGTACTCCGACGACGTCATCACGGCGCCCACGACGCCGACGACGTACGCGGAGCCGCAGACGACGCCTACCGACGCGCAAGGGTACTGCTACGCAAAAGTTTCCGGATCCAGTCTGACGCCTGGGGATATTCTAAGGTAAGGAATCTAATACTAACTAATGTCTCTTACAGATATATCGTTACACAAGTAGTAACTTGTGCTACAGGTCCATGAAGACAGGGTCGTTCTCGGGACAAATCTCAATTGACTTCTCATAGTAGTTTCACCATTCCACTTTAATCAAACTATAGAACTCCTAGTTTTTTCCCCAGACTCTGTAGCAGAGAGAATCATACATACTCTAGATGTGAAACATGCCCTTCTGTACTGCGTTGATAGGAACATCTTATTGCCAAACTGCTCAACTATTTGTAGCCTTTACAAAACTTCACAAAGGATAATTCATATCAAAAGCAGGATTTGCTAGGCGGATAGTTTAATGTATCCAAACTTGCTATCACAAGGCCAAAAGAGCTCTTTCAGAAAGACCAAGAGCCCATTCTACCAGAACGAATGCAGCATCCATGGACATCATAGTTAATATTCCATTAGCAGACATTTGTAAGGAAGCGGCTTGTCAAACCTCACACATTTAGTAAATATTGTGTAGATGTACTTGCTAGACAACAAGCAATGGTTGCCCAAATGGTCTTTAGGACATTATTACAGACATCTAGGTCATCTACATGCTAGCTACTGATTGTGAGAAAGTACTGTTTTAAAGTATACGTAGAGCATGTGTATCTACAGCAACACATGCTTTGAACAGAAAATGGTGCTTACGCTGTAATCATCTGTTCATAGTGCTGTCTAGTGACAAGTGCCACCCCAGGAAGTGAGCAATGATCCAACATTTTACCACTTTCTTTTCACACTCAACATCATTGATATTCTGTCTTAGTTCCCTACATTCCACTGAGTGAAAAACAATCTGAAGGTGCAGTCTTTGTCCTGATGCATTAGGACTTAGCGTAGAATTACAATAGACCTTGTAACTCAAAAAACAATAACTTGGCTAAAAGAAAAACAAAAACTTGCAAACGTCTGAACTGAACAGTAGATGGCAGGATTATGCAGAGCATGTGAATCTACAGCACTGGACACTAGGAACAGTTTGATACATGGGAAGTAATATTTTCCTTCTGATTGATGAAATATCTTCCTGCAGATTCCTCATTGCCCTTTCTCTGCCCTTTCTGATGCATAGTCCTTCATAATGTTCCCAAGTTGATACTTCTCTGTGGTTTAAAAACAAAATAATAGTCTGCTGTCACGGTACTCAATTAGATGTAGACTTGATACCACGGACTCGCTGGGCAGAGCGATTTCCACGACGGTGGCGATACGTCTCCATTCCTGGCTGAGGTCTTCCAACTTCACGGGGGATGTCCAGGCCACGCTCATGGACATGCCCTTCGATGTCCGTCGCCTTTTTGCGACAAAGCGGACAGTGCGCTAGAGCATTTTAAGGACTCCAGGGCAGCGGCCAAGTCCTTGGGCCTAGGCCAGCGCCAGCAAACTTCCGCTTTTGGCCCCTTTTGTGGCCAAGAAAGGGGCTCCCCCACACGTCCAGCCAGCCACAGGCCGCAGAACCAGTCTCAACGCGGTCGCGGACGTAGTTACCGCCGTGGCGGTGCCGGGGGACAGCGGCAGGGTCAGTCCACATCCACTCCTGCAGCATCTGCCTCTAAGCCTTCCTAGTCTGGCATTTCAGGCCCATTCGACGCAGGTGAGGGGCAGGGTTCGCCATCACCTTCTCCATTGGCGTACCATCACGTCGGACAGGTGGGTGCTACAAATCGTCCAAAGGGACTACTCCCTCCCCTTCGAGGCGACCCCTCCAGCCATGCCACCGCAGTACCACCGCATGTTGGGGGATCACTTGCAACTTCTGCAGGAGGAAGTTATGGCCTTCTTGGCCAAGGGGGCCATCAAGCGCGTTCCTGGGCCAGAAGTAGGACGTGGTTGCTATTCCCACTACTTTCTGGTACCCAAGAAGGGCAAAGGAGGCCTACGCCCTATCTTGGACCTACAGAGCGTCAACGGCTTCCTCCGGAAGGAGGAGTTCAAGATGCTGACTTTAGCTCAGGTCCTAGCTGCCCTGGACCTGGGAGACTAGATGGTGGCGTTGGACTTGCAGGACGCTTATTTCCACATCCCTGTCCTGCCGACTCACCGGAGCTACCTGTGGTTCGCGGTAGGCCACAAGCATTTTCAGTTTACCATGCTCCCCTTCGGCCTTACCAGCACCCCTCGGGTGTTCACGAAAGTGATGGCGGTGGTCACAGCTCATCTGCGAAGATCAGGGGTTTCAGTATTCCCCTATCTCGACGATTGGTTGTTGAAGGCGGGCTCGCCCCAAACAGTCGTCTCCCACCTCCAGACTACGGCCGACCTCCTGCACTAGCTGGGGTTCTCCATCAACGTGCTGAAGTCAGACCTGTGCCTCTCTCAGAATCTCCTTTTCATCGGAGCGGTTCTGGACTCGGCGCAGTTTTGGGTTTATCTCCCCGAACAGCGGGTTCTCGATATTCAGGCTCTGATTCCAATCTTCCAGCCTTTATCCCGAGTCTCGGTCAGGTTGACGCTGCGGCTCCTGGGGCTGATTGCCTCCTGCATCCTTCTGGTGCATCACGCCAGGTGGCGTATGCAGGCTCATATTATTTTTTGAAAACAAGGCAGTAGTGAAAACCAGTAAATTACAAGCCAAAACCTAGGGGGTGCAGACAGAAAAATATCTTAAATGTTGCGACATGTAAACATTAATAGAAACCAAACATGATTTATGTAAACAGGATAGTGTTTTTAATTTATTTATCTTATTTTCTGCATTTTTTGGGGGATTTCCAGTTTAAAAATACATGTAGTCAATACAATTATCAATAACATACAGATTATAATACAAAAAATGCAAAGACAAGTGAAAGAAAGAAAGACCCAAATGACTTAGTTGTAAAGGTGGGCTAGTGGAGTTAGCAAAGCGGTGGATGGAAACTCTACGCGCGTTTCGGCTATTGCCTTCTTCAGGAGTCCTTCATTTGCAACAGGACAAAAATTAAATGACACTGAAAAACATATAAAAAGGCCCATGTCACAATTTATGAAATTGTATTGTTATATAAATCTATACATAATTTACATTGGAACCCTAGGTCTAGGTCTTATTATTTTTAATATAAAAAAGAGACTTTCAATGTTAAGGTAATAGACATTGATATATATGAAGCAGCTGTATTAATCAAAAACATTTCATTTATATACAACTAGTCGTGTGGAGTTTGCTTCATTAAGTTTATATACATACATTCACATTGAATTTCTTTCATGCTATAGCTGGTGAATATTTCAGTCAAGTTGTTTTTTTGTTTATTTCTTTTGCGAGATGCAAATTTCTTAAAAACAGACAATATTTGCAATCAAAAGATAGCTCTTTATATGGATAGATGCAACGAAAGAAAGATAAAAGTTTAAAGAGAGAAAAGAGGAGAGAAAGGGATGATTAAGGCAGAACCAATTTATTTGCCGTTATTTATTTATCAAAATACCTGGGCGTGAGGCACTCTTTAAGGGACATATGCATGAAGTTTTGAAAATACTAAGAAATATACCTGTGTGGTGGCTACTTACATAATGGTTGGCCATCAAACTCTGTATGTTTTTTAAAAAAAATATTCAGAGAATTCTCCATTGAAGAACCGTACATTGGAGACTTTTTTTATCTGTAAGAGGTAGATGTTTCCATATAAATGCTGGTTATCTATAAAAGGATCTATCTAATGCAGAGCCTACTAGTACTGGTATATTAAGTTCTAATTACCGGTTAGCTAGTTATCGTTGTAGATTGCTGAAGGATGATACCGGTTTCTAGACCAAGCTATTTGCGTTGTCGGCGATGTCCTCTAAAACGGCTGAAAGGGGAAAGTTTTAGCCTAAGAAAAGGCGAGGAAAAATATATAGCCCCAGTAAGTAAGCTGTAGGATCGCAAGATGACTCTAATATAGAAAATATGTATCCATTATACCTTAATTGATGAGGGCTAGATAAAGACAAATAGTATTCATCCTTTGGATTCTGTTAGGACACATCAGTATTCGGTTTGGTAGTAGACCCACTATATCCGGGAGATGTGAGACCCTTCGTTATTTCTATAAGGAAGGAGTACATAACATTAATAAAAATAATAATAATACTCCATTAGATTCCAGGAAAAGAATTTAGATCCTGTTCTATTGAGAATAGTCCGAGATAGTTAGACATGTTTAGTACCTTTGCCAGTTCGGTCCTGTATGGTCCACAACTTGAAAAAGGTGATGATTGTATATGGCGATGGCTCTCTAAGATTTAAATAAAAAACACAGGGTAGTTACGGGGCTGTAGAGAATGATAAAGCGATGTCAATCTCTTGTTTTGGCGCAACTTACCTCTCGATTGTGTTCGTCGTGGCTCTATGTGGGGTTCTGGTGTGTGATAACCGCTGGCCGCAACCGGGCGAATAAATGAGGAGTTTGCATGGCACGATCTATTTATACCATGACTGACCGTCTTAATTGAGCCCAGGTGTATCGTTTACAATCAGAGATACAAAGCGCGACGCGCTTTGATTATACGTTGTAAAAAGCGCCGCAATTCTAGGCTTCCTGCCAAAGAGTGAAGACGTGTAGTTCTCAGCGGAACTACACATGCGGCATGCTTTGATGACGTATTAAGACGAGCGCCGTAGTTCTAGGCATTCCGTTATTGTATAAAAAGTGATGCAATGCACATGTTTCTGATTCCAAAACTGTACCTTATAGGATGCATGGTAGGGGTTTTGTTGTCTACCAATGATCATAGAGAGCTGATATCTACAATTTGAGAGGATCGAAGAGATACACATATGTCCTTATTCTTAAATTATATTTTCTTTGGTTTGGAGTTACCTATTTTTAGAAGAGCACATGTTATATACACTAGAGATCTGAAATATCAGATGGTATTATAGGGAGGCATCTGTCAGATATTGCCACACTGTTATCTCTATATTATTGCTTGCTCCCATGGGATCTCTAAATTCAAGCCTATAGTAGCTGTATTAAGTGAGAAAATCCAATAGACTTCCCTCTTTTTTCGGATCTTTTCTGGGCATAGTCCTGACCTAGGTAAGACATTTTCCAGATTAAACCAACGTATATCTTCAGGTGAGTGATCATATTCTAGAAAATGTGATACCAATGGTGCGTGTATCTTTTTCATACGGACTGCAGATTTATGTTCTGTAATTCTTTTGTTGATGGCTCTAGATGTTTCACCTACATATCCTTTATTACAAGGACATAATATTAGGTATACCACATTTTGGGTTTTACAGTTCGTCATGGTTTTAGGCGTGATTCTCACATTATTGAATGTAAGTTCATTGCCTGCTATGGCTTGGGAGCATGTCTTACAGTTACCACACTTGAAATTGCCTATAACTGGATTGTCACTTGTGATGCTTCTCTGAACAAATTTAGCTTTCTCTGGCATTCTCGATCTAACAACCAGATCTTTGATGTTTTTGTTTCTTTTATAGGCAAAAACTGGTTTAGGAATTTGGTCCTGTTTGGACTTGTTCACATTGAGGAGATGCCAGTTGGAGTAAATGATCTGACGTACCTTATCATTAAGAAGAGAGTGTCTAGTTACAAAAACTAAATGTTCATTTTGTTTGGTTTCTTTACCCCGTAGAATAGACTGACGATCAAAAAATCGAGCCCTTTTAAATGATTCCCGAACAAGCCTGTGCGGGTAACCACGATCTTCAAATTTCTTTTTCATAACTATAGACCGTTCGTCATAGTCTTGTAGTTTGGTGCAATTGCGCCGTAGTCTTAAAAATTGGCTAAAAGGAATGCTGTTTTTTTGGGATGTGGGATGAAAACTTTTGTAGTGGAGCAGAGTGTTACGAGCAGTAGGCTTAACATACAGATCCAGGGCGTATGCGGGCTCTGCAGTGGGATCTGAAGTTTCAGTGGGCACAGCATCAGGGCAACCTGTCCGACCACATCCTGATCTTGGAGGGCACTGCGAGTCAGTTGCAGTGGTGGCTCACGAACCGCGAGTGGGTCAGCGGCAGATCCCTCTCCCTACCCCAACCGGAGCACATAATAGTGACGGATGCTTCCCTCCTGGGATGGGGGCCACATGGGAAAGGCGGAGATCAGAGGCCTCTGTTCTCCGGCGGAGTCCCGGCTCCATATCAACCTTCTGGAGCTGCGGGCGATCCGTCTTGCACTGAAGGCATTCCTTCCCTCTGTCCGGGGAAGTGTAGTGCAGGTGTTCACGGACAACACCACCGCCATGTGGTACTGCAACGAACGGGGCGGGTGGGGTTGTGGACTCTTTGTCAGGAGGCTCTGCGCCTCTGGACATGGCAGGAAGACCAGGGCGTCACCCTGGTGGTTCAACACCTGGCAGGTTCCCTGAACGCCTGAGCGGACGAACTCAGCAGCCGGTGCATGATGGATCACGAATGGCGTCTGAACTCGGACGTGGCACAAGATGTCTTTCGCCACCGAAGAGAACGCGCAATTTCATCAGTTCTGCAGGTTGGAATTTCCAAGGCGGCTCTCGCTCGGCGACGCATTTCGTCACGAGTGGAGCTGCGGACTTTTGTACACCTTTCCGCCTATACCACTTCTGCCCAGAGTGCTGAAGAAGATCAGGCGAGACCGGGCCCCAAGACCTCCTTATGGCTCCGGACTGGGCACGAAGATACTGGTATCCTGAGCTACTCAGCATGTCAGTTGATACCCCGATTCGTCTGCCTCTTAAGGAGGACCTTCTGTCGCAGCAGCAGGGGGCGGTCCTCCACCCGAACCTATCCAACCTCCATGCGTGGAGGTTGAGCGGCGGCAGTTGAGGCCATTTTACTTGCCTCCTGAAGTCTGTGATGTGATTCTGGCAGCCAGGCGTCCCTCCACAAAAACGGTATACGCCTGCAGGTGGAACAAATTTGTGGCAAGGTGCACAGCAAAGGCTGTGGATCCACTCTCTGCCCCCTTTCAGAGGTTCTCCTGTTCCTTCTTTCTCTTGCCCAGCAGGGCTCTGCTCTGGGCACTATCAAGGGCTACCAATCGGCCATTTCTGCCTTCTTAAGGCTTCCTGATCAGCCTTCACTTTTCAAGTCCCCTGTTGTAAATAGATTCTTGAAAGGCATCACACACATGTTTCCTCCTGTTCCCTTCGTGATGCCTCAGTGGGACTTGAATGTTCTAACGTTTCTGATGTGCGCTTCTTTTGAGCCACTTCATAATTGTCCTCTTCATCTTCTGACTTTTAACACTGCATTCCTGGTTGCCATCACCTCTGCCAGGAGAGTGAGTGAGCTCCAGGCTCTATCTTCTAAACCTCCTTTCATCTCTGTCCATCTGGACAAGGTTGTTCCGAGGACTCGTCCTTCTTTCCTGCCCAAGGTGGTCACAGCCTCTCAAATCAGGCAGTCCATCACCTTGCCCACCTTCTTTCTGCCTCCGCATCCCTAGAAAGAGGAAGAGAGGCTCCACCGTCTGGACCCTAAATGTGCGCTCTCCTTTTATCAAGATCGCGCACGCCAGTTCCGGGTGGACGACCAGCTCTTTTTTGGGTACATGGGCGCTAAGAAGGGATGGGCGGTGCACAAGCGGACCATCTCTCTGTGGGTCGTCGTTTAGTGCATCAAGGTTTGCTACTCTTTGGCGAAAAAGGAGCCTCCTGTTGGGCTGGGTGTCCATTTCACTCGGTCCACCGCAGCTACTACTGCCCTGCGTCGGGGAGTCTCCTTGCGGGACATCTGTCAGGCAGCTACGTGGGCCTCGCTGCACACGTTTGCTAGACATTACTGCCTGGACAGCCAAGTTCAAAGAGATGGCTTTTTCGGCTGTTCCGTTCTCCAGGACTTTCTGGTATTTCTTGGTTCGCAGACCCACCACCGAGGTTGGTATTGCTGGGGTATCTATTCTAAGGTAAGGAATCTAACACTAACCTGTTTCTTTCAGATGCCCAAGTTACTTACCTTCGGTAACGATATATCTGTAAGAAACAGTAGTTTGTGTTAGATTCCTTCCCGCCCCACCCATCCTCCCCGTTCTTCAAACCGATATCTAGGGTTAAGGGCATCCCTTTCAGGGCCCTAGATTCATGGCACCAGTGTCTGTTTCTATCATGGCTTTGCGTTCCTGGCGCAGAAAGCTATGTACAGAACTGATGTCAGCGATCGAGGGCGGCGTCTAAGTACTCCGACGTCATCCCGGCGATCACGACGCCAACGACGGACGCGGAGCCGCAGAGGAACGCCTACCGACGTGCAGGGATACTGCTGACAAAAACTTTCCGGATCAATTCTGACGCCTGGGGATATTCTAAGGTAAGGAATCTAACACTAACTACTGTTTCTTACAGATATATCGTTATTGAAGGTAAGTAACTTGTGCGTTACCTGCAATGGAGAATGGGAGGGGGGAGTTTGTAAAAGGATGTTTACCTATAAGATAACTATCTGATTTATGTCAATATAAACAACAACGCAAATGTATGTAACCAATAAGCTAAAAATTACCCATCACAGTGTTAATGCATGAAACAACATAAATAATAAAACAATAAAATCTGTTTTACAAAAATGACGGCATTAGATAATAAAAATACGGAGGAACAAACTCGATATAGTTGTCTCACCTGGCACAGGACATTTGTCACTAGGCTGTCCGCCATCACATTCACCTCTTGGCGGAGTATCTCCTGGGAGTGGACAGTACGGTGGTGGACCCGCTAAACAGGACGCAGCAAAAGCTGCACGCTTGGGAACTCTGCCCCAAGCTCGCCACCACTACTTCTAGAGGTGGGGGACCCCAGATGTGGACCTGTTTGCCACCGTAGAAAACGCAAAATGACAAACCAACGCTTGCAGTCCAGGGGTAATGCTCTTGGGATGAATTGGTCAGGCATATTTGCATACACTTTTCCGTCTCTGCCAATCATTACCTATCCTGTCAGGAAACTCAGACATCTCTCAAGAGGATCCTAGGATCTCCCACCTGAACGCAACAACCCTAGTTCCCGTCTCTTAGAGTTTTCCCTAGTACATCACGAGAGACTCCCTAGCATACCAAACCACCTCTCTCCCAACAAGGGCAGGTTCAGGCATCCAAACAACTCAACCGGATTATCTGGCCCCTGAAGTCATAGAGTTTGGATACTTGCAATTGCCTCCAAGGAGTATAGACATTCTAAGGGAGACAATTCATCCAACTATGAGAGCTTGTTATGCGGCTAAGTGAAAATGCTTTGTACACTATTCTATAGCCCAGCACATAGACCCTGTGCGGCTACTGTACAACAGATAGTATCCTACTTGTTGCAACTACAAAAGTCACATTTAGCATACATTTCCATGCAACTGCACCTTGCGGCGATTGCGACTTACCTGCAGAATCGCAAGCATCAGTCACTTTTCAAATACCAGTCATTAAGGCTTTCATGGAAGGATTAAAAAGACTATCTGATAGACATCTAGCCACAAATTCCTTAACTTAGAATATCCTCATGCGTCAGACTGGATCCGGGAACTTTTTGCAGCAGCATCTCTGCGCGCCGGTAGGCGGCGCTACATGACCCCGCCCTGACTTCGTCCACGTATGTGACGTCAGCGAGGTCATATAAGTCCCTCTCGGCGCACTGACGTCAGTTTCCTTCTTTTCTGCGTGCAATGCGGACCCGAAGTGAGCGGTTCCTCTGGCCTGTTTTCAGGCCTCCTTTTCGACGCTTCGCGTCAGGAACAGTGTGCAATGCCTTAGGGCGTTAAAACTTGTATTTCCTGTTCGCTGCAGGTCTCAGCGATGGACCCGCATCTTATTTGTATGTGGGGTCTGGGCAAGCACCATGACTCCACGGACTGCGAAGCCTGCGAAAGTCTGAAACCGTAGTCTCGGCGGGAGCGCCGTATGAAGCTTCTCTCAGCACGGCTGTCCCGGTCAGAGTTGTCTCGTCACCCGGCCTCTTCGTCGACGGCAGGTGCCCCTTCTGTCCAGTTCTGCCCTTGATCACCCTCTGGGGTCCGGGGCCTTCGTTCACCACTTGGTAAGTCGAGGTGCTTGTCGCCAAGGTCTTCGACCTCCCCTTCTTCTGTTGTCAGTGGCACTGGTTCCTGGAACGTTCTGGATGTGTTCTCCCGACAGTCCTCCCACTTTATCCGCCCTTTCCTGGAATGGGGTCACGCGGCCCCAGATGGAGGCATATGCTGCGGCTTTGCAAGCCTCCCTTGGGTCCTCTCCCGTTCCTGGGGCGTCCTCTAGGCCTTTGCTTTTTGTGGGATCCCCGACGGACTCGCCGGTGGGTTCGCCCCCGGCGCCAATTGAGCCTTTTCCCCCCCAGAACACCGGAGATGTGGTGTCGTTAAGGCGCGGCCCTGCTGGGTCCCCCTCTTCGGTCCACGTGGAGTCGTCAGGGCGCAGCCCATCTGGGTACCACTCTACGACCCACGGCGCCTCTGCTTTGCCACATAGCCCCGCTGGGCTCCCTGTGGCATCGCAGGTGGTTGCTGGTGCTCATATCTCTGACTTGAGCACACCCCGGGCTTCCGGGCAGGCGGCTGCCTGTCCGGAGCCGGGGTCGGCGCCGTTCCGGCAACAGAGGCTCGCCTCCGCTCCTTTCTCCTTCTCCGGAAGGGGAGCTTGTCATAGTTTCGGCGCAGACTCAATGCCGGATGCAACCGAGTCGGCATCTGACGAGGCACGATCGCCGCCGACACGTGTCGATTTGGCGCCATGTCAATGCCGGGTTGTGGACTCTTCTCTAGAAGCCTCCGGATAGAGTTCAGCGCCGCCCTCTTGCCCGGCGACGCCGGAGGTATTGTTGCCAGTGCCCCCCTTGGAATTTGTGAAGCCTCCTCAGGAACTCCCAGATCCAGCAAGCTCTTCCCCTCCCCAGGAGCCCCATCAGGATACTCATTCTTCAATGGGCCTCCCTTACGTGGGGCATTGGTCACACCCTCAGTGTCTTGGGAGGGTCAGCTTACAACCCTCCCCCACTGATGAGCTGTTGTCCCCTCCGCGGAGGGCTACAGAGACTAGTGCGGCTTTTTTGAGAGTGGTCTCATTGGCCACCCGCATTTTAAACATGCAACCCCCTTCTCCTCCTTTGTTTGTGGACCCCTTTGCCTGAGGTCCTTCACCTTGGGTCTGGCAATGTGGAGCCGCTTCTGCCCTTTGAGGCTTCCCTTTATGATGCCCTTTTAGGTACCTGGGTCCGGCCTGCTTCTGGTGACCCGGTGGCTCGTTCAGTTTTGCACTGCCACTGCCCAGCTCCACATGATCCTGTTTGTCTTTTTGTGCATCCTGATGTGCAGGAGTTTGTGTTACAGAATGTCTTTCCTTCCCTGCCACCTCTAACGCTTCCTCCCTCTCGGGAGTCCAGATGGCTTGAGTCATGGGGTAGGAACATCTTTGCATCCAGTAGTGCAGCCCTACGGTCCTTATATACAGCGTGTTTTGGCTCGTGCTACCTCTGCCCTGTGGGACTCTGCAGAGTCTTTGCTTTCTGCCACCTCTGAAGGTGCTCGCGTTGATCTTCACCTCCTCCGGGATGGCCGCGACCTTACAGAATTCACAATCCGCTCAGCCTTAGATACTGCGGATTCTTTGGGCGGAGCTATGGCGGGCTCTGTTGCCTTAAGGCGTCACGCTTGGTTGCGAGAGCGTCTTCCCTGAAAATATCCGGGAGCAGCTGGTTGACTTACCCTTTGATGGGGTTTTGCTGTTTGATGCTCACGCATAGTGCGTACGTGTCTTTTCTGGAGTGTTGGTCTCGGATTCTGAGACTCTCCCACCATTTGTTAACTTGGCGTTTTTGGCCACTTCCTTCGGATATGTCTTTTTCCACATTTTCACATACTATTGTTAAAGCTACGCCTTTGGGACCACTCTTCTGATGGCAGTGTTCTCCAGTATTAGGGGTGTCTTTCATAGATTCACATGCCTGAATCATTCCCCGTCGTCGGAGTAGGAGTCTCACGGTATATAAAAAAGCAATAAAATGCCATAAAATATATAGCAGATAACAGAAATACCAAACCAGGAAGTAAGTAGCCCCAGCTACAGTAGAAAAAACTTCCACCCTCGTGACTATCTAAGTCATTATGTGTTAGTCCAAACTGCAGCCAATCAGGCGACAGCACCCACCAGAATGTTCTCCCCAGAGGCTCAGGCTCTCAGATTTTCTACCGCACGTTGTGTGAAGGGAGTCTCCCTGAGCTCTGCTCAGTTTTTTCTTCTATATCACTAATTTCTTCAACTTTCACAGATGTCTTCATCTAAATCCCTGTTTAGAGCCTGTGACTCTTGTGGGAAGCCAAGACTTTTCAAGGAGGACCCCCACAAGAAATGTTTGTATTGTCTTTATCCTGATCATGAGGTGAAGGAGTGCAAGATCTGCCGGACTTTCCCCTCCAAGACCATCAAGGATAGAGAAGGGCGCCTTCTATTGTGGCTCAATAGACTAAAGAACAAGGATGACCCTGTCTCTGAGGTAGGAAGTTGTGGTTCCGGCTCTTCATTTCTATCAACTAAGAGGAAGGCTGAAACTGATGTTTCATCTCTGAGGGCGAAGGTGGTTAAGAAGTCTAAATCTTCCCAGGATGCTCCTGGGCCTAGTTCTTCAAGTAAAGTTATCCCACTTTCCAAAGGGGATTCTACGCCCTCTAAGAAGTCTGGGACTAAGACAGTGCCTAAGAAATCTTCTAAATCTGTGCCTCCTCAGTTGCCATTATTGACAATTTCAACGTCAAGGAAGGACTGTGTTTCTTCTCATGTGGCCACTTCTACCACCTGCACTATGACTTTCTCCTCACCGAAGCCTACACTTGTCATGTCTTCAGCTTCTTCGCCTACACTGGTTCATGTCCAGATTAGGCCTATCTCGTCGTCTACAGTTGCCCCGACGACGATGGCCAAGGTACCGTCGACGATTTTGTCATCTTCATCTTTGAGATCCCCGTCGACGATAAAATTGGCACCGTCGACGAGAACATCGACGTCGACGGCCCTCCCGTCGACGGTAAAATCCTCGTCGACGACGAAGACTCCGTCGACGATGCCCCCGTCGACGACGACGGCGAAGCCCCCGTCGACGGCGACGGCGAAGCCACCGTCGACGACTTCGACGACGAAGCCACCGTCGACGGTCTCGACGACGAAGCCACCGTCGACGGCCTCGACGACGAAACCACCGTCGACGGCCTCGACGACGAAACCACCGTCGACGGCCTCGACGACGAAACCACCGTCGACGGCCTCGACGACGACACCACCGTCGACGACCTCGTCGACGAAGAGATCCTCGTCGACGGCAAAGCACTCGTCGACGAAGCTACTGTCTACGACCCCGTCGACGACCCCGTCGACGACGATTCCGTCGACGAGACAGCACTGTCAGCAGTATACAGACGTCCCGTTGACGCCGCCTCTTTCAAGCTGCACTACTTTGCAGGTTTGGTCTGCGCAGACAGCAGGGATTCCATTGCCATCTCCTGCGACTACTGCTACTTTATTAAAAAAGAGAGCTACTGTGGACTCTATTTCTACTACCATTGTGGTGCCTGACAAGCTTTTGGATTCAGATGAGGAGGGATCCTATGAAGACGAAAATTTTGGGCCAGCTAGAAGTCCATCCGAACTCCATATTAAAGTTCAGGAAGATGTTGAGGATAACATGGAGGACGTTCAGCCTGCTCCGCGGGCTGACAGACCTGACACTGATAGGCAACTGCCTGAAGATTTATTCCGCAACTTGCAGTACATGCTCAGTGACTATTATAGACGTTTCCCACCTTCTGAGTCTGGTGACTCAGTGATGTCTACACCTTTGCCGCAGGGAAGGCCTTCCCTCTCTCCGCGGACACGACCAAGGGCTTCTAATGCGTTGGAGGACAGTCGCTCAACGTTGCCTACGTCACCAGTTTCATCTCCTCAGCCACGAGAAGAGGAGCTCTCGGAACAGGAGGATCAGGAAGAAGGAGAGCTGAATGAAGCCTCTGAATCGTCGGAGTATGAGGATTACAATGCGAACACACCCTCTCCGGCGGAGCCTACTGTTTCTGAGTCCCCACCCGTGGACGTTGCCTCATTTCACAAGATCATGGATAGAGCAACTAGGAGGTTTCTAATAACCATGGAAGCTAAACAAGAAGACTGCTTTTTGTATGATTTTAAATCTACCCCTCATAAGCAGAGTTGGACCATTCCAATTATAGATTTTATCTGGAAGGAGGGTCTTAAGATCATGGCCAAGCCGAATTCCTTACCAGCAGTGCTCCCTAGAGTAGATAAAAAATATAGGGCGCCTACTACTTCTCCAGCATGCCTTGTCGGGCAAGCTAAAGCCGATTCTGTGGTGGCACAGGCAGCGCAGAAGAGATCTTCCAACCCTACGTCTCAGGTCTCTGTTCCTCCAGACAAGGATGGGAGACGCCTTGATTCCATTGGCAAGAAGGTTTCTACCATTGCAGCCACGACCATCCGGGCCGCAAACTCCCTCGCCATTTTAGGGAGATACGATAGACAGATGTGGTCGGACATCTCACCGTACATGGACAAGCTCCCCGAGCCTGATCGCACTGAGGCCAAGAAAATCCTTCAGGAAGGAGAGTGTGTCTCCTCGGAGATGATTGACGCTGCTGTGGACGTTGCTGCCACTGCCTTTCGACAGCTTGCGGGTGCAGCTGTTCTTAGACGGCAAGGATGGTTACGAGCAACCTCCTTTAGGCAGGAGGTTCAAAACAGAATCATTGACATGCCTTTTGATGGAGAGTCACTATTCGGCAAACATGTTGATGAGGCCCTGGAGGCAATAAAGAAAGACACTGAAACAGCACGTTCACTGGGTACCCTTCAGTACCGGAAATCTTCCTTTCGTGGCACAAGAGGAAGGGGGAATTTCAATAATAGAGGAGGATACGCCCAACAACGCTCTTATTCCTCCACCCAGGGAAACCAAAGATTTCAGCCTTACCGGCAACAAACCTATGGACAAAAGAGAGGAAATTACTCTCAACCTCGAGGAAAATCTAATTATCGAGGAAGAGACAACAAGAAATGAGGCACGCATCCTGCCACCACTTTGTGCCAACCCGAACCAAATTGGAGGACAAATATCCCAACACTACTTAAATTGGTCCGAAATTACTACAGACAAATGGGTCCTGGATGTAGTAGCCAGAGGACACATTTTAGAATTCGTAAAAATCCCCCCAAATTGCCCCCCAAAAGGACCCGATCCAGCGCACCTCAAGGAGCTATTCGTCCAGATCAACACCATGATCCGGAAAGGGGCAATCGAAAGAATGCCTCATCATCAGAGGGGACGAGGCTTCTACTCAAGATTTTTCCTTGTTCGCAAGAAGTCAGGAGAGTGGCGCCCCATCCTCGACTTGCGAGCATTGAACAAGTTTCTGAAGAAACTCACATTCAGGATGCTAACACTTCAGGAAATCCTCCAATTTCTTTCGGCGGGAGAGTTTTTGGCAACACTCGACCTTCAAGATGCATACTTCCACGTACCGATTTTCCCACGGCATCGGAAGTTTCTCAGGTTCAGAGTGGCTGGCAGGGACTTCCAGTTCAAGGTCCTCCCATTTGGCCTGCGTTCAGCCCCCAGAGTGTTTACGAAGATGCTGGCCCCAGTAGCGGCCCATCTTCGGTTGCAATCGATTCAAATTTATCCATACCTGGACGACTGCCTTATCAAGGCCAGTTCTTTCGACACGGCTCAAGATCACGTTCAAAAAACTTTGTCTCTGATGCAGAACCTAGGTTTCTCAATCAACTTCGAGAAGTCTCGTCTCACACCTACAACGAGAAAGGACTTCTTAGGAGCGACACTGGACACCAACCTTGCCCAAGTATTCATTTCAGAAGAAAGACAAGTCAAGATTCAACGACTCGCGACGACATTGTCACTAAGAAAGTGCGTTTCAGTACGCATATTCAAGTCATTCCTCGGAATGCTTTCTTCCTGCATTCTGCTCACTCCCAACTGCCGTCTTCGGATGAGACCCTTACAGGAGGAACTCAGCCGCCAATGGATCCAAGCCACAGGATCTTTCGAAGATATCCTCCACATTACACCTCGCATGCGACAAGCAATCGCATGGTGGACCCACCGATCCAACTTACAAGTGGGATGCTCCTTCCTCACGGAAGTTCCCAGGTTCATAGTGACGACCGATGCATCAATGACAGGCTGGGGTGCACACCTCCAAGGCATGACGGTCAGCGGGAAGTGGAACCAGGTCCAAATGAAATGGCACATCAACCGGTTAGAGTTACACGCCATATTTTTAGCCCTGAAGTCCTTTCAAGCGACTCTGCAAGGTGCCACAGTCTTGATACGGACAGACAACACCACCTGCATGTATTATCTAAACAAACAGGGCGGGACCAGATCAGTCCGACTATCTCAACAAGCACAAGAAATATGGAGTTGGGCCTTGACTCACGATATTCATCTGTCAGCGGTCCACGTTCCGGGGATTGCGAATGTATTGGCGGACTCTCTCAGCAGGTCCGGGGGCTGCACTCACGAGTGGGAACTTCATCTCCCATCTCTACGTCGCATCTTTCAGATGTGGGGGCATCCGGACTTGGACTTGTTTGCAACCTTCCAGAACCGGAAATGCCCATTCTTTGCAAGCTGGGTTCCCCACAAGGACTCGTGTGGGGATGCCCTTTCGCTGAACTGGAATCAAATATTCGCGTACGCCTTTCCACCGATACCTCTGATCCCGAAAGTTATCAGGAAAATGAAGAAACAGCCATGCCGGTTGATCTTAATTGCTCCTCGATGGCCCAGACAATACTGGTTCCCCGAACTACTCCTTCTCTCGGAATGCAACCCTATACCACTACCACGCATTCCGCAGCTTCTATCCACCCAGCAAGGCAGGGTATACCATCCGGACCCGAACTCGCTGAAATTGTCAGCTTGGCTCCTCAACACATGGAATTTGCACACCTAAACATTCCACAAGATTGTCAGGAGGTGCTTGCAAAAGCCAGAGCTCCATCCACGATCAAAACATACAAACTCAAGTGGAAACGGTTCTGTGCATGGTGCCAAGCTAATGACTTACATCCCATTCAAGCAACACCAGAACAAATCCTTCCTTTCTTTCTGCATCTAGCCAGACTGGGTTTGGCGCACTCTACTCTTAAGGTCTTCCTAGCAGCCATCTCTAGGTTTCGCCAAGATGGATCAAACTCCCTGTTCTCTGTACGGATCATCCAACAATTTTTCAAGGGCTTATTTCGCATGTTTCCGCCGGTCCGAAAACCTCCTCCGGCATGGCATCTGAACATCGTCCTATCTCAGCTCATGCGACACCCCTTTGAACCGATTCATAAGGTGGACCTGAAATTTCTGACATGGAAAGTATCGTTGCTCCTGGCTTTGACATCTGCTAGGAGGGTCAGCGATATTCAGGCGTTTACATCTAAGGCACCTTTCCTTCAATTCACCACGGACTCAGTGGTATTGCGCACTAATCCCACATACATGCCTAAAGTACCACTGGACTTTCATCTTAATGAACCTGTTGTCCTTAAAACATTCTTTCCTAACCCACAGTCTACGGCTGAGAAAGCACTGCATTCTTTAGACATTAGAAGATGCCTTCGATTTTATCTCTCCAGAACTTCGGCCATCCGCAAGACAGACCAACTGTTCGTGGCTTATGGCCGGCAACGCCGGGGTTGTGCTGTTTCAAAACAGACCATTGCTAGATGGGTCTCCTCTACGATTGGACTTTGTCACCAACAGGCTGGTAGGCCCTTACAAGCCTTGCCAAGAGCACATTCAACCAGGGCAGTTAGCTCTTCCACTGCCCTTTTTGCTGGTGTGCCACTTCGACAGATCTGCAGAGCTGCCACGTGGTCTAGCAGGCACACCTTTACTAGACACTACTGTCTGGACTCGGCAGATGATGCAGATGCTTCGGCTGGGAGAGCAGTGCTTCGCATTCTTTTCAAATAAGGTGAGCCTCTGTTTCCACCTCCTCATTTATGCTCTTTAGACGTTTGCTCAGAACATGTTGATTACTGTTATGCATGTCTCCTTTACTATATACATGGGTATATTTAATTATATGCATACATGATATTCTGACGTCTACGAGCGTTATAATGTGAGTACTGCTTACTATTCTGATTCAGGCATGTGAATCTATGAAAGACACCCCTAATACTGGAGAAGAACAATAGTTACTTACCTGTAAACAGGTGGTTCTCCAGTATTGGTGTCTTTCATAGATTCACATGCAACCCGCCCGCCTTCCCCCAGAGACTCTCTCGAATAGCATGGGACTTCACTCCTGTGCGAGAAAATCTGAGAGCCTGAGCCTCTGGGGAGAACATTCTGGTGGGTGCTGTCGCCTGATTGGCTGCAGTTTGGACTAACACATAATGACTTAGATAGTCACGAGGGTGGAAGTTTTTTCTACTGTAGCTGGGGCTACTTACTTCCTGGTTTGGTATTTCTGTTATCTGCTATATATTTTATGGCATTTTATTGCTTTTTTATATACCGTGAGACTCCTACTCCGACGACGGGGAATGATTCATGCATGTGAATCTATGAAAGACACCAATACTGGAGAACCACCTGTTTACAGGTAAGTAACTATTGTTCATCCTTGACTACTGCCGGCAAGTCTATATTGTGGGTTGTTCGCACTTTGGCTTCATACTGCCCGGTCGGGCACTCTCATGCTTCTTGTGTAAGCCACTTTAAGGTCTCTGTGGCGGTTTACTTGCTGCATATTTCGACCTGCTTCAGCGGATTTGGAATTGATGCGAACTGCCCCTAATTGCCTTCTTGTCCCGCCGGATATTCCCAACGCATTGCTCAGGTGCTAGCTCTTGCCTTTGGGCTCTTGACACCGGCTCCTTCGGCTTCCTTCTATAGGTTAGTCTGTTAGGCTCTGTTTGCATCTCTTCAAGTTCTTTTCGAGCTTGGGTCGGTGTACTCATCGTGCGCCATTAAGCGGAGAGTGGTCCTTCTTCCTCTCTCTTTTTCTTTGCTCTGGTATAGGGCTCATGCCGTTCTACCTGTCATTTTTATACTGGTATGGGGTAGCGCCATTCTGGCGTTTTTAGGATATTTTCTATCTTGTTATTTCTGCTCTTTCGAGCTGCTTGGGTTGCTGTCTAGCTGTGTCGCCACAGCTTTCCCCCATTATTCATCACTCTGTTGCGGGATTGGCTGCTTGGCGCTTTCTGTTGTTCTGTCACAGACCCACCTCCCCTTTGGGGTATGGCTGTGGTTTCTATTCTAAGTTGAGGAATCTGCGGTTCGATGTCTCTATCAGATGTACGAGTTACTTCCCTTCGGTAACAATGTATTAGCAAGAATCATGCTCTTACCATAGAAGAACCTTATTTTCATGTTTTTCAAGATAAAGTACGTCTATGGACAACTCCCAAATTTCTTCTGAAAGCTTTCTCTCCTTTCCATTTACACCAAACACTTGATTTGCCTGTTTTCCTACGTAAGCCAGAGACTGTAGCAGAGAGAGCACTTCATACACTTGATGGTAAAAGGGCCCTAATGTACTACAATGATAGGACTAGACTTTTTAGGAAGACACACAACAGCTTTTTGTGGCTTTCTCGAATCCAAGAAAAACAAATAACATTTCTAAAGCAGGTATTGGACGGTAGATTGTTTTGTTAGATGAAAGGCAAACTTCCTTTATCAGCAGTTCCACGAGCACATTCTACTAGAAAGAAAGGTTCCTCAATGACTTTCATAAGCAACATCCCTTTAACTGATATTTGTAAAGCAGCTACTTGGATGAATCCACACACTTTCACTAAATACTATTGCGTGGATGTCCAGGCAGGGCAGCAATCTTTTGTGGGTCAAACAGTCCTACGGATGCATTTTCAAACTTCTGCACCATCTGATGCCTAAAGCCATTGTTAGAAAAGTACTGCTTTCAACAACACATGATGCGAGTGGAGCATGTTACTTACCTTGTTAGCATCTATTCGTAGCGTGTAGTGCTGCAGATTCACATGCCCTCTCTCGCCTCCCTGGTAGGCATACACTGATGTCAAATTTAGATGTATTATATAATATATATACATATATATATGTAATAACCTAAAAATATGTCCATACACACACACACACACATATATATATATATGTGTATATATGTACATATTTTTAGTTTATTACACACATTCGTTATTTTATAATATCTTCACAAGCTGCATCCTCACTTGCCACTACGGCAGGAAAAAATGAACAATCGAACAGTGGAGCTGTTGAACATGCACATTCTCTCGAATGACGAAGACTCAACGTCACATCAGCAATAAAAGTCTTCTTTGAGAAAAACAAGTTGTAGTACCTGAGCCAAACACTAGATGACAGGAGTGTGCGTAGCATGTGAATCTCCAGCACTACACGCTACGGATAGATGCTTACAAGGTAATTAATATACTCCTTATTGGCAATAATTTCTTTTTGCTACCTCGTATCAAACCTTAGTCTTAGATTTGCTTCCTACTGCCAGTGCTCTTTCTTGTTATTAACATCTGAAAGAGACAATTAGTTATAGATTTCTTACCTTAGAATTACCCCCAGGTGTCTGACTGGATCTTTGAGATGCGCTTCGGTTGGTGGCGTCGGTCCACTATGCGTCAGTCGTCTGCAAAAATGGTCGCCGGGATGACGTCACAGTGTCTACTTAGATGCCGCCCCTGCACGCTGACATCAGGTCTTTATTTTTTCCGCGTTAGCCGGCGCAGATCCAGAGAGAGCGTGCTCCTTAGTCATTTTTTTTATACGAAACTTTTTTCTTGACTTTTGTTGACGTCTTTTTTTAGTCTTTGACTCCTGGTAGCACGAGGGATGTCTCCTCGTCGGACCGGCTTCAAGCCTTGTGACTCCTGTCACAAGTTGATGTTTGTCATGGATCTGCACCTCGTGTGTCTCTGGTGCCTGGAGCGAGACCACAACCCGAAGTCGTTCTCCGCCTGCCAGACCATGAATCCGAAGTTTTTGCAGCAGCGGTCCCGAAAGCTCTTGGAGGCCTGGCAGTCCGCTAGGCGTCGTTCGAGGTCCTGGTCGATAAGAAGGTCTTTGGACCTGTCCCGGAGCTGCCACCAGTCATTGAAGTTTTCCCACTCGGGTAAGTTGAATCACAAGAAGAAGGTTAAGAATCATCATTGCTCTTCGCCTTCACCCTGTCCGACGAAACCACGGGACCCTGAGCGTCGTCGCTCTCCAGCTCCATTGTCTGAGCCTGCTTCTGGGATGGCTCCACGCTTCCCTCCTTTTCCCGGAGCCGGATCGTCCCCTGCCTAGGTTTGAGCCTTTTATGAGTCTCTTCATAGCATTTTTGGGAAGCCAGACTCCGCAGGTGCACCTTCGGGCCCCTCAGACTCGGCTGGGGCCCCTCGTCCTTCGATGCAGTTGACTCTGGCGCCAGAGGGCCCGCAAGGATCCAGGCTTGGATCCAGATAGATGCTTGGGCCTTGGGCCTAGAGCTTCCTACGGTGGCCGACAGGACTAACCTCCTGACAGAGGTGCTTCAACCTGCAGCGGCAACTTCGGGGTCCGTGCTGCCTTTCAGTGAAACCCCCTTGGGTATCCTTCTGGGCACTTGGTGCAAGCCCAGCACAGAGTCTCCTGTGGACAGTATGATTGCACAACGCCACCGCCCGGCCCCGGACGACCCACTTTTCCTCTCCCAACACCCTACCCCGAGAGCTTGGTGGTCAAAGCCACGTCTTTCAAGGGCGCATTCCCTACTGCTCCTCCAGATAAGGAATCCAAGAAGCTGGACCACCTTGGGAAGAAGATGTTTTGTAGCGTGAATCCTTTTCTGGATTCATATGCTGTGCATTTTTCCACCATCTAGTGGTTGGGTCCGGAATAGTCTGTTTTATTTTATTTTTGGGTCGCTGTCGACCACCATTTAGTGCCAGGTATATTCCATGTGTGACGTCATACGGTATCCTGGAGGTCGACGTCCGTTGTAGACCTCTACAGATTCTTTTTTCTGCCATTGGGTCTGGAAGCAAGACGGGAAGCACCGAAGAAATTGCAATTTTTTTTCCAAAATCTTCAAAAAAAAGAACAAGATTGTTAAGAAATATCATCGAACATCGACGTTGGACAGAAAGAGGACCACTTCAGTCCACAAATGGCGAGGTAGGGGTCATGGAGAATCCCCCCTTCAAATTCTGCCCAAAGTGCCACCACAAGTATGTGCAACACGACCCGCACGACATCTGCAACCTCTGTCTGCCCAAACATCACCAGGACAAGGACTGTGAGGCCTGTGCATCGTTCCTGCCCAAGATGCTGAGAACACACCAGAAACGAAGACCGACGCAAACATCAAAGAAAACTTCCCTGAGAGACCTAGGTTTCTCGAGCGACAAGGAAGAACATGGAGCACCAGCTGAGCGACACACGAGGGATCGGACGTCGAGGTCTTCGAAGGAAACTCTGAAAAAATCCACGCCGAGAAGGCGAGAGATCCGAAGTAGAAGATGGAAAAGGTAAGACACCTTAAAAATCAGTCATAACTGGATTGCCATGAACATAAGACGCACAGGGCAGCCCCGACGATGACCAAAAAGGCGATCAAGGGTCAGCCGCGATAAAAAGAACCCAAACAAAGGTTACGTAGGAGGGAAAATCGTCAAAGACACCGAAGCCACGGGTCAACGCTGAACCCGCAAAAAAAGGCACAACACTGTTGAAGACAACCGTCGTGTCAGAAAGAAAAGAAAATCTACTGCCTCCGATGCCGAGAGGGCCCTCGTGGTCGAAAGGAAAAGGAAGTAGCTCGAGGAATAGATGGCTGTGATCCAGGAAAAGAAAAAGGATTTTGAGACCTCACTGAAGGATTTTCGAATTCCAAAGGCACCAGTGATTAAACCGGACAACGTCGATGCCGAAGAGGCAGAAGACGCTGAGGGAGAGGAAGGGGGTATTTTCGACTCCCCTCTAACCCCGGAACCTCGAAGCGAAGAACCAGAGGAATATGGAGATATTCCCGAAGACGAGGAAGACTGAAAATTTCGAGGATACGTGGAACGACCTCAACACCGAGAGCTCGAAGAGGAGATTTGCAGCTACCCTTCGAAACCTTCACCTCCAGATGAAATAGCTTTCTACAATGTCATTGTTAAAAGGTCAGCAAATCCATTTGGAGTACCCTTACAGGAGGAAAAAGGGGTGACATGTTCCTTGCTAGAAACACTGGCACCAGCTACAAGAGGAACACAAAACTTGCCTATGCTGCCCAGTATCCTGGACCAAGGCAAAGAAGCCTTCAAGGAACCAGCTTCAAACAAGGGGGTAACCCCCAGAGTGAAGAAAAAGTACAAACCCTCAAAGGACCCAAAATATATTCAGGGAAGTACAATACCTGACTCTATTAGTGTCACCACAGCCAGGAGGAGAGCCAATGCAGTCTCCAACACATTGGCCCCACCAGAAAAAGAAAGAGGTCGGACATGGTGCGGAGGAGAATGGAGAAAGAGGCAGTAACACAATGGTGTATTGCTAACTCAAATGCCCTACTAAATAGATATGGCCACCAACAGTGGGATCAAATAGAGGATTTGTTAAACAAACTTCCTGAAGAAGACAGTAAGAAGGCAAAAGCTATTGTCCAGGAGGGAAAAAACGTGGCTAACATCTGTCTAAAGTCAGCTTTGGATGCAGCAGACAGTGCTAATAGGTAGAAGTGCACAGGAACCATCCTGAGAAGACATGCCTGGCTCAGGATCTCGTGTTAAGTTATAACTGGTTTAAGCCCTTACAGCTAACCGACCTGGGTCATAACAAGGTACATAGAGAAGATGGTCGATATAGCAGAAACATTTAAGAATTGTTGGAATTGTAGACCAAAACAACAATTGAATTTATAGTACACATAAGAATTTTAATTCTTTCAATTTCAACATAGGATCTTTAGTCCTTGATTCTGGTCAGTTAGCTGTAAGGGCTTAACCCCGTTATAACTTAACACTCTCTGAGCAAGAGGTTTCTTGCGAGGGTTTTCTTTCACTATACGAGCAATTTTTCTTTATTATATATTCATTTTGATCCAATATGAATGAGCATGAAACTGTGTCCTATACAGAGCAGTACATTAAAAACCTCATAGAGGGGGACACAGGAGCCGCGTTTCTTTCATCCAATACTCCCAATATTGACCATTCACTGAATGAGAAAATCAATAAGCTAGAAAGACTGGAGAAAAAACTTGTGCGCATCAGACTCCACGGACACCTACTTAACAAGTATTTACAGGCAAATATCATACCATCTGGCCTACAAGTACGCAACGAACCGGCCATTTTTGTGGACAATCCAAAATTTAAAGAAGGTTTTAGTTTTGTTGCGAATAACTGCTCGCGCCATTGGATGGTGCTTGGCATCGAAACGGCTAAGGAACAAGTAGAACAACTGACTAAGGAGATTACAGAACTAAAACAGGAAATCTCATCCCACAGTGCCTTTGCCAATGCCAGGGACACTCTGGAAAGATTAGAGAAGACCCTTACTGACTTTGACGTTGAAACACAAGCCAAAAAATTGGATAAGTTAGCTAAGGACATACAGTACTACGATAAAAAAAGAACATACCCATACCTGCAGGAAGATTACTTCAAACAGGATACCCAAGGGAGGTTTTTCTACAGAGGAAGGGGAGGATATCGAGGCAACCGGAGATACACCAACTTCTCAGACTCCTCCTATAGCTCAGGGAGTGAGAGCGGCCCCCCAACACCTGGCAGTAGCAACCAATACCAAGAGCAATGGTACCAACCCCAACAGAATTGGTAGATGGGCCCCCAACTG
The DNA here is from genome assembly GCF_964261635.1 of Lissotriton helveticus. Classification (NCBI taxonomy): domain Eukaryota; kingdom Metazoa; phylum Chordata; class Amphibia; order Caudata; family Salamandridae; genus Lissotriton; species Lissotriton helveticus. The sequence goes on along the minus strand of NC_136071.1, from coordinate 685,731,981 downwards.
TCTTTTTTAGAGGACAGTACTTGGAGACCGCCCAGAGGCAGGGGAGATCCATGGAAAAGAGGGAGAGGCGAGTATTGGAACAGACGACCGAGAAGGGGCCAGAATCAACAGAATTGGGACGGGGCAGACAACCGGGACAAACCCCCAAACAAGTGAGGTTTCAACCGGAAGTGCATGGAGAAATCAGCACCAGGAGAAAAACCTACAGGTGGTAACCCATGAAAACCCAATCATCAACCTATCCAAACACGAACTCTCTCAGGATGAGACTAGTGTGTTGTGTAAGGGTCTGTCATTTGTACCCACTTCACATGCCAACAAGTTTAACATAAAAACAGAATTGTTCTGTTTCTTCTGAAAAATACGACTGAGGCATCACTTCAAAAACTCCTCCTCGTTACCATTAACATCTTTCACTGGACTACGTCCTGCCTCAACCTTTACGCCGCCCACACATTCGGTCCCCCACAGGATCCTATCTTACGAAAGCATGGTGCTCAGGGACGTGATGAAAATCTGCTCAACAAGATCGTACGTGAAGTACAACATCACAAAAGGGGAGAGAGAAGCTCTCAGCTCACTCAAATCCAACAAATGCATTGTTATAAAACCGGCAGATAAAGGGGGAGCAATTGTCCTTCAGGATGTACAAGACTATAAGAATGAGATTTATTCCCAACTTAGAGATGCGGCCAGCTACACGGCAATTGCAAGCGATCCAACTAAGGAGATCAGGATCAAAATTCAAGAAATCACAAGAAAGGGAAAGGTAGCGGGTTTCCTTAACTCCAAGGAGCTTGAATACTTAAATGTGGAGCAATCAACAGTACCCACAATTTATACCTTACCCAAGGTACATCAAAATCTCCTAAAACCACCTGGACGTCCGATAATTTCGGGATGTGGGTCCCTCCTTGAACCCATATGTAAATATGTGGATATTTTCCTGAAACCCCTGGCGGAGACAACAGCCACGTATGTGAGAGATACAATGCAGGTGAATAACATGTTGGACCAGGTGCCCTTTGATAAAGACAAGCATATTTTGGTGACAATGGACATAGTGTCATTGTACACCAGTATTCCTCAGAGACCAGCTTTGGAAACCATGACCAGAATATTAAAACAACGACCCCAGCCTGAGGGGGTACCCACTGCTTTCATTATAGAACTCCTTGAGGTGGCAATGACAAAGAACTTTTTCATCTTTCTTAATGATTACTTCATTCAAAGCAAAGGAGTAGCCATGGGAGCAGCCTTTGCTCCTGACTTGGCTATCCTGTTCATGGACGACTATGAACAAAACCACATCCTCTAACCAACTAATCCCTATCGGACTAACATCAGTGAATGGCGACGATACATCGACAATGTTTTTATGCTATGGACAGGGGATGCGGAAGACTTGACTGCTTTTTTCATTTGGCTCAATGACCAATCATCTGATATAAAGTTCACCATGCATTCAAGCAGAGAGAGCATTGACTTTTTGGATATTACCATCAGAACTACGGAGGGACATTTATATACCACACTGTATAGGAAACCTACGGAGTGGAATACCTTATTGAGATACAGTAGTCATCACACCCGGAATCTCCGCGATAACCTGCCATTCGGACAATTCCTCTGCATCCGCCGCAATTGTACCCTGAAGGAAGATTTCTTTAAGGAATCGGATCTACTGATCGCCCGCTTCTTGGAAAGAGGATACCCTAAACGCTTGGTCAAAAAAGCCAGAAAGAGGGCCTGGTTCAACAATAGAGAGACCCTGTTAACACCCAAAAAACATCCAGACACACAAGACAGAATCATCTGTGTAACAACACACTGCACCAAAAGCAATGAAATTAGGAAGACGATCAATAAATACTGGGGTCTGGTGGCTGACATCATAGAAATCAAAGAACAACCAATGCATGCTTTTAAAAAAGCCAAAAACATCAGGGATCACGTGGTGAAGTCACTCCTAGATAAACCTCCACCGGCAACTATACAAACCCTATGGAATCTACCTGAAATAGTGGGACACTATAGATGTACTCGATGCAAAGCCTGTGCCCTATCCATGGAAACCAAATCATGGTCATACAGGAACCACACAATTGACCTGAAATCTCATACGAATTGCAACACGAGGGAAGTCATATATGCAATCGTCTGCCCTTGTGACCTTGCCTACATACGCCAGACCAAACAAAAAATTAAAAATCGGATTCTTCAACATTGCAGCCGCATCAGATGTCAAACAGTAGGGGCTCCTCTGGTTGAACATTTTCAAATGAAATCACACAGTTCAGAATCACTGAGATGGCTCTGTAGGTGCCCACCACTTGCAGGGCAATATACTAGACACACATAAACACTTAGGCACATTATCTCTGAATGTTCCTATTAACACTCTATCATCTCCCAGTGTTGTGATTAATATGTGTCCCGTCTTTTGCTAGATATGTACATCGACCGATTTATCCTATACTTTAAGTGTACGATGTCTTGAACACAGTTATTACCTGTCATGTTTCCCATTCTGCTAGATATGCGCATTGACTGTTTGATTTATCTAATACTTATTGTACATGCTGTTATGAATTCACTCAGGTCAGATATTGCTTCTATTTGCAGGAATACAGCCTTGTCTTGATCAATGTGCTTTTTTAACTAGTATGCCAATATGTGTTCCATTGTACCAGGTATTAGAATAGACTGGCCTGACTCAGCTATATATGTACAGATCCTATACGAGACACGCGTGATACTAGATGCACTGTACCACTTTCATAAGCGTGAATAATGCCTTCTTTGACCAAGGTATGCCCTCGTTGCACCCTCAGTATATTTCTTTCATTCAACGACATTATGGAATCCTGGGCCATGACCGTTTTTATGGTTATGTGCGACAACGGAAGACTGCTTTAGTCATTATCACTCTTTTCAGTGATTTACTATTGACTCCGATTTCCTTGATGTGCTGAAACATGCTCCGTTTCCACATCTTCCTTGTATCAGCAAGACACGTCTGAACTACATACCCATTGGTTCGCTGGTGCCGAGCCCATGCTAGCATTGAGCTGCAGCACAGCGTGTTGAAGCCACGCCCACCGGCTCTCCTTTGGAAGCCCGGGACCGTCACTGCAGACGGCTCGACCGAGGAGAATCGTAATGTAGAAAGAAAGTTAAGTGGTAGGTCCCCGCTCCCTGTATGAGGCCATTTAGACTCTGTGGCCCCAATGTAGTGTTCCTCTGCACATTGCCCTCAGATGCCTTCCACTTTGCTTGATACCGGGCACAATGACCCTTCTACACGGCCCCCTAGTAAAGACGAGTTGGCAATGTTAAGAACTGAGCCCTAAGCATTGCTCCCCTGTTCTGTCTTTTTACCTATTATTACCTATCATGACCCGTAAATATAGGCCCTCAAGCTGAGGTGCGATAGTTCCCAATCGCCCACAAGCGTGTTCGTACGCTTGAGTAGGCTGTTAATTACGATATCTTTGCACTGCTAGACCCGTCCGTGTGTCCTGTGCCATTAAGAACGCCCTCACTTTATTTGGACTATGTAGAGCAGGCACTCTTTGTAGAACCTCGACCTTTACACATGAATGCCACTCTCAAACCCCTTTTCTCCTTTCATTTTTGGAGACGACGACGCCACTTGACGACGCAAGGACTATTCGGGCTCCGGATCTTGACGGAGTTTGGTGTCGACCGACCGGCCACACCAACAGAACCCCATGAATTTTACCTGCCAACTAAAGAACACTGGTAATATTAGCGGCACCCACTCCGCTGGTCCCCCTTTTGCCTCTTCAATAATCTTTGATTCAATCTGCTCACGACCATGACCACTAACCAGGCTACCTCCATTATTCTGTTAGTTGTTATTAATTTTCTTTTAGTAGACCTTGTGTCCCCCCAGACCAAGACTGATTCATTCTTATGGTTTCAGGTGCTCTTCCTACCTGTCCCGAGGAAGACCCCAGAATGAGAATCCAATCACCCATACAACCAGGGGTCGAAACGTCGACAATCTCCCATATGTTGACATACACCATAGGATTTGATATCTAACTAATGTTGTCCTTGGTGTAATGTTTTTTGAAGGGACTTGCAGACCGAAGTTAGGCTGTAAAGGTTCTATTAAATAGGATAGAATTTTGTTCATATCACCTAACCTTTACCCCACCCCTCACAAACCCAATCACTCCTACTCCTCTTTCACCTTCTGTGCACCTAGAGCACTGTATTATATTGTATATAAAGATATTTTGTAGAAAATGCTTGGATATATAAATGTATTCTTTGAATGATCAGAATCAAGTACTAAAGATCCTATGTTGAAATTGAAAGAATT